>NC_064927.1:115177440-115526607 GCF_023897955.1 Schistocerca gregaria
ATGCCTGGTTGACACGGCATCCCCATCTTTGACAACTTAAGCAAACATGCTGTCAAACGTTAATACTCTTTGCTGTCTCAGTAACACCAGCTGGGGTGCAGACTCCTGTAGACTTTTGCAGCTCTATGAAGCTCTGGTCCTGTCCCATCTTTATTATGGGAACCTGGCATATGGCTCAGCATCACTTTCAGCATCGCATATGCTGGACCCAGTACACCATTGCAGGGTACAACTTTCGAGAGATGCCTTTAGACCTTTCCCTCTGAACAGCCTATTCACAGAGGCTGGGGTCCTTTCCCTACAAATCAGGTGCTAAAAACTGCTGCTCAACTATGCAACACACATTTACCACTCCCTGAGCATTCGAACTACTATGTCCTTTTTCCTGGTAGGGAGATCTACCTCCCTTGTCAGAGATCAAGGACTGGCAGCATGATCACTGTTCACATACAGAGTCTCTGCTCTGAACTCCACCTATCCCCACTGTTGCCTCTTGTCAGGGAGAAATCATGTGCACCCTCATGTTGTGTACCCTGTCCTCAGATTTGCCTTGATATATCCCTTGGATCTAAAGTCTCTGTAGACCTCTTGGTTTTGTGCTACGTGTTCCTTGACACATTTCTCGTCTCAGATGTAGTATACACTGGTGGGCTTTATGGATGACAGATGTACTGGTTTTGCTTGCACGTATGTGCAAGGTGCAATGAACTTTGCTCCCTGCCGAATGGATGCAGTGTATTCAGTGCAGAATTGGCCACCTTCCCTCTTGGTGTATTCAGTGCAGAACTGGTGGCCATTGTTCAAGCCCTCAGCCACGTTCCTTCTTGCATCAGGAAGACATTCTTAATCTGAAGTGACTCTTTGAGTAATATTCAGGCTGTCAACCAGTGCTGCTCATGCTACCCATTGTTTGTGATTAACTAGAATCTCTTGCATGACCTCCATGAAACTGGATGGTCGGTCACTTTGTTTGGATGCCTCATTATGTTGGGATTGAAGGAAACGAACATGCTGATTGATTGATAATGTGGCTATCAGGATGACGACTATGGAGATGGGTTTACCAGAACCAGACGTTCAGTCGACACTACACCGTCCATTGCTGGAGGCTAGGGAATACTGACTGGTGTGCCATGGTTTTTCCAAATACACTGTGAACCATGAAGGAGATCATAACCATGAACATGTCAGGCAGTCTTCCCTTCATGTGGGGAATCTACTGTCGTCTCTTGGGTTTGCACTGAACACACTTGGCTGATGCTTGGCCTAAACAGAGGATCCACCACACTATCAGTGTGGTGCCATTTGACAGTCACCTACATCTTACTGGACTGCCCTAATTTGACCCTATTATGATGAAACATTAAACTTGCTGACATGCTACGTCTGGTGCTAGGGGACGACGCCAAAGCAGCTGATCTGTTTTTACGCTTTACCCATGGAAGTTGTTTTTACTCATCTCTGTGATGCAGGGTATCTTAGCCTCATTAGCTATTGGAGGGGTACCTGTCCCCTCCTTTGCCTCAGGAGGCACATGTTTGCCTTTGCTCGGTGGTTCAGCCTAGCTTATGCCCTTTTCACTTTTTTAATTCGTCTTATTCTTTTACATCTGTTGTTGGTTTACTTTCTCACCATCATTGTTCCTTTTCCCCCGAGGTTTTTTCATCTTGTCCATGTACTTAGTTTTCTTGTTGTAATAGTGAGTGTGGAAGCCACATTTGGATGCAGAAGTTGCATATCCTGTCGTGTAACATGTCCCAGGGGCCTTCAGCTGCTTTCTAACTGGGGAAATTCTCCAACCTTCACCCCTTTTACCCCTCTCTCACTATGTCTTGCTTCTATCTATTGGTTTACTTGATTCTCGGATACAAACAGGTTCATTAGGATTTGTCTTTTGTGTCCTTCCTCTCCAAGAGCTACTCCCAGCTTGACACAAAAAGGATTGAATGGCTGATAATCTCATAGTTTGGTCACTTTAACCCCATCAGTCCATCCATCCTTCCATCTGTCCATCCACATTTCAGAGTGAAGTTGTGGTACAGGACACTGAACTTTGTCAGAATAACTGCAATCAGCAGGACAGTGGCAAAATGCATCACTTCAGGACAAACAGAGAAACCATGAATTTTAAGTCCACAGGAGATTATAAGTAGTTATTAGATAGAATACAAACTTCCTTCCTAATGCTTTTACTTGTTCTAAATTAGGAATTTATGATTTACATACTAAAATCAAGTACTATTACTCCCAATGAAAGATCGTTCACCATTCAGGAGAAGCAGGGGGAGGAGGGGGAGGGCTGTCCAGTAGAGAGCAGTATGATGTCCGCATTAATTTTTTTCTTTGAGGCTGATGGGATAATTCTTAAGGAACTAAATAAGGTGGCAAAGTGATTAAGAAATGGACTTTTATGTGATGGTTGTAGGGTTCATTTCCATGTACATGTACCTGGATATGGACTACTCATGGTTTCCTTAACTAATTTCAGGTGAATGCCATGATCATTTCTTCATTGAATTCATAATCAGCTCTCTTTCCCATTCTCAGTCAATTCCCAAATTACAGCTCATTCTCAAATGACCATGTTGGCTATAGAATGTTAAACTGTAATATTATTTTCTATTTTGTTTGTAAGAAGTTTGTCTTCTCTGGTGATAAATATATTAATTGTTAACTGGTTTCATTTGTGCTGTCATTTTCCAAAATCCATGAGAAAATAATAAACAGAATTCTAGAATGGTGTCTTGCCTTGAAAATAACAACAAAGGGTGGTGTACCAAACCACTAGCTCAAATAATATTTAGTGTAAAGATTGCAAAGCTTAAGAAGAAGATAGATAAAGTAACATAACATATTAATAACTCAGTGGAAATGAAAGAAAGTATGGGAACATGTTATCATAGTTTTCCCAGTCATGTGTAGAAAACTGGACATCACCAGGCATGGGGTCAGTGTGACTATGATATCAGATGTGGCTTGCCACCAAATATGAGGCAGTTGGAGGATCAGAAAAAAGACAATGGATGTCAATCAGTGAGCAGTTACCGTGTACTGTGGTATGGTCTTTATTACGACATGGCCCAGTGACAAGATGTGAATGACTTCACATGGAGAAGAATCATTGAGAGACTTGAAGAAGGATGAAGTGTATCGGTCAGATGACCGCTGCATTATGTAATAGGCAAGAGAGGAGCCATGCCAAACAGTGGGTGCAACTGTAACTGCATTTAACAGGACTCAAGTGCATGCAATCTCGCACTCCACAGTAGCATGGCGACTGCATCTAGGTGTTATCTTTGCCTGATGTCCAATACGTGTTCCACTGATACCTGCCCAGTGGTAGCACGGTTTGCAATGGTGCCAAGAGCATAGGCACTAACCAGTTGAGGAATGGTGAGATGTGCACTTCTTGGATGAGAGCAGGTTCATTCTAAGTAATGATCCTGGACACACCCTCTTGTGGCAAGAGGTGGGAAACACATAATGCACCCAATCCATAATGTGTGTTTATTATTATTATTATTTTGTGTTCACTTTATTGGAAGTATAATAAGACACACAGCACAGATTAGAAACTATACAACTTTGCTATGTTACTGTAACAATTGACCACACAGATTTTTTTTCAAATATAAACTGTTATATAACTAACAATTTGTCCATTTTATTTGGACTCATATTATTATATGATTCTTTTTATGATTGCCAACCCCTAAAAACAAGCACACTAAACATTGTTTATTACCTATTCTTTGACACTTTCAACATCCCCCTTAAAATACAATGTATGTTTTCAATAAATCTAAATCACACATTTTACAATTTTGCTTAATCACACAGTAAACAGTTGTCACGTAACATTTTTCTGAAACAAATAAGTTATGGTAATAGTTTCATAATAGCATTTTTAAATTTCTCAAACTTTGCAGAGATTTGGTCAGTATGTCTGCTACTTTTTCTTCTATGCTACAATACTTTATCCAGAACAAACCTCTGTGCTGTTCACTAATGCTCTGAAATTTCCCAGCAGAGGATTGTGTAGGTAAAAAGATGAGGGCAAGCAGAAATTCTTGGGTAACACTAGAGATATTGAATTTAATTGAGGAAAGCAGACAATATAAAAATGCAATAAATAAAGCAAGCGAAAGGGAATACAAAAGTCTAAAAAATGACATCAACAAGAAGTGCAAAATGAGATTTTCACTCTGCAGCGGAGTGTGCGCTGATATGAAACGTCCTGGCAGATTAAAACTGTGTGCCCAACCGAGACTCGAACTCGGGACCTTTGCCTTTCACGGGCAAGTGCTCTACCACCTGAGCTATCGAAGCAAGACTCACGCCTGGTCCTCACAGCTTTACTTCTGCCAGTATCTCATCTCCTACCTTTGCAGGAGAGCTTCTATAAAGTTTGGAAGGTAGGAGATGAGATACTGGCAGAAGTAAAGCTGTGAGGACCGGGCGTGAGTCGTGCTTCGGTAGCTCAGATGGTAGAGCACTTGTCCGCGAAAGGCAAAGGTCTCGAGTTCGAGTCTCGGTCGGGCACACAGTTTTAATCTGCCAGGAAGTTTCAAGAAGTGCACAGTTTAAACAGGAATGGCTAGAGGACGAATGTAATGATGTAGAAGCATATATCACTAGGGGTAAGATAGATACTGCCTACAGGAAAATTAAAGGGGCCTTTGGAGAAAAGAGAACCACCTGTATGAATATCAAGAGTTCAGATGGAAATCAGTCCTAAGCAAAGAATGGATAGCAGAAAGATGGAAGGAGTATATAGATGGGCTATACAAGGATAATGTACTTCACGGCAATGTTATGGTACGGGAAGAGGATGTAGATGAAGATGAAATGGGAGATAAGATATTGCAAGAAGAATTTTATAGAGCACTTAATGACCTAAGTTGAAACAGGGCCCTGGGAGGAGACAACATTCCGTTAGAGCTACTGATAGCCTTGGGAGAGTCAGCCATGACAAAGCTCTTCCATCAGGTGAGCAAGATGTAAGATGTTCCTGATCTATATAAATGACCTGGGTGACAATCTGAGCAGTTCTCTTAGGTTGTTCGCAGATGATGCTGTAATTTACCGTCTAGTAAGGTCATCCGAAGACCAGTACCAGCTGCAAAGCGATTTAGAAAAGATTGCTGTATGGTGTGTCAGGTGGCAGTTGACGCTAAATAACGAAAAGTGTGAGATGATCCACATGAGTTCCAAAAGAAATCCGTTGGAATTCGATTACTCGATAAATAGTACAATTCTCAAGGCTGTCAATTCAACTAAGTACCTGGGTGTTAAAATTACGAACAACTTCAGTTGGAAGGACCACATAGATAATATTGTCGGGAAGGCGAGCCAAAGGTTGCGTTTCATTGGCAGGACACTTAGAAGATGCAACAAGTCCACTAAAGAGACAGCTTACACTACACTCGTTCGTCCTCTGTTAGAATATTGCTGCGCGGTGTGGGATCCTTACCAGGTGGGATTGACGGAGGACATCGAGAGGGTGCAAAGAAGGGCAGCTCGTTTTGTATTATCGCGTTATAGGGGAGAGAGTGTGGCAGATATGATACACGAGTTGGGATGGAAGTCATTACAGCATAGACGTTTTTCGTCGCGGCGAGACCTTTTTACGAAATTTCAGTCACCAACTTTCTCTTCCGAATGCGAAAATATTTTGTTGAGCCCAACCTACATAGGTAGGAATGATCATCAAAATAAAATAAGAGAAATCAGAGCTCGAACAGAAAGGTTTAGGTGTTCGTTTTTCCCGCTCGCTGTTCGGGAGTGGAATAGTAGAGAGATAGTATGATTGTGGTTCGATGAACCCTCTGCCAAGCACTTAAATGTGAATTGCAGAGTAGTCATGTAGATGTAACAACTTGGAATTGGAGTTGTTTCTTACATGAGAGATGAAACAGACAAATCCAGACTTCAAGAAGAATATAATAATCCCAATTCCAAAGAAGGCATGAAAATTACCAAACTCTCACATTCTTTGTAGAAGAATAGAAAAACTGGTAGAAGCTGACTTTGGGGAAGATTGGTTTGGATTCTGGAGAAATATAGGAACACGTGAGGCAACACTGACCATACAACTTCTTATATGAGATAGATAAAGGAAAGCCAAACCTACTTTTATAGCGTTTGTAGACAGCTTTTGATAATGATGACTGGAATACTTTCTTTCAAATTCTGAAGGTAGTGGGAATAAAATATAGGAAGCAAAAGGCTATCTACAATCTGTACAGAAACCAAATGACTGTTATAAGAGTCAAGGGGCGCACGAGGAAAGCAGTGGTTAAGAAAGGAGTGAGACATGGGTGTAGCCTACCCTTATGTTATTCAATCTGTGTATTAACCAAGCAGTAAAGGAAACAAAAGAAAAATTTGGAGTAGGAATGAAAGGATAGGGATAAGAAATAAAACTTCAGAGACAGCAAAGGAATTGGAAGAGCAGTTGAATGGAATGGATAGTATCATAAGAGAAGGATATAAGATGAACATCAACAGAAGCAAAACGAGGATAATGGAATGTAGTAAAATTAAATCAGATGATGCTGAGGGAATTAGATTAGGAAATGATACAAATTAGTAAATGAGTTTTGCTATTTGGGAAGCAAAATAACTGATGATGGTTGAAGCAGGGAGGTTATAAAATGTAGACTGACAATGGCAAGAAAGGCGTTTCTGAAGAAGAGAAGTTTGTTAACATCATGTTAGTCAATTTAAGTATGAGGAAGCTCTTTCTGAAATTAAATGTATGGAGTGTAACCATGTATGGAAGTGAAACATGGATGATAAATAGTTTAGACAAAAAGAGAATAAAAGCTTTTGAAACGTGGTGCTACAGAAGAATGCTGAAGATTAGATGAGTAGATCACATAGTTAATGAGGAGATACTGAATAGAAAAGGGAAGAAGAGAAATTTGTGGTACATCCTACTAGAAGAAGGAATCAATTGGTAGGACACATTCTGAGGCATCAAGCAATCACCAATTTCAGTACTGGAGGGAAGCATAGGGGATAAAAATCATACGGGAGACCAAGACCAGAATACAGTAAGCAGATTCAGAGGAATGTGGATTGCAGTACTTACTCATAGATGAAGAGGCTTGCACAGGATAGAGTAGCATAGAGAGCTGCATCAAACCAGTGTTTAGACTGAAGACCACACAACACATGTTTGCTTCATCTAACTAACTGTCCTGGTTTTGATAATTTGGATTCACTTTCATTTTCTACACAGAGAATCATCTTAACTTCTCTTCTCTGTAACTGTTGTAGTAGGGTCTTGATGTGTTTTATTTCTTTTGTGTGTTCTGCTGCTGAAATATATTCTGCTTCTGTTGATGAAGTAGCTGTCACCCTTTGCTTCTTGGAACACCAGCGAATGGGAACACCATTATTAAGAACAATGTATGCACTTGTACTCATCCTGGCTTTTAAATCTTGCGCATAATCGGTGTCCACTTCATCTTCTCCTTCTTGTAGAAAAGACAGTAATTCTTGGTGTCTTGTAGCTATCTCTGAGGTTTTGTTTTTTATATTTTGATAAGACCTTCTGTTAGGGTCTTCTGTTACGCAGCTCCCGTAATTGACTGTAAGTCCAAGATTTGACCTTGTTTTACATGACAAATACAGAAGACTTCCTATTGGCCTCACAATATGGAAATCTGAGTTGTTCATCTTCTTGATTTTCTTCTCTTGTCTTCCCCTCTGGAACTAGTGGAGTCTTCATGGCCTTACCGTCAACCATGTTGAATTTATCTAGTACTTTCTTCACATTCTGTTCTTGATGCAGAAATATTGCATCCTCTATCTTCATTATTTGTATTTCTATGTACATATCTGAATTTTTTTACCACAACCATTTCAAAATTCTTCTTAAGTTTCTTCAGCATATTTTCAATTTTATCCAAGCCTTTTCTTATTAGGATTCCATTCATGTACAATTTTTTCAGTTACATCTTTAGATATGCATTGATCTGACTTAATCTGTCAAAGTTTTTGTCCACGTGGATGGAGCTTGTCTAAGTCCATACAGAGCTTTCTTAAAAATAAATTTTTCCATTTTATTTGTATCCTTCAAGTACTTTCATAAAAATCTCTTCATCTAGTTTCCCATAGAGAAATGCTATTTTTTACATCAAACATCATGTAGAATTTTTTCTCTGCTGCCAGAACAAACAACAGTCTTGTGAACTTCTGTCTACTACTGGACTGAATAATTCCTTGAAATCGACAGTCTCTGACAACCAGTCTGGCTTATATCAACCATCGTCTTTGACTTTAAAAATCTGTTTGCTTCTCATGATCTCATTTCTTTTTTCTCTTCTTGATTGATGAACTTCCATATTTCATTCTGTTCTTGACTTCTTCTGTTGCTTTCGACTGATTTTCTTTGTCTAGATCATCAGTGCTTTCTTCATATGTAAGCACTCTTCTTTCATAATCATCGTACTTTAAAAGTTTTTTCGAATTGGTTCTGTCCCTGAGATTGAAGTTTCTTGTATATTCACTGTGTGCTCTTTCTTCTTGATTATCTTCTCTTTCATTTTCTTGGCTTTGAATTTCATTTACTTCTTTGTTAGTGTCATTTGATAGTTCACTAATAACAAAATTATTCTGTAGAGTTTCTTTGTCACTCTGTGTTCAAATTCAACATCTCTGGAGACAACAGTGTTTCTTCTCTCTGCATCAAATAGTCAGTAGCCATTTGGAGCATAACAAACAAAAATGTGTGAATTACTTCTTTCATGTAGTTTCTTCGAGTGGCCTAGATTTTTGAGAAAAACTCTTGGTCTAAAAATTTGAAGTCTTGACATATTTGGTATTTTCCACAACCATTTTTCTAGAGAAGTGGCACTTCAATTGATAGATGGGCTGCTACTGATCAAGTTTGTAGCATTGAGCATTGCCTCTCCCTGTAACTCTTTTTTTCAGTTTTATATTGAATATTGTAGCTCTTGCCTTGTTCATTATTGTCAAATTTAGTCTCTCTGCTTTTCCATTGAGTTGAGGACTATAAGGAATACTATAGTCTAATACAATTCTTTCTCCTTCACACCAATTCGTAAACTCATAGCTATCTTTATCACACCATATTTTTGGTTCTTTAAGACTGAAATGATTTTCACTTTATAACACATATATTCTTATCAATCTTGCAACATGTGACTTGTATCCTAACAAATAGGTTACACAAAAATGAATGAAATCATCTAATGCTGTCATGTAGTTTCTGCATCCATTAAATGTTCGGGTTTCTACCTCTCGACAGATACCATATGTATAATTACAAGAGGTCTTATTGCTCTTTCCCTCACAGAAGAAAATAACTTTCTTGTTAGCTTAGCTCTCACATGAGCTTCACACAATCTTTGTGCTGAGCATGAACTACTAGGAACTCCATCACACATTCTCTTAATCTTTGAAGTTCAACTCACGCCTGGATGACCTAGCTTCGTATGCAATTCTTGTTTTTCTTCTTGTGTCAGTAGTGACTGTATTCCTCATTTAATGGTCACTTCAGTCTCTTCTCATTCATGTTGTTGTTTCATCCTGAATTTTTCATCCTTAGAAACAATGACAATGTCAAAAGACAATCTTACATAGAGAAATGTAAATGATCAGCATACTACCCTATTTGCAAATCAGGTTAAACTGAGTGTAAAAGTCTAGCTTTACACCATCACAAAACACGACGGAAATTTCAGCGCAACATATAACCTAGTAAATTACACTATAAAAAGTTGTGTTTTGAGTTCTAAGGCATTTCAGGTATGGAATACTTCTGACAGAAGCATTCAGAACTGGTGTATGAGCAAGTGAGCTCTACACCATGCTGTTGTGCAATTAGATATGACCTGTGTTACATCAGAGTTTTTGACCAGCCTACAGCCCTAATCAGAATTCGCTATTTTACAGCTGAAGGTCTAAAGATTTGATACAGTTCAGGAAACATGAGGAGAAATCCTGGCTGTGAGAAACGGCCACAATGTGCCAGCAATAATGAACTCTCCAGGGGATTATCTGCAAAATGGCAGTGCAGAATTAAATACAGTTTAGATGTAACAGATCCTCTTAATACATGTTTTCAACAACAACTACTACTTTTGGAGATAACTTTGTGTACAGAATAAATTTTTGTTTTTGTTGTTACTAGAAAGTACTGTCTGTATAAGTAACATATCATATCAAAGACATCATATTAAAGCCTTGTGCATCTGTTTATAGCTTAGGATTCATCAAGCAAGGTGAACACTTAATCACTGATATAAATTTTTATTCAACAGTGAATGGCCCTTCTGACCATGATGCACAACTAGACACTGACTATAATGAAGTGGTATCATGGAAAACAGCTAGAATAATTAATAAACAGATGACACAAAGCTTCAACCTTGCAAGAAACAGACTGGAAGAATGTGGTAGATATCAGTTCCAAATCTAATGTTTGTATACATGGTTTTATATCAGTCTTTAACAGTTGTTCTCCTGTGAAAACAGCAAGGCATGGTACTAATAAGACATCAAAGAGTCATGGATTGCAATCAAAATATCAACTCTAAGAAAAAGTAAATTGTTTGAAATGATCAGGACAAATAGTGTAGGAAGGGTGATTTAATATTACAAGAAATACTGTACTGTATTAAGGAAAGTGATTAAGAAATTAGAAAATCTCCATATAATGTCTGAAACCAATAATGTAGACAGTAAAATTAAATCTGCATGTGCAATAGTTAAGAAAAACCAGGAAATCAATTAAGAAGTGGAGAATTTTGTTATTAAAGAAAACAGCCAAATAATACATGATAGTAGCCTCGTAGGCAATATATTTAATAATCACTTCTTTGAAGTAGCTTAGATCACTGGCATGGACGGTTCAAGGGATAAAGTAATAGAATACATACAAGGAGCAATGCCTCATATATACAGACAAATTACTATCACTCAACACCCTTCCAAAGCAATTAAGAATGTAATCAGCTTCCTCAAAATCACAAAGTCTCATGAAGGTGATACCATTTGAAGAACTGTACTAAAATTCTCTTTCTGCTGATGACCTCACTGTTGGGTGCCCATAAGATCCAATTCTGTTTATCACACATATGCCACATTTTCAGTCACATATACAACACATCACCATCAAAGGCCATATTTCCAAGTAGGCTGAAGTATGCTACTCTCAGACCCTTTTAGAAGAAATGTAGTAGGACAAATATTAGTAATTACTGACCTGTCTTTCTGCTTACCTCCATTTTGAAGGTACTGAGAAAAATGATGTATTTAAAAATTATAACACAACTCTCTTAAAATGAAATATAATAGCATAGATTAAAAATCTACTCATCAAGTGGTGGCAGGAGAAAGCACAGACTTTTTATCTATCCATTTATGTTAAACCCTCTTAAAATAAGATACATAGTCAATTTCAATTTGGATTTCATATGAGGCTTCTCCATAAAACTTGTTGTTTTTCAATTCAGTAATCAGATAATACAAAACGTGAAAGACAAAATATTGCCTGATAGGAGACAAGCTTTAGCTTTAGCAGTCAATCAGCTCTCTTTATGTCATTTGTTGTTTTGTTAGTACTGTTAACATTAAACAACTGTGTGAATAGATATACTGGAAGTTGCATGTGAAATTTTTTAGGACTGTGGTTGTAATTCTATGCCCTTCACTTTTCGTTTTAGCAAGAGTGAATACTAATGCACTTCCACGATCATGAGAAAGGGCATTGATGACCATGCTGTCTAGCACCCAACAGTTTTAAATCCATCCAAATCTAACCAAAATATTGCCAAGTGGTATATGTTCTGACTTGTCAAAAAAATTTGATTGTGCAGCTCAAGTTGAAGAAATTGTGAGAAGTTAAATATAATGATGCCTGAGATCTTGCTGGAAACTGGTTTTCATCCTACCTGACTAAAGCAGTCCAGAGTATTTCAGTAAGAAACTCAAGGTGGATTCCCAATGAAAGAGCATCTTCACAATGATGAATAATGACTACAAGTGTGCCATAGGGAGCAATATTAGATCTTGATCTTATCTGCTTATTCATTTAAGTTGATCCGATTAAGGTCATCAGGCCCTGTCTTACATAGACCAGGTTTTATGCAAACAGTACTTTTTTGACGTCATAGTTAATAAGAAATAAGTATTTTAAAATGACAAGTAGTATTAAAATGATTTGAGTGTCTCTAGAGATAATGAGAGGAAGTAAATACCGATTATGAAATAATAAAGTTGATGCAGTACTTGTGCTACTGCTGCTGCTATTATTAGAGATAATAGTAACAGTAGTAGTAGTAGTAGTAGTAGTAGTAGTAGTTGTAGTAATGACAATAATAACAGTAATGATAGTGGTAATTATAAAAAGAATTGAAAGGTGTAGAAAATAGATGTTTTCTGATATAGTGAGTTCCGGCAAATGCAATTTAAGGAAACTGCACAGCTAAGTCAAATATAGGAAATGAGGAAGATCTGGTTGGAAACAAGGACGTATAAAGGGACAATGATAATCATTATTGTTGCTTTAATAGATATGTCATCAACAGTCTTCTGAAGTCAGAGATATTATTCAGTTCTCTAATAATATTATAGTGCAGGAGATTATTCCAGAGTCAGGTTCCTGCTGCTGAAAAGGACTTTGAGAAATTGGATGAACAATAGAGAGGGATAGAAAGTATTTTGGACTTAAGGAAATCAATGTTTCTACAAGAATGTACAGATAAGAGAGTTAAGGTTGAAGAAAGATATGGGGGCAGTGCATGTTGATGAGACAGATGAATGTAATAAGGATATTGTGTGATGTCCACTCTAGAACATGTTGTAGACAGCTGTTTGAACAGTTGTGCATAGTGATAGCAGCCTCACAGTGCATTTACTCTCTTCTGAAGTTTATTGTCAATAACCAATTGTGCCATGCGGAGTGGCTGCACAGTTAGAGGTGCCATGTCACGGATTTCGCAGTTCCTCCTGCCGGAGTTTCGAGTCCTCCCACAGGCTTGGATGTGTGAGTTGTTCCTAGCATAAGTTAGTTTAAGTAGTGTGTAAGTCTAGGGACCGATGACGTCAGCAGTTTGGTGCCTTAGGAATTCACACACATTTGAGCATTTTTTTGACAACCAATCACAGTTTGACAACAATAGTAATGTTCATAAATATAATTCTAGAAGGAGAAGTGATTTACACTATCCATCACTCAGCCTTACTGTGACAGGGTGAGGTATTCAGCTGTAAAAATCTTTGCTCACCCACACAGTGGTACGCAGAATTTAATAGATAATAAAATCAACTTCAAACACAAAATCATATCTTCACTCTGTAGAAGAATTTCTGAAAGCATAGTACTATGATTGTTGTTATGGAGTAGAGTGAAGTGCTGGCATGCCAGTCAGGAATGATAGAGCAGAGAGGACTATGAGAAGAGGTCAGCCAATCGCTCACTGACTGACTCGTCTCTAGGACAATGCAACAGCTGTGGTCCATATGTGAAGAGAACATGAGCACCATGCCCAACTGGTTGCGGCCCAGTCTAACACCAGCCTTAAGACTAATGACTTGCATAGAGGCATCAAAGCTTATTACTTTGCTTGAACCCTCTATGTATCAGACTTTGGAATTGTTATACTGGAGAAACTTGATTACTTCGTATGTCGCGCCTTGCTTTCGACACTTCTGTTTAACACCAAGTTAAGTATTGTAATAAAACTCATTAATACGAATTGTCTGAATGTTGTATAGCAACCTGAGAAAGCAGGTTTCCTAGACACCCCATACTTGATGACTAAGCAGGATTAAACAGTTGTAGAAGAATTTCCTTATTTGTGGTTATTGGTTAAGAATTAATGTAAGTAGTGTGCATGTTGTCATATTTTGTGCTGAGTAATTGTACTATACTTGCAAGATTACAGGATTATTCCACATCATAATGAGAGTTCACAGTTATGATCCATGAACCATGCAAATAAATAAATGACTAACATCCTTCTGGGATGTATTTTTAATGACTGTCCTGATGTGGACTGCTATTTGGCAGTATTGTAAAATTTCGGTGCATTTGTAACACTCATTTTTAATAAGGCTGTTGAGCATAATCGTTTTTCAGTGTTACAGTTTTGGTCTTACCATAATTAAGGGAAAGGCTATTGTACTGTGTTGTGCAAAGCTCATGTTAGCTAGACTCAAATATTCAGCTATTCTGTGCAACAGTTTCATTTATGTACTTTCATTCCTTCAGATTCACAGATTAGACACCAGTATTTATAAATTTTGAAATTTGTTCCAGGAGTAACTCACTCTGTCAGAAACCATTAACCAAAGTCAAAATGGGAATTAAAAATTATTTATTTTGGAAATAATATTACAAATTATTCCAGTGGGTAAAACTTTTGTTATGATAAGTTACTTTAAAGTAGTATTGTTATAACTTCAAGTTGAACAAATATATTTCAAGGAAGATGAAATACATGAAAGTCACAGACTGAGTCCAAGTCTAGAGGCCGCTGGCTGGCTGGCCGCCTAGGTGGCACAGCTGCTGCATGGCTGGCAGACAGCATCGCATGTAGAGGAGGCGCATAACTGAGTGGCGGCACTTTGAAAGATGGGTAAATCACAACACTTTCCCCCCCCCTGAATTTTTTGCACAGGTCTTGACGGAGGTGGCCTGTAGATTGCTAACATCCATAGGTGTTATTTGACTGGCCGTAAAGTCTCGAGGAGGACGCTTCCCGTACGGATGGAAGTGTCCCCGATGATAACGGGTCGAGATGACAGGAGACGTGGGGGTCAAATCTGCTGGGGCCCTGTGCACTAATCTGCCCATTGCGGTAAGTCTGCTTGTTATAGCAGGAGACATGGGCGATGTGTCCGCGTCCGTAGGAGAAGGAGGCGAGTAGAGTTGCTCCGACAGATGATGGTCATCTGGTTCCTTCAATGGCTTGTCTAGTTGTGTCATCAGTTCTTGTGGTGGCACCAATATGATGGTGAGAGGACTGTGTTGTGAGTAATGAGAGATTCCAGTATCCCGAGTGTCAGGTAGAGCCGAAAGTGGTGTAGCTGCATCCGGAACAGGCATTGCCGTCACACGATTCTGAAGCTGATCCGAATGACACACTGCAACACCCGTGTATGTCTGGATTTCATACAGGCGTTGGCCACGGTGTCGTAAGATGCGGCCAGGACTCCAGTTTGGTTGCCTGCCATATCTCCGTCCCCATACAAGGTTGTCGGCAGTGAAACAGCCAAGCGAAGGCACCTGCAGCCGTGAGATGGAAGGCCGCAGAAGAAGAAGTAACGTGCAGGGCTGTCAGCCATGTAAGAGCTCAGCCAGGCTGTGGTCGCCCATGGGGTTGAAACGGTAAGAAGCTAGAAATTGGAGAAGCGTATCATCAGCAGCAGAAGTCAGGAGTTTCCTCATCTGAGCCCTAAATGTGCGGACCAGTCGTTCAGCCTCATCATTTGACTGTGGATGGAACGGAGTGGTCGTGACATGCATGACGTTGTGATGGGCACAAAAATCCGCAAAATCGGACGAGCCAAATTGCGGACCATTATCAGTAACAGAGTAGAGGGAAGGCCTTCCAAAGAGAAAATGCGAGCTAGAGCATTGATGGTTGCCGCCGTGGTAGGTGACGTACAACGGACAATGAAAGGAAAGTTAGAGTAGGTATCAATAATGAGAAGCCAATAAGTACCTAAAAAAGGTCCCGCGAAGTCAGCATGAATGCGCCCCAGGGCTTCTCAGGCGAAGGCCACGGTGACAAAGATGACTTCAGGGCGGTGGCCTGAGACGTACAAGGGCCGCAGGCAGCGACCATGTGTGCAATTTCAGAATCGATGTTGGGCCAGTAGATATGAATGCGTGCCAGAGATTTTGTGTGAGAGACACCCCAGTGCCCTTGGTGAAGTGGGCGCAAAGTCGAAGCACGCAAAGATGCAGGTACCACAACACGCGGCGAAGCATTTTCGGTGGAGAGGAGGATAACACCATCCCTAGCCATGCGGGTGTAATGCAAAGCGTAGTAGTTCCGCAATGGATCAGAAGTCTTAGCGGACGGATGATCTGGCCAACCCTTCTGAATACAATGTAAAACCCGGGAGAGGGTAGGGTGAGAACCCGTAGCAGACGCCAGCCGGTCCCCGGTGATGGGGAACCCGTCCCCAACCCGCTGCTTGGCAATATCCAGGTGGAAACTCAAAAGTTTGTCCCTATCGAATGCCAGATCAGGACCCATGGGACGGCGAGACAGTGTATCAGCATGTGCATGTTGAGCCGTCGGCTGGAAATGAATCTCATAATTGAAACGAGACAAGAAAAGAACCCAATGCTGGAGGCGGTGTGTTGTCGGGAAATGATATTGATGTTATGAAACAAGGAAACAAGTGGTTTGTGATCCGTAACAAGATGAAATTTGGATCCATAGAGAAAAACACCAAACTTATGAAGACCATAAATCATGGCCAAAGCCTATTTTTCAATTTGAGAATACTTTTGTTGGGCATCCATGAGGGTTTTGGAGGCATAAGCAATGGGTTGTTCTGAACCGTCAGAAAAACAGTGTGCAAGGACTGCACCTACCCCGTATTGAGAGGCATCTGTGGCAAGAACAAGATGGTGGCCAGGTTGATAAGTAGCCAGGCACGGGGCCTGTTTCAGCATAGTCTTCAAATTCTGGAAAGCCGCATCACATGACGCGGACCAGTGAAAGGGCATGTTTTTATGCAACAGGTGATGCAACGGGTGAGCTACCGAAGCAGCAGACTGTGAAAACTTGTGATAGTATACTATTTTCCCCAAGCAGACCTGCAGTTCCTTAACAGATGTAGGGCGAGGAAGGGCATTGATCACAGTGACAGTTTGCTGAAGCGGACAAATACAATCCCGAGAGAGTTGAAACCCCAAGTACGTGATAGATGCCTGAAAAAATTTTGATTTCTGAAGGTTACACTTATGACCGGCAGTCTGTAAGACATGAGAAAGTGTGCGGAGATTTTGAAGATGTTCGTCAGTGGTGGAGCCAGTGACGACAATGTCGTCCATGTAATTTATACACCCAGGGACAGGGAGCAATAATTGTTCCAAGAATCGCTGAAAGAGAGCAGGGGTGCTTGCAACTCTGAATGGAAATCGTTGGTATTGATAGAGGCCGAAAGGTGTGTTAAGGACCAGAAACTGCTAGGAAGCAGTGTTGAGAGGAAGTTGATGATAAGCTTCTGACAGGTCAAGTTTGGAAAAATACTGGCCCCCAGCAAGTTTAGTCAACAATTCTTCAGGTCGAGGCATAGGGTAAGTGTCGATAAGGCATTGAGCATTTACAGTGGCTTTGAAATCGCCACAGAGACGAATATCACCATTTGGCTTAGTAATGACAATGGCAGGAGAGGACCTCTCACTGGAAGTGACAGGAAGCAAGACCCCTGAAGCAGTGAGACGATCTAGCTCCCATTTGACCTGATCACGAAGGGACACAGGAATGGATTGATCCCAAAAAAACTTAGGCCGAGCAGTGGGTTTGAGCGTGATATGAGCTTCAAAGTTGTTTGTACGGCCTAGATCAGGAGAAAAAAGGGACAAAAATGTCATCAGCAAGGAATCTAATTGAGCATAAGGAATAGCATCAGAGACGGTATTCACAGAGTCATCTATGGAGAACCCAAAAATGCGAAAGGCATTGAAACCAAAAAAATTCTCCGCGTTACTATGGTCGACCACAAATATGGGAACAGTGGAAACGACAGATTTGTAAGATACCTCAGCATCAAATTGTCCCAAGAGAGAAATCTTCTGTTTATTGTAAGTCTGTAATTGCCTAGTGACAGGTGACAGGATTGGAGAACCCAACTGAAGATACGTCTGAGAATTGATGATAGTGGCATCAGAACCAGTATCCACCTGCATGCGAACATCTCGACCAAGTATTTGGACAGTGAGGAAGAATTCTGTGAAAGGGAAGAAGTACAATTGACAGACAACACAGGATCAGGATCAGCATCATGTTCATGAACATCATGTATGCAGTCAGATTTGCAAATGGATGACACATGACACTTTTTTTGCATTTGTGACACACGGCCCAATGTTGGGGACAATCCTCCCATGAATGTTTCGTAAAACACTGTGGACATGAAGGAAGTTGCCGTGGGTTTTGCTGCAGTTTCTTAGAGGAGTGTTTATGGTTAGGCTGAAGCTGCGCTTGGGAGCATACTGCGGCCATGTCGGCTGGCGGGAACACGTCACATGCTTTGTCAACATCACACAGAGGTTGTATTTTCCCGACGTCACCCCCTGCCTCTATTTGCGCTTCAGCAGCGCGAGAAATTTCAAAAGACTGAGTCGGATTTGCCAACTGAAGGGCACGATGCCTGACTTCTTTGTCGGGTGCCGATCAGATAATAGCATCCCGTACCATGGAATTGGCATAGGATTCTTTGTGCACTTCAGTAACAAACTGACACTTTCTACTGAGACCTTGAAGTTCAGCAGCCCAAGCACGATAGGATTGATTCAGTTGTTTTTGACAATGATAAAAGGCAACACCAGAGGCTACCACATGCATTTGATTTTGAAAATAGATGGACAGAAGTGAGCACATTTCAGCAAAGGACAAAGACACAGGATCTTTCAAAGGAGCCAATTATGACAACAACCGATACATTTGAGGTGAAATCCATGAAAGGAACAGAGACTTACATGTTTCTTCGCCCGCGACATGAAATGCCAAGAAGTGCTGTCGAAGACGTTTTTCGTAATCAGACCAGTCTTCCGCCGTTTCGTCATAAGGAGGAAAAGTAGGTAGAGACAACGACAAGAGACATCCTGCTTTTTATGCCACGACGAAATCATGAATCGCATTTGTGAGAAGTATTTGCTGTTCTATGAGACCTTACAATATTTGCTCTAAAGTAGCCATGGACAACGGTTCAATCCCATGTCCGGCCATCCTGATTTAGGTTTTCCGTGATTTCCCTAAATCGCTCCAGGCAAGTGCCGGGATGGTTCCTTTCAAAGGGCACAGCCGACTTCCTTCCAAATCCTTCCCTAATCCAATGAGACTGATGACCTCGCTGTCTGGTCGTCTTCCCCAAAACAACCCATCAACCAGTAGCCATGGAAACGTGGGTCAACGATGGAAAAGAAAAATCCCATCCTCGTAGCCAATTGTTATAACTTCAAGTTGAACAAATATATTTCAAGGAAGACACAATACATGAAAGTCACAGATCAAGTAAACAGAGTAAGATGTGTGTACACTTTAGTAGTCTAATCATAACTGAGTGCAAGTGTAGCGGCCGCTTGCTGGCTGGCCGCTTAGGTGGCGCTGCTGCTGCATGGCTGGCAGACAGCGCCGCATATAGAGGACATGCGTAACTGCGCAGCGGCACTTTGAAATATCGGTTTTGGCCAAGTTTTAGCTTCATTTTTGTTCTTAACGTACATAAAATATCTAACATATTAGTAAAGGGTTGTAACAACACTGATGGTTGCTAACATGATAAGCATATCTGCCAAAGCCCAAAACCATCTGTACAGTCAAATTAATAGCTGAAGAGCCATGTAAATAGTTCACATGAGACAACTAAATTCATAAACTTATAAAAACTCACACTCTGCAATTCCAAAGAGAAAAGATTTCAATACAGCACCTCGTCTGCTAATTTAGATTTTTGTCTACAACATTTTAAACTCATATGTATAGCGTAATGAATGCTGGTTATCAATACCACAAGGAAAATGATGCCAAAGATTTCTAGTGTGTTTGCCACTTCTTTTTCTATGTCCTTTGCAAATTGTTTCTCATTCCTAAAGATTTTCTTTGAGTATGGGATATATGCATTGCAAGATGTGGATAATGTCAGCTTGCTACTTTTGTACAATGCTCTGTATTAATGTAAAACATGAAAGTTAAAAAAATATTTCATTGTGAACATGCTGTGTTCAATTCTCTTTTCTTTAAGTATGTGCCACATATATAAATTTAATGTACTAATTACATTTTATACGCTTTGCCTTCCAGTTAAGGATTGTTAAAGATGTTGCTTTGCCTTCGAGTTAAGTATTGTTAAAGATGTTGACAATATAGTTCTTTATCTATTTATTTATAGGAAACTGGAAATACCATCAACAGCAGAAGAGCTTGCTAAGAACCATGACTTTGAAATTAAGGGTTACACATTTGAGGCACAGCCAGAGCAACTACGAAATCCCAGGTACGTGTTATTTGAGATCCGGCTGTTAAGGAAGAAAGTTTTATTTTATTACTCACAAGTTAATTGTTAACTTTACAAAAAGAGGTGAAGTTTGTACTGGGGACAATGGTCGCTTTCAAGGGTAAACCTAAAATACTGAGTTTTACAAAACACTATCCTCTTAGTGTTGTGAGAGAGAAAAATTTGAAGCAATAGCAAAATAATTTTCTGCAGGCATATCCACAGTAGGCCAGTGAAGGTCATCGAATGATAGAAACTACATTCAGCTAAATATTGGTCACCATTGATTGGTGTTTGGCTTCTCATCCACACCAAATGAAGGCTACGGGATTCACTGTGTGAAATTGCGGTTGGCTCTGACAACTTGCTGACATTGCTCCCAACCTGTTATTATTATAAAGTAACATTTAATTACAATTTTACTGACTGATATTATTGAGGGAAGGAGGTTTAGGAGTTGTTGCATGTGCAGTATTTATTTTACCGCAAGAAGCTGATGATGATGATGAGGAGGAGGAGGAGGAGGAGGAGGAGGAGGAGGAGAAGAAGAAGAAACAACATTGATGAATGACTTCTCTTTTAAAAAGTAGGGAACAGTGTAGTGACACAAATTTACTGTCTAAATTAAAACTGAATTGGACTATGGACTATTACACAATGTTCTTTCCAAATGGAAGTTACTAATTTTTAATTATTAGTGAACTATGTTGGCCCTAAAATTTCCAAAGAAAACATCTCTTTTAGCAGAGCTGTACCTGCAGCAGAAAGTTAATAGTCACTTCCAGGTTTCTTCTCTTTGTCATTGACGGTGAAAAGGTGTAAATAGAGATACCATTTTCTTTTTCACACTGTGCATATAAGTTTCTAATACCTAAGTTATTTCCTTTCAAACATCTAGTCTTTTCATCTTCTGTGTATAATCACAGTTTGTAGGGGCCCATGAACAGCGCTGTTCACAATAAAACTCTTATCAGCTTTAGTGCTTTCTCCATATTCCTGTCTATACTCCATTATCTTTAAACATGCCCTTAGTGAGAGCAGGCATTGCCTGTATGGGAAACAGTGTCTATTGAAGGACAGCCACAAGCCACACACAGTATGTTTTATTGAATGGTTTTGCTCTTTAATTTAACAACCAACTACTGTACTTTAAACTGTAAACTAGAGAGCTTCTAATGATGTTCTTGTTAAATTAAAGACCAAAACTGGTCAATAAAACATACTGAGGGTGACTTGTGGCTGTCTGATAAACTTAAATACATACCTCCTCTAGAGACACAACAAATTGCTACTGAGCCACTGAACATTCAGTCCTGCATCCATACTAGGAGAGGAGTGTCGATGCCAACCAACCACCAATGCATTGATGTTACTGCCAGCAGACCGAAAAGCAACTGAGGCCAACTGCTTCATTGGATCTGATTTCCCAAGAATTTCTGCCCAATGTTACTGGAGTTGGTACCTTTTAGTCTACTACTTGTAATGTGGACCCTTCACCTTGTACCATTACCCAACTTGTCAGAAATTTTATTTATCTAGGGTCTGTTATTCAAAGCATTATACTCCCCCTTCATCATTCCTGTAGTCAAAGTTCTTACCCTGTAACAGTTGTCACGTTGTTGTTTGATTCAGAATGTCTATTACTCTTCAGTTTCCTCAGATTATCCCTCATTATTATTGTTCACTTCATCCATTTACTGCACGAGGGATTTTTTCCATCCTCCGATGGCACCTGCTCATTGCTACCCTTTCCTTATTACAATGACAGTAAGAAAATAGTTAACATAATGAGGGATTTTGTTCAGGATGAGTAGTAGTGGGCTGTGGGGTCATGAACGGCATCAGATGATTGATACTAATAGCCATAGTCCAGTTAAGCACACACATCTTACCACGATATGCACTCACATGCTTGCGGTCAAGACCCCAACAGCCTTCTGACTTAAACGAGTATGTACATCACTGGCAGTAACAACAGCACATAAACAGACTGTATTTTGCACAGATAGCTTTTATTCACTACCAGCAGTCTCGCAAAGAGTCAGTTGATGTGGGAAAGTGTGTACTGAGTGCTATGAGGTGATCGTGTTTGCACGCTGCTTCCATAGGATCTTTCACATACCTAATATCTCAGTCTCTTATTTTACCATTTTAAAGCTTGTGTTTTATAGATTGCTTCCAAATTTGACAAATTTTCTGTTAATGATAAATAATGTCATAGCTCTTAGCTTTGAGAAAATAGCCGAAATGATTATAGATCTGTACACTGTAAGTGTTGGTAATCATTATTAGTAGCATCTGTATTAGAAATTTATTTGTCCAAGGTTCATTTTGCAATGGTACACATTTTGTCAGCTTCATTCAAGGAAGAACTGTTCTCAGTTGTCTTCAGTATTTTTTTCTTTTTTTTTCCCAATGTAATAAAATCAACTAATAATAGTCCCTAACATTTTGTGAGTGTTATTTAAGGATAGTCTCTAAGATTTTGATAGTGTTATTTAAGGGCGAGAAACTGAAAATTTATCAGGTTATGGGCCCAGGTTTGTTGTAAAACAAAATTTGTAACAAAACACCTGGCCACAAATGCATGCTCACATAAGTTTTTTTTTCAAGAAGGCAACTGAAGTAGAAAAATATTGTATTCCTTTATTTGATGGAACAAATTTCAACAATTGGAAATTCAAGATGGAAACTCTTGGACCTTTTACCGTTTGTGCAAGTGGGTTATCTTACAAAGGTGGGATTTCTGGCCGAAGAGCGGGTACGCAGCATATCAGAAAGGAAACATGACTGGTTGAATTGACTAAACAAGATTGGAAATTTAAGTCTCATTATGTTTAACTCAGCGCTAACAATCACTTGGAATATGTGAAAAATAAGGCAACCTATATCGATTTATGGACATCTTGATACAATGCATTTGAGAGAAAAAGAATTGTTAGTCAAATTCTGTTGAGAAAACAGTTGTTAACTGTTATAATGTCAAGTTGAGTCAAGTAAGTCACAGAGCAAGTAGACAAAGTAAGACATGTGTACACGGTCACAGTCAAATCAGCACTGAGTCCAAGTCTAGTGGCTGCTGGCTGGCTGGCTGATTTGGTGGCGTGACTGCTGCATGGCTGGCAGACAGCGCCGCATGTAGAGGATGCACTTAACTGCGTGGTGGCACTTTGAAAGATCGGCGAGTCACAACACTTTTCCCCCCTTTGAATTTTTTGCACTGGTCTTGATGGAGGTGGCCTGTAGATTGCTAACATCCATAGGTGTTGTTTGACTGGCCGTAAAGTCTCGAGGAGGAGGCTTCCCGTACGGATGGAAGTGTCCCCAATGATAACGGGTCGAGATGACAGGAGATGTAGGGGTCGAATCTGCTGGGGCCCCGTGCACCAAACTGCCCGTTGCGGCAAGTCCGGTTGTTATTACAGGAGACATGGGCGATGTGTCGGCGTCCATAGGAAAAGGCAGCGAGTAGAGTTGCTCTAGAGATGATGGTCATCCGGTTCCTGCATGGGCACGTCTCCTGGTGGTGTACGTTCTTGTGGTGGCTCCGAGATGATGGTGAGAGGGCTGCATTGTGAGTAATGAGAGATGCCAAGATCCCGAGCATAGGGTAGAGCCGAAGGTGGTGTAGTGGCATTCGGAACAGGCGTTGCCGGCACACGAGGCCGAAGCTGGTCTGAATGACGCACTGCAACACCCGTGTCCATATGGATTTAATACAGGCGTTGGCCACAGTGTCGTAAGATGTGGCCAGGACTCCCATTTTGGCCGCCTGCCATATCCCTGTACCCATACAAGGTCGCTGGTGGTGAACCAGCCAAGGCACCCGTGGCCGTGAGGTGGAAGGCCGCAGAAGATGAAGTAGCATGCATGGCTGTCGGCCATGTAAGAGCTCATCCGGGCTGTGGTCGCCCATGGGGGTGAAATGGTAAGAAGCCAGAAATTAGAGAAGCGCATCATCAGCAGCAGAAGAAGTCAGGAGTTTCCTCATCTGAGCCTTAAATGTGCGGACCAGTCGTTCAGCCTCACCGTTTGATTGTGGATGGAACAGAGAGGCCGTGACATGCATGATGCCGTGACGAGCACAAAAATCCACAAATTTGGAAGAGGCAAATTGCGGACCATTATCAGTAACGAGAGTAGAGGGAAGACCTTCCAAAGAGAAAATGCGAGCTAGAGTACTTGTGGTTGCCGTGGTGGTAGGCAACGTGCAATGGACAATGAAAGGAAAGTTAGAGTAGGCGTCAATTACGAGTAGCCAGTAAGTACCTAAAAAAGGTACCGCAAAGTCAGCATGAATGCGCTCCCAGGGCTTCTCAGGCGAAGGCCACGGTGGCAAAGATGACTGAGGGGTGGCCGCCTGTGATGCACAAGGGCCCCAGGGAGCAGCCATGTATGCGATTTCAGAGTCGATGCCGGGCAAGTACACGACGGCATGCCAGAGATTTTGTGTGAGAGACACCCCCCAGTGGCCTTGGTGAAGGAGGCGCAAGACCGAAGCATGCCAAGATGCAGGTACCACAACACACGGTGAAGCATTGTCGGTGGAAAGGAGGATAACACTATCCCTAGACAAGAGGCGGTAACGCAAAGTATAGTAGTTCCGCAACGGATCAGAAGTCTTAGCTGATGGATGATCTGGCCAACCCTTCTGAATACAGTGTAAAACCCAGGAGAGGGTAGGATCAGAACCCGTAGCAGCTGCCAGCCGGGCCCCGGTGATGAACCTGTCCGCAACCCGTTGCTCGACAACATCCAGGTGGAAACACAAACTTTTGTCCCGATCGAATGCCATATCAGGACCCATGGGAAGGCGAGACAGTGTATCAGCATGCACATGTTGAGCCGTCAGCTGGAAATAAATCTCATAATGGAAACAAGACAGGTAAAGAAACCAACGTTGGAGGTGGTGTGCAGCCATGTCGGGAAGTGACGTTGATGGATGAAACAAGGAAAGTGGTTTGTGATCTGTTACAAGATGAAATTTGGATCCATAAAGAAAAACACCAAAATTATGAAGAGCATATTCAATTTGAGAATTATTTTCGTTGGGCATCTGTGAGTGTTTTGGAGGCATAAGCAATGGGTTGATCATAACTGTCAGAAAAATGGTGCGCAAGGACTGCTGCAACCCCGTATTGAGAGGTGCCCATGGCAAGAACAAGATGTTGGCCAGGTCGATAAGTAGCCAGGCTGGGGCCTGTTTCAGCACAGTCTTCAATTTCTGGAAAGCCGCATCGCATGACGCGGACCAGTGAAAGGGCATGTTTTTATGCAATGGCTGAGCCACCGAAGCAGCAGACAGTAAAAACCTGTGATAGTATGCTGTTTTTGCCAAGAAGGCCTGCAGTTCCTTAACAGGTGTAGGGCGAGGAAGGGCATAAATCGCAGCGACAGTTTGCTGAAGCGGGCAAATACAATCCCAAGAGAGTTGAAACCCCAAGTACGTGATAGATGCCTGAAAAAATTTTGATTTCTGAAGGTTACACTTAAGACTGGCAGCCTGTAAGACATGAGAAAGTGTGCGGAGATTCTGAAGATGTTCTTCAGCGGTGGTGCCAGTGACAACAATGTTGTCCATGTAATTTATACACCCAGGGACAGGGAGCAATAATTGTTCCAAGAATCGCTGAAAGAGAGCAGGGGCACTGGCAACCCCGCATGGCAATCGTTGGTATTGATAGAGGCCGAAAGGCGTGTTAAGTACCAGGAACTGCCAGGAAGTAGCATCGAGAGGAAGTTGATGATAAGCTTCTGACATGTCAAGTTTAGAAAAATACTGGCCTCCAGCAAGTTTAGTGAACAATTCTTCAGATCGAGGCATAGCGTAAGTATCGATAAGGCATTGGGCATTTACAGTGGCTTTGACTTCACCACAGAGATGAATATCACCATTGGGCTTAGCAACGACAACAACATGAGAGGACCACTCACTTGAAGTGACACAAAGTAAGACCCCTGAAGCAGTGAGACAATGCAGCTCCCATTTGACCTGATCACGAAGGGACACAGGAATGGGATGAGCCCGAAAAAACTTGAGCAGTGGGTTTGAGCATGATATGAGCTTCAAAATCGTTTGCATTGCCTAACCCAGGAGAAAAAAGGGACAAAAATGTCATCGACAAGGAATCCAATTGAGCATAAGGAATAGCATCAGAGTTGATATTGACAGAATCATCTACGGAGAACCCAAAAACGCAAAAGGCATCGAAACCAAAAAGATTTTCTGCATTACTATGGTCGACCACAAATATGGTAACAGTGCGAATGACGGGTTTGTAAGATACCTCAGCATCAAATTGTCCCAAGAGAGAAATCTTCTGTTTATTGTACATCCGTAATTGCCCAGTGACAGGTGATAAGGTTGGAGAACCCAACTGAAGATATGTCTGAGAATTGATCAAAGTGGCATCAGAACCAGTATCCACCTGCATGCAAACATCGCGACCAAGTATTTGGACAGTGAGGAATAACTTCCCTGAAAGGGAAGAGGTACCATTGACATACATCACAGAATCAGAATCAGCATCACTGTCATGAACATCAGGTATGCGGTCGGATTTGCAAACGGATGACACATGACCCTTATTTTTGCAATTGTGGCACATGGCCCAATGTTGGGGACAATCCTCCCATGAATGTTTCGTAAAACACCGCGGACATGAGGGAAGTTCCTGGGGATTTTTCTGCAGTTTCTTAGAGGTTTGTTTACGGTTAGGCCGAGGTTGGGCTTGGGATCATACTGCAGCGACGTCGGTCGGCAGGGACATGCCGCACGCATCGTCAACAGATCACAAAGGTTGTATTTCCATGATGTCACCCCACACCTCTATTTGCGCTCCAGCGGTGCGAGAAATTTCAAAAGACTGCGTGATGGATAGGACTTCATCGAGAATCGGATTTGCCAACTGAAGGGCATGTTGCCTAACTTCTTTGTCGGGCGCCGACCAGATAATAGCATCCTGTACCATGGAATCGACGTAGGATTCTTTGTGCACTTCAGTAACAAATTGACACTTTCTACTGAAGCCGTGAAGTTCAGCAGCCCAAGCGCGATTGGATTGATGCAGTTGTTTTTGACAATGATAAAAGGCAACACGAGAGGCTACCACATGCGTATGCTTTTGAAAATATATGGACAGAAGTGAGCACATGTCAGCAAATGATAAAGATGCAGGATCTTTCAAAGGAGCCAAATGCAACAACAACTGATATCATTTGAGGTGAAATCTATGAAAGGAACAGAGACTTACATGTTTGTTCGTCCGTGACATGAAATGCCAAGAAGTGCTGTCGAAGACTTTTTTTGGAATCAGACCAGTCTTCCGCCGTCCCGTTGTAAGGAGGAAAGGAGGTATAGACAAGGACAAGAGAGCCCTGCATTGGATGCTGTGACAAAATCACTAATCGCCAATGTGAGAAGCATTTGCTGCTCAATGAGACCTTGCAATAGTTGCTCTAAAGTGCCATGGAAAACTGTGGGTCAACGATGAAAAGAAAAAATCCACTACGTCATCATCAATTGTTCTAACGTCAAGTTGAACACATATATTTCAAAGACGACACAATACATGTAAGTCACAGAGCAAGTATACAAAGTAAGACATGTACAGAGTAATAGTCAAATCAGCACTGAGTTCAAGTCTAGCGGCCGCTGGCTGGCTGGCCGCTTAGGTGGCACTGCTGCTGCATGGCTGGCAGACAGCGCCGCATGTAGAGGACGCGCGTAACTGCGCGGCGGCACTTTGAAAGATCGGCGAGTCACCGCATTAACTATACAATTTAATGCAACAAATGATATGCTAGCTAAACACTTTCTTAAATTTGACAAACTGATTACATTCAACTGGAGCTACTGCCAATGAAGCCTACATGATATGCCATCTACTTTTTATGTTGACTGCCGAATACAATGTAGTGGTCACTACAACCAAAATGCTCTCAGTGAAAGACTTGATGATGAGCTTCATGAAAAATTGGCTACTGAATGAATAGTCGAAGTGGAAGGGAGCCATCGGGAAAAACAGAAATGGAGATACAATGCCTCCTACAGATTTTCAGACTCATCGGCATCAGAAAAAATTTCATCAGATGCCTGTAGAACAAGAAATCAACAAGGAACTTCACAGAACTCATTGAGCTTTACTTGGCATCGTTGCGGGAAGCCTGGTCACAAGAGGGCTAACTGGAGAGTTATGTTACCTAACAAGAACTCAGGAACCAGAAATTATGAATGGTTTTAATATCACATTTGAAACAAGGATTAATTAAAAAGGGAAAAGAAATCATTGTCATTGGAAATAGGAATAAATCTCAGCCATATGTTTTAAATTTTTTGCAACATAAAGCCTAGTCAGCTGCTTCAACTGAAACTAATATGAAACTATGGCACTGGAGATAAGGCCATTTGAGTTGTGATAGCATTAAGCACCTTCAGTCACAAGTTGATGGTATGGAACTGGCTGCTTCAACCATCCCAAGGAGCGATGCTCCGATTATGTTGAAGGCAAACAATCACAGCTTACATACAATCACATTAGGAAATGTGCCACCAGATCTCTTGTGTTGATCCATAGTGACCTTTGTGGGCCAAGTTTACCTAATTCATTTTGCAGCAAGAAGTGTGTGCTCATGTTCATTGATGACTTTACCCATTTCACAGTGGCCTGCACACTGAAATCAAAGTCAGAGGCAACTTGCTATCTGAGGACGTTTCATGCCATGGCTACAGCTCGTTTAAACGTGAAGATCAGTAGTTTGTGGTGTGAAAATGGCTGTGAATGCATCTTCATCAAGCTCCAGCAATTTTTTGAAGAACATGGAATGAAGTTAGAGTTTACAATTTGATACATTCCTCAACAGATGGCGTCTTGGAACAAATGAACAGAAGTCTTATTGAGAAAGCTCACTGTTTGACATTTCAGTGTAAATTAAGTAAAACATTCTGGTTAGAAGCTGTTTATACTGCTGTATATCTACTAAACAGAAGTCCTACTGCAGCTTTGGAAGGAAAGGTTCCTGAAGCTTTACAGTACAATGAGAAATCAAAGTTGAATAAGCTGAGAGTATTTGGATGTATTGCTTATCTATTGCTACCAAAAGAAGTGAGAACATGGAAGTCTGACAGCAAATATTTGAAGTGCTACTTCACTACTGTCCTGATGGCTACAGACTTCGGTGTCCAGATGAAGGAAAAATAGTCACTGGAAGGAACATTGTTTTCTACAAAGAAAGATTTGACTTTGTACGTATACCAGTCGATGGCTGGATTCCAGAATCTGTACAGGAATAGTCAGGGAAGACAATAATGGAGGTGAACTCACCAAAGACGTTCTTAAATCAAATGATGGAGGTTACGAAAGAATTCCCATACCAGAACTGACCAATAACGAAGAGGAAACTGAAAATGAAGCTGCTCAACATTCTCTCAGGAAGAGGAACCCTAACAAATACCTAGATGAATATGCTGTTCTTATACTGAATGCTGAATCATTTATTGATGACGTACTGAAAAGCTACAAGGAAATTGCAGCTCGTGAAGATAAGGAATACTGATATAAAGCTATACTGGATGAAATGACTCTATAAAGGAAAACAAAACTTGGATCTTTGTTAAATTTTCCTCTGGAAGAAAGACCACCTGCAGTAAGTGGGTTTCCAAATTGAAGAAGGACAAGGATGTAAATATCATGACACAAGACTAGACTTGTGGCCAAAGGGTGTTCACAGACAAAAGGATTTGACAACAAGGAAACATATGCACCAGTGGCTCAGCTTGCAAGTGTTAGAATAATGCTGGTTATTGAAATCCAACAAGGACCAGTTCTGGAACAATTTGATATTGTCAATGCTTTTCTCCGTGGGTTACCCAAGGACGAAATATATGTGTTTATTCCTGCAGGAGTGGCTATTCCTGAAAAACTGAGAGAGACAACTGGATTGGTTTTGAAGGTTACAGAAGTCATTACATGGCTTATCTCTATAAGGCTCACACAGTCAGAAGCAGATGAGTGCTGTTACTGTGTGGTTTTAAAGGAAGTTGTCATTTACATTGTGCTCTATGTTGATGACATTCTGATGGCAGGAAATAATAGAGAGGAAATGGAGAGAGTGAAATTAAAGTTAAAGAAGAAGTTTAAAATAAAGGTGCTAGGAGAGCCACAATCATACTAGGGAATTGAGATTTCAAGGAACAAAGAAGAAATGTAGCTGAGCCAAATGTCATGTTTGAAGAGTTTGCTACAATTATTCAACATGCAAGATTATAACCCGTTCAAGACACTTATGGAAGTTAAACTGGAAATCATGTAAGGAAACAGGATTGATAAGCCATGCAGAGAGTGGATGTATGCAATGACAGCAAAAATGCCTGATTTGTGTGCTGCAGTCAACTTCTTAAGGAGATACCAAAATAATCCATCCGAAGAACTCGGGGGTGCTTGTAAAGAATTTTGAAATATGTCAAAGGAATCATCTGTATGAAACTAAATTGTCAGAAAGGGAACCAAGAGACTATTCTGGCCTATGTTGACGCAGACTGGAGCAAAACGGAAGATGCAAGATCTACCTCTGGTTATCTGTTACAATTGTTGGGAAATACTGTCTGTTGGGCAATGAATAGACAGACTAGTATTGCTTTGTTTCCTGTAGAGACAGAGTAATGTGTATCAATTACTCTGACTGAAATACTTGCTGGATGTCATTCAAATTCCTCTCCAGCAACAAATTTGTATATTCAAGGATAATCAGTCCTGAATATAGTTACTGAAGAAATGGGAACATCATCGATTGAGGCATGGAATCATTAAGGATACCTTTGTGTGTCAGTTTCACCACCACAAAATAATCACCATTGAGCATGTACATTTGAACGACCAGATTGCAGACATTTTTACCAAAGTCTTACCAGCTGCTAGATTCATCGCTTTGAGAAGCTTGTTGTGTTTATCTTCAGTTTTGTTAATGTTAAATATAAGATCATTGAATTGAGGAGGGCTGTTGAGAGTGCATGCCAACGGCCTTGCCACAGTAGTAACACCAGTTCCCGTCAGATCATCAAAGTTAAGTGCTGTGAGGCTGGGCTAGCATGTGGATGGGTGACCATCCAATCTGCCGAGTGCTATTGGCAAGCAGGTTGCACTCAGCCATTGTGAGGCAAACTGAGGAGCTACTTGATGGAGAAGTGGCAGCTCCGGTCTGATAGACTGGCATTTGGCCAGGATAGCAGTGTGCTGACCACATGCCCCTCCATATCCACATCCAGGTGACACCTGTGGACTGGGGATGACACGGTGGTTTTTTAGTTGAGAGTGCAATTTCAATGATTAAATCTGTGATATATATAAAATAACTTCAAAGATAAAAAAGGTTTGCTGCTATTGTTATTCTGTGCTCAGTTGTCTTCAGTTTTTATTTTCAATTTAATTAGACCAACTAATAATAGTCTCTAACAATTTGTGAGTGTTATGTAATGGTGAGAAACTGAAAATTTATCACAAATTAAATCAGGTGATGTTGAGGGATTTAGATTAGAAACAAGATACTAAAGGTATAGTTTTGCAATTAAAGAAGCAAAATAACTGATAATGACCCAAGCAGAGAGCTGAATGAAAGAAGTTCAGCCCTGTACTGCTTTATACTAAAGATGTATTTAACTGCAGTGGACATTCATGTGGCTGTCATAATGTATGTTATTGCATAGCTTATTGGATGATTTGATAGTGAGCTTAGGCCCAAAACTACTCGTCAAGTAATAAAGGAAATTAATATCGCAACTTTGATGGTTCTCTGCCATTTATTTCATAATTTGGCAAAATCGAAAGGATATAAACTGAAAACTTGAGATACCAAAACAAGTGTTTCCAGAAAAGAGAAATTTGTTAAAAGCAAATATAAATTTAAGTGTTTGAAAGCCTTTTCAGAAAATGTTTATCTGGAATTTAGCCTTGTACAGTACTGAAATGGGGACGATAAACAGTTTAGATGAGAAGAGGCTGTTGGGCTGTAGAAGAATGCTGAAGAGTAGATGGATAGACTAAGTAAATGATGAAGAGGTACTGAATCAAACTGATAATTAAAGAAATTTATGGGACAACTTTACTAAATGAAGGGAAAAGGGATCAGTTTATAGTACACACACTGAGGATCAAGAAATCATCAATTTGATGGTGGAGGGAAGCTGGTGGGGGGGGGGGGGGGGAGGGGGGTGGTAGTAGGTTCAAGTGGATGCAGGATGCAGCAGTTATGCAGAGATGAAAACACTTGCAGAATAGAACAGCACTGAAGGCAATAACAACAACAACGTTATTTTAGTTACCACTTTTATCTCTTTGGGCACATTATTATACAATTTGAGTTCTTTATATAAAATGCCATTAAGAATCCAGAAGTAGTTTTTTAATGTGTAAGAAAATTAACTTGACTTTAGATGTAATTCCCAATATAAATAAGTGCAATAGTTGGACACATGGTGAATGCTTCACTGCCATCAGGGAACCAAACAGTATTTGTACTTTGTGTGTACATATAGAAAAGGAGCTCCAAATTACAAAACAAAATGGAGCTGCATCATTCAAACTACCGTTGATAAAAAAATTGTACTGAAAAAAAATATAAATGTATGACTATCAATTGACAAAGATGGGTAAAAGCCCAAAACATATCTTGGCATAAATAAATATGGTAATATTAGACAGTTTAAATAATTTAAGGGTATACACCCTTTATTTGGCTAGATTACAGGTTTATAAAATGATAAGACTGATGTTGCTTGTGCTAGCAGTTATCTTCATATGTAAAATGTACAGAAAAAAATATTTTTCATAAAAAGTTCCATCTACTTGCAACATGTCGATTATAAAAGTAAAAGAAAGTGACAAAGAACATGCCATAAAATTTCATTAGAGATTGCAACATGTCACATGTTGTACAATCAGGTAATGAATCATTACAACTGTGGTATGTTTTGTGATGCTGATATTTAAGATAAAAACAAGTGTGAATTCGATAGGGACACCACTGTTGCACAATTACATAATAAAATTTATCAAATTAAAATAAAATTAAGCAATATGCAAAAGATCATTGACAGAATATACAAGAAGATAAAACAGGAATCAAAAAATGATGAAAAGGATAGATTGCTACTCATCTTAAAGATGACAAATTGAGTTGCAGATAGGCACAGTGAAAAGACTGTTGCACACTGAGCTTCTGGTCAAAGCCTTCTTCAAAAAGTAATACATGCACATTCACACAAGTAAGCATACTTCATGCACGCATGAACGCTATCTCCAGCCACTCCATCCAGAAGATAAAGCAATAATTCTAATGAATAGGTTGCTAATTGATAATCAAAGCCACTTCTCAGTAAGTTATGATGTAATTTAATAAATAAAATGCAAAATAGAGGAGGGCAGTGAGGTAACATTGTGCCACTAATAAGTTCATTCTGAACATCAGAGATCACTTCCTTCTGGTATGCTGTATTTTTTTCTTGCCCCTAGTTACTGACATGAAATGAACTGTTTGGCAACACAACATATCTTTTTGTACCTTGAATTTTCTTCATTAAATTACTTTGTAATTTAATAAAGAGCCTCCATTATCAATGAGCAGCCTGTTAGTTAGAATTACTGTTTTATTTTGTATTTTATATACTCTCCCCATATTTTATTATTTTCAGTTTTTTTGATGAGCAGCCTGTTAGTTAGAATTACTGTTTTATTTTGTATTTTATATACTCTCCCCATATTTTATTATTTTCAGTTTTTTTGCTACTAAAAGTTACCCTACCAATGTTATTTGGTATATTGTTTAATTTTGTTTTAATATGATACATTTTATTATGTAATTGTGCATAGAGAGGTGCTACCTAGAAAATTCATGCTTGCTTTTGTCTTAAATACCAGCTTCGCAAAACACATCATAGTTTTAATGACTCAGAACTTGATTGTACAACATATGATGTGTTACAGTCTGTAACAATATTTTACGGTATGTTCTGTATCACATTTTTTCTTTTTATGATGTATATTTAGTAAGTAGGTAGAAGTATTTATGAACTCTCCTTTTACTGGCACATCATTTTATAAACTCATGACCTGGACAAATAAAGGATATAATTCAAATTAAGAATTCTTTTCCACAGCCTTGACTGTGTGAATCCTTACAAAATTCACCAGATACACTTGTGTCCAAAATTAAAAGAACAAACCACTATTTCCCCATCTTGTATCTAATTCACAATATAATCATACAAACTATCAAAAGACATCTGTATGATCCTGTTCTGCACGGAAGATGGCATCCCAGTCAATGGAGACCCACACCAACAATGATGCCAGGGCACCTATCAAATGTGCCGGGTAGTCCCACATCCACAATCACGGTGTTCACAGTCACAGATGGTGCAGTGTGGCGCAGAGAAGATGCCTACCAGACTCTGCAGTGGAAGGCTGTAGGAAGACTGGAAGCAGGACAGACTCAAACTGATGTGACCTGATGGCTTAATGCAAATCAATTTGTTGTTTCTCAGATTTGGCGACAATTTATAGAGACCAAAACTGTACCCCAAAGACCAGTGCAGGGCCAACATATGTGACATCAGAAATGGAGGACTGTTATTTAGTTGTAAGGGCATGACATTACTGCCTAGTACAGCATGGCAGCTGCCATCTGACCTTGCAGTGTCCACCAGATGTGTTGTGTGAAGGCAAACAGTGTACAGGAGGATTTGGCAGAGTGGCCTTTATTGTCGTAGACCTGCTGTATATGTACCTCTGACGCGTCTTCACAAAACGGGATGCCGAGAGTGGAGCTGCCAACATGCCACTTGAGTGTTAGAACAGTGGGCCAATGTTCGTTTCACAGATGAGTCCCTATTTGGCCTGGAGAGTGATTCTTGAGGGATTTGCATCTGGAGGGAATGTGGAACATGATTTTGGAATCCAAACATTGTGGAAAGATACCTACTGTATATTGAGGAAGATTCCTTGTGATGTGGGAAGGGATTATGTCGACCACTCTTCATAAAATTGTACTGGTGAATCGGCAAGGTTTAACTGCTTTCGGGTATTGTGATGAGATCTTGGGGCGTCATATGCTGTTGTTGGCTGGTGCTGTGGGCCCAGTGTTTGTACTGATGGGTGATAATGCTCGACCTCATAGAGCACAGACGGTTGATGTTTTCTGGTAAACAAAAGAAGATAATGCACGCATGGTGTGGTCTGCTCACAATCTCAATACGAATCCCATAGAGCTTGTCTGGGATGCACTAGGGAGATGGGTTGCACCTTGTTAGCATCCACCAACTACCCTCCAAGACTTGTGAGCAGCTGTGCGGGAAGAATAGGCATTATTGCCTCATCATGAGATAGATGATAACTTTCACGGCATGCCCCATCATTAGGCCTGTACTGCTGCCAGAGGGTATCACATCCAATACTGAGTGCATTAACCAGTTGTTAGAAGTGTCTGCAAATCTGTTAAGTTGAAAAAAAAGAAGACTGTTTTTGTCTATCATAATGCATGTTGCAGTTGTTTACGTTCTGTATTCTGTACATTATTTCTACTATACTGTTACCTGTTTATACTGTTTTGTGGCAAAATAAACACAGCCTTGCAAAATTTCCATTTGTTGCTTTAATTTTGGGCACTAGTGTAGTAGAGGCATTCAGTCATTGGCAGGCTCAATGTCTGTACCATTCGCTGAGTAGTTACATTTACTCCTAAACTTTTGGGAGTAGCTCAAGTAATGTCATTTAGAGCATTTTTCCCCTTAATAAATGAAACCCCAAACTGGCTCTTGTTCCATGATCATGTATGGAACTGAAACTTCCTGGCAGATTAAAACTGTGTGCCCGACCGAGACTCGAACTCGGGACCTTTGCCTTTTGCGGGCAAGTGCTCTACCAACTTGCCCGCGAAAGGCAAAGGTCCCGAGTTCCAGTCTCGGTCGGGCACACAGTTTTAATCTGCCAGGAAGTTTCATATCAGCGCACACTCCGCTGCAGAGTGAAAATCTCATTCTGGAAACATGTATGGAACTATTTGTGACATACTTACTAATGTTTTTTTCTGATGTCCATGACAAACTTGCAAATGATCTCACTTGACACAGTTAGGATATCTTGTTTTTAAAATATTTTTACAATGAACTCAAATATTATTTTTAGTTGCTATTCTTATGGCTCTTCTCTGCAGCTTGAAAATTGTGTTCATGTATTGTGCAACTGGTCACCAGAAAAGAACCTCATAGCTAAGAAATGAGTGTATGTAGGCATAGTATGTCAGCACAATGCACAGACTGCTACATAATTACTTTTTGTGTATTGATTCCTGGTCAAGGAAAGACACTTTATTATTATTACTTCATATGTGGTGGGCTTCACAACAGTGGATAAATTGTTTTATTTATCACACAGGATAGTTCGTGTGGGTTTGGTACAAAATAGGATTGTACTTCCAACTAATGCACCTATAGCGGAACAAAGAGATGCTTTACACAGGCGCATAGCTACAATTGTTGAGGCAGCAGCTATAAGTGGGGTCAATATATTGTGTTTGCAAGAATCATGGGGTATGTATTTTCTTTTAATAGTTTGTATTTTTGTTTGATGCAGAACATATTTTTATTTGAATGTATTCACTAATATTTATGCACTGATATTATTGATACAATTTCACAGTGACTCCTTTCTTTTTCTGCACACGTGAAAGGCTTCCTTGGACTGAATTTGCTGAATCAGCTGAAACAGGTCCAACAACTACATTTATCAAACAGGTACATATCTTCTGTAGTAGCAAATTAACCAAAGAATTCAGCTGTTTAACACATTACTCTGTTCAACAAGTCCAGATAAGAGACTCTCTCCAAAGACCTTGCAGGAAAAGGTCTGGGCTGTAGATGATAGTGATGGTTTTGTGTTGTTTTTTTTTTTCTTTTCTTTTTTTCATGTCTCTCTAAGTAAACTAGCTTATGATTTAAGTCTACCATGTCACTGACAATTCTTCTTGACTTTTTATGTGTGTTTACAGGTATTGACATCATAGCATATTTTGGCACTTCTTTCACTCATTGATTTTGTTTGTGTATGATGAGCAAACAGTGAAAAATTAAACACTAGTGTTTCATGATGAAAATGTACCAGAAAAAGTGCATGGTGTCATATTAATGCTTGGAAAAACTTGGAGCTGGGTTTCTCATATTAAAACAAGGAAAAAGCCATGTAAGAATGGGTCTGCAAGTGCTTCATTTTTTAGTTATTGGTTAGACTTTGGTCCTTTGTTAGAATACTGGTAAAATGCTGTCAGTCTGCAAAAGAGATTGTTTGCAAAACTGTCACATGACGCTACTAGAATACTGCTCCAGTCTGTGGGGCCCATAGCAAATATCAAGAAGGGAAGTGCAAATGATAATAGGTTGTTGAACCATGGAAAAACATCATGGAAATGATGAAAAAGCTGAACTGACAGACAAAATCGAACAATGGAAAATTCTGTGTGGGTTAATGACAGTATTATAAAAAAGATAGATTGCTACTCGCCATATGGTGGAACTGTTGAGTCACAGACAGACCCAATAAAAAAACTGCTAAACAAGTAAGCTTTTGGCCAGCTAACAAGCCTCAGCAGCCAGAGACAGTGGTCATGTGTGTGAGAGTTGCATTTGCATGGATGTTTGTGTGTGTTGTCTAATTCAGAAGAAGGCATTTTGCCAAAAGCTTACTTGTTTAGCAGTCTTTTTGTTGAGCCTCTCTGCAACTCAATAGTTCCATTATATGACAAGTAGCAGTGTATCCTTTTCATAATATACACCTGCTACATAGTTGAAGATGCATGCCAGATATCCAATGAGAGCCTACTTATATTATTGCAAGGATCTCAGTTGAATGGAAGCTCTAGGAATATACTACAATTCCTAATTTAGTGGTCCTGTAAGGATAGTGAATGCAATGTTAGACCAACTGCAGTCTCTGCTGAGATATTAAGCAGTCTCTTCTTCCTCTCCTGGTGCAGAAAGAATAGGAAGAAATCATAATATGTGATACTACAAGAAGTGGCCTTTGCCATGGACTTCACACTGTATGGCAGAGTGTGAATATAAATGTAGATGTAGAAATGATTGGAGTGAAATTGTGATATACCATAGAACTGCTGCAGGGTGTAGTCTCAGTGTGGAATTAAGTGGTGGTTGGGGTCAGGCAGACGATGAGTCTAATTTTGACCTTCTGGGATGGAATGTAAAATATCTTAGATCCCTTGACCAAAAATATCATTGATACTCCTCTTTTGGAGGATCTTAGAATATATTCTGAACTGAAATGTAATGAGGTATGTCATATGGAATGACCTCCTTGCTAGCCAGCATGGTCTCCAAGAACACCAGTCATGTAAAACATAACTTTCACTTTCCTAATACGACTTCCTGAAATCCATGGATAAAAGCAATCAGGTACATGCAGCCTCTCAAGTTTCCAAAAGCATTTGATTCAATACTGAACCAACAGTATTTCCTCTCAAAACATGGGTGGTAAGGAACACAAATCTAAAAGCAAAGACATGGATAACAACTGGAATAAAAGCCTCAAGCAACACAATAAGAAAAGTGGTCAGTTACTGAAAAAACCACAATATATCCCCTCTCCTCAACAGTTATATCACAAAAAATATGTATAGAAAAGTCATATGTCAGACAAAAATAACGGCCAATGATAAGTTTATATCAGAGTGAGAAAATAAAAGCAAAGCAATCTGGAAAGTAATGAAGGAGGAAGGAAATAGTAGAAAGGAAAATATCACACTGAACTGTGACAACAAGAGAATTACTGACCCACAGCAGATTGCAAATTTCTTCAGGTAGTACTATGAAGACAATACAAAAAAACTAATAATTAATAATAAGAAAGATAGCCCAATTAACCAACAAAATAAAGTAAATTCTTGCCTCCACTCAGTCTATCTCTATGACACATCCTCGAATGAAATCAGTCACATAGCAAAAACCTTCAGAAAAATGCCCTCAGGCTTTGATGGTGCTCCAGACTTCATTGTCAAGGAGTGTATTATAAACATTTCAAACACTCCTTGCAGATATAATCAATTCATCTTTCTCAGCTGAAACCTTTCCTGATTGTCTTAAAATTGCCAAAGTGATCCCTGCAACACTTCTATGACAATAAACACCCTCACTGGAAACAAATTTTTTGGCATATGGCTTCAAAATGATTTTAAATGGCAGACATATATAACGAAAACGAATATCACACTGAAAAAAGTATGCTACAGCCTACGCTTACTTGCACATAAAGCAAGCTTCCACACTGTTAGAATTGCATACTTCGCCCAGTTCCACTGTATTCTACAGTATGGAATTATATTCTGAGGTAGCACCACTACTAGCCCATTAGTTTTCTGGATCCAAAAAAGAGCTATAAGATCACTGTATCATGCTAAAAAGACTTACTCATGTAGGCCCCTCTTTCAAAACTCTTTCATCCTCCCTCACCCCTGTCTTTTTATTCTAGAAAATTGTAAATATGGGTGGAAAAATATCGAAAAGATAAATAAAAACTGTAATGTACATGAACATAATACCAGGCATAAAGACAAATTCCAGGTTCAGTCAGTAAGGACAACAGCCTTTAAAGTCTCCAGTACAAATAGCACAGTACAAATATACAATAGCCTGCCACATAAAATTAAAGTTATTTCTTAATTTTCTCTGTTTCACAAATCCCTAAGGACATTCTTATTAGATCACTGCTTCTATTTGGGGTCAGAATTCATACATCATGTGAAGTACAACAGACATGAAGCAAGAATATGAATAAATAAATAAAAATAAGTAAACAAAAGTGCAGTGGTATGGTATCAAATGGACCTTGTGAGTGGTTTTTATGATTTATTGGTGCAAATGCAGTATGTTGTCTGAGATGTTGTAGTGTCTGAGAGATGAATAAGCAAGTTCAAATATGTTGGGACCCTTGTTGTTCATATTACATATTAATTACTTAGCAAGCAATGTTAATAGTAGCTTCAGACTGTTTGCAGATGACGCAGTTATCTATAAAGAAGGACTATCTCAAAGAAGTGGCACAAATATCCAGCCAGATCTTGATAAAATTCCAAAGTGCTGCAAAGATTGACAACTGTCAATGTTCATAAATGTTTGTAAATGAAAAATTATTTCCTTCACAAAATGCAGAAACAAGAGCATGACTGTGATAATGAATGTGACTATAATGCCACTGAGTCACAACTGGAATTATTCAACTTATACGAATTCCTGAGTGCAATAATTTTCTAGGATGTGGGATGGAGCAATCAGACAGACTCAGTCATATGTATAATATATGGCAGGCTTTGGTTATTGGTTGCATACTAAGTAAATGCAGTTTGTCTACTAAGGAGACTGCTTACAGAATGCTCATGGATTCCATGTTAGATGATGCCTGATGATATCCCCTTGATTTCTGAGGCTGAGTGGTGACAATCCTTCAAGACTGAGTATCCTTTTTAAAAAAATTGCACTCACTTTCATCAGCTCTTATTGACAGAAAAGGTATGCACTCCAAACGAATTAGAGTTTTGCGCATCCTGTTGTGGTGTTGGTGGATGATTTGGTGTTGTCCAGTAGGCAGACTTCAACTAAATTGTACAGCCATTGTGATTATTGCTGAATACAAATAGCTGGGAGTGAGGAGGAGGGGTGGGGGTTGAGTCTAGGCATCTGGGATCTGCCTTTCTGGCTGCTATAGTGATCTGAGCATTCATTCTTGGTCCGAGTCCTTAGTACTTTGAGGTGCTGCAATTAGTTCTGTTGAAGGAATTGTTCACTTTACTGAAATGAATCACATGCCAACATTTTTGTGGTCCATTACGATTATGAGAAAAATGGCTAGACTTTTGATATTTAAGAAATGGAAGTCATCACATTCTTATTTCATAAATAACATTACTGTGGATCAATGAAAAATGGTATTTATAATCCTGCTCACAACTATCATATATGGTGCCTTATGAAGAAAGCAGAAGAAACATATCAAGCCATGTTCCACTGCCAATTTTTATACTTTCCTTAGATCAACTTAGGGTGTTAGATTGTTGGTAAAAACTTAGAGAATTGAACAGCTGAAACAATACAGACAAATTACTTCTTTTGATGATACACAATTTTTGCTATGGTGTGGTGTTACCGTAAAATGGGTTTGATGTTGCCCACCATGAATTCCTCTTCTGTTCCAGTCTCTAGTACCAGGGAAGTATTTCACTGATGTCTTAACACATATCTTATCATCCTGTCCCTCAGTTTGTGCTATATGTTCCTCCACCAATTCTGCGGAGAACCTCCTCATTCCTTACCTTATCACTCCACTTAATAACGACGTCTGAAAAATGTTGTGACTGTAATGTCTGCCACACACCAATTATTTGAAGAAAATGGCAATGTGTTCCGTCTACCAGTGGAACAGGCACTGAGTAATGTATAAGCTACATTACAATAAGAAATGCAGGAGGGGCACCCCACCTGAGCAATAGATAAATTAAGATAAACTTCAATGTTACAAAAATAGTAATCAGCAGTTGAAGATAAGGCAAATGTATGAGAGATGAGTGCCGAATAAAAAACACATATCAGCCCCTGTCTATTATGTTACGTATAAAGAATGCAGGAGTAATATTTAGATCCCTCAGCCATTTACCCACTTTATATAAAATATTCCCATAGTAGGGAATCCTAATGAATGCTTTCTTTTCACATGCATCTTTCACAATGAGTGTACTGTTACCAACTCTTTATTCCCCCTCTTTATCATCATTTGTGTATGAATATCCTTGAACTCCTTGATTGTGTAACCATTTGATTATGCTAGAAACTGCATAATGTTCCATTCAGTGTTAATGCATTCTTTATTAAGCGTGATCTCATGCAACCTGTGAGTCATAGACCTGATGGCCACCAGTTTATAAGCTCTATGGTGTATGGAGGAGTTATGTATCAATGTATCAGTCATAACTGGTTTATGACATGTTGAAGGCAAAGTCAGTAACAGATCCAGATAAGGTAAACCACCATTCTGGTGAAACTGAGTAGTAAATTAATGCTGGGTGCTTGGCTGTTCAATGCCTTGTGCATATTGGGAAGCTGGTCTTTGTCCTCATCAATATAACTCCTATATATCATCATTTTGTCTTTAAATTGTGAATGTTCAACAAAGAATCTTTCCTCTGTGTGTTACATATAAATGTTCGCTAATGTAGTAACCAGGGAGAGTCAATAACTAAGCCTATGTTTTGCTGCCACATATCTTCACCAAACTTAAAATAATTGTATATCAACAGACCAGTGAACAGTTTCATAATCTCATTAATGCACTCATTTTACAAGTTACTAAATATACGCAAATTACTGTCAAACAAACGCACAACCTGATTTATGTGAATGTTCGTGCACATACTGCCAATATCAAAGGACACTAATGAGGCACCCTTACGAATCCTGAGTGCTCATAAATGTTGTATAGCCTTCTTCTGTTTTTTACCAGGTAATGCTGAGGATAAAAGTAATGCTGGATAAGGCCACCATTAAGATAGCTAGCAGCCTCATGGGCTGGGCTACCTATTGAATTAATAACAGGCATATCTGGGGCACTCTGCAAGTGAATCATTAGTATCTCTCTAAGCACGGGCTCTGGTTTTTTTTCCCCATCAGGAGTAATCTCCTTGTTCTTGGCATTATTTGTTCAATACTGCATTAGTATTTTTAAGCAAAGTTTAGAATTCTGTTAGGAATATATTAACAGGATCACTATTATCGCAACCAATAAAATCTTCAACTTTTTGTTTGCATTCAGCTTGTGATAAGATAATGGCCATTTTACCAGTATCCACTCATTCTGTAAGCACTTCATTATTAACCAATTTTTTGTTAATGCTTTTAATGATATTATGATTCCCTATCTTTTTGCCTGCCATGTTACCTTGATCATGTGACTCTGTAACTTTATTAAGCTTCACAGCAACCTTATTTTTTTGAACCAGTAAGGCTGTAGGCAGATCTAATGCCACTATAATGTGAGCTACGAGACGCACTACTATTTCATAGTAAATTGTCTATTATTGTTGAAAGAAAACCCTTTTATACTAGTACAGTTTTGTAACCAAGGGGAAAAAACTGAATGCACATTCATGAGGAGCCCCCCATCAAGGCACATTTTTAGTATCTAACCTTGCCACTAATCCTTGAAACTTGTGCTCATGCCTGCCATCAATATTTTCTCTTAACTTGGTCATTGCACCAGTTGTACTCCCTCTGTAAGAAAACTTCCGGGAGAGGATTTTTTATTTCTGACATTGCAGTACTAAAAAGCAACAAATGTTCTTTTTATGTGACCTGGTATGTGTGTGTCCTTGAAATGACTTGTCCATGTTTCCGCACAAATTCACTACATGACAGGACTGTACTTAGCAACACACTGTTTTGGTTTTTGGCACATTAGTTATGGTGACACAATGGATGCTGATTGTGACCAAAGAGTGAACATTTATTTCTGTCTTATGCTCGGGAAAACCCCAAGTGAAATATAGAAAATGATTAAGCAAGCTTACGCAGGTGAGGCACTTTCAAGAAGTCATGTTTTCGAGTGGCACAAAAGGTTTGAGAAGGCACAGATTCAGTGCAAGACAATCCCAGAGCTGCTTGCCCATCTACAGCACATGCCAATGCAAATGTGGAGCATGCATGGTAGTTATTGCAAGAAGACCATCATGTAACCATGCCTTAAATAGAAGAAGACCTTAATTTGAATCATGATATGTGTCATAAGATTTTATGCAAAGATTTAGGGAAACAGAAACATAATGCAAAAATCATCCCTCACTCACTAACAACCAATTATAAAGAGGAAAGATGGAGAATTTCTGCTGAACTAGTGGACAGAGCCAGATCTGATCCCATATTTCTGTAAATATTACTGCAAAGGATGAAAGTCGGTGCTACCAATATGACCCTCACACAAGATAAGTGCTGACTGGCAAAGTCCTGTATGTATCACAGCCTCGAAAAAAAGTCAAACAACAACCTGTGAGAACAATGTTGAATGGATTCTTTGACAGTAAAGGATTAATTCATCTTGAGTATATTCCTTCATGTCAAATAGTGAACCAAACTCTTGACGTCAAGATCTTGAAACATTTGCGAAAAGCAATTCAATGTTTCCCGCACTGATTTTTTGCATTCGTGTGGGCTGGTTCTTACTGCCTGACAGTGCAAAACCCCATACTGCTTTATCTGTTACCAAGTATTTGGCCAGACATTCTGTTATTACCATCCCACATCTGGCATATTTGCCTGACCTCTCACCTTGAGATTTTTTCTTGGTTCCGTGAGTGAAAAGGTAACTGAAAAGAAAGTTTCATCAAGATATCACTTTCCAAGACCCCCAGAAATGTTGGCAAATGTGTATAGATAGCCAAGAGCACTGCTTTGATAGGAGCTAGGATCATTATTTGGTAAGTGCAATCTTCTACTTTTTTTTTTTTAGTAAGGAAGAAAGAAATGGAAAAAAAAGAAACCTGTCCTGGAACTTTTCTGAGAAAGGGAGTACGTGACAACACCCCATCAAAGTATTGGCCTTGAGTAATGATGCTGTCAACTGAAAATGTGCTAAAAATAGACTTCTGTAACAAAAATTTCCTTCTTACGAACCTCATTAATTTCTTCACGTAAGCATCATAGTTTAAGATTATTAGTGCACACTGTTTGTTGTTTTTTAATACGTCTAAACATAGTGTTCACAAACTCTGGGATAACCTTATGTTCCAAACATCTCTTGTTAAATTTTATATTTGCACTACATTTTATTAATTTACGTTGTAAATTAAAACACATCCCAGTGTCCTTGCTAGGCATCAAGTAACTAACTACTGTTAGTGGGACATACACAACTATTCCAAAAACTGTTTATAACAGAAACTCCAATGGCCTTGCTGCAGTGGTAACTCCGATTCCCATCTGATCACCGAAGTTAAGTCTTGATGGGTGACCATCTGGTCTGCCGAGTGTTGTTGGTGAGCAGGGTGCACTGAGCCCTTGTGAGGCAGACTGAGGAGCTACTCGATCGAGAAGTAGTGGCTCTGGTCTCGTAAGTGACATACAGCTGGGAGAACGGTGTGCCGACCACATGCCCTCCATATCCACATCCAGTGATGCCTGTGGGCTGAGGATGACATGATGGACGGTCGGTAATGTTGGGCCTTCCAAGGCCTGTTTGGACGGAGTTAAAAAGTTATAACAGAAACATCCAGTACAGTTTTATTATTGAGCTCTTACACAATACAGTTCTGTGATATCAGCCCTGTCATTTGGCACAGTTAATAAAAATGAAACCATGTGTCTGAACAGTAACACTCATGAAAAAGCTACAAAAGGAAATAAGGTCAAGAAATTTATAGACAACAATGAACATATATAAAATCAGTACAAAATGTACCTCTCCAATACAAGTGTACTTAATATAAATGACTTGATAATAAGAAGAAACAAAACACAAATACAATAAAACATTAATGTATTGTATAGTTTACTAAAATAGTATATTGTGTTTTTTACTAAAAAAAGTAATATCATTTTCTTTGTTGCCTGAATTGTTCTAGGTGTTCTCCTTCTTCTGTCTGTCTTTTTGATTTATTTATTTTTTGTTGAATGTATCAATTTTTGACCTCTTTGTTCTTGTGCTTATTCACAGTCCTTGTTCCACCATGTCTTGATTTATTTTTACTTTTATTTTAATTAGGTATTTATTTACATTTCTTCTTTGCATGGAGCCATGAGAATGATGGATTTTGAAAACATCAGATATAATAGTATTCCAATAATTACACTAGCAAAAATGTTCCATTAAACAATTGTTGCATATTAGATCTGTTTTATACTTTTATTATTTTGGAGTTTATATTCTACTGATTCATATCACAAGCAGTGTCTTCAAATTCACTGAATGAATATAAACATTTCTCTACCAGAAAAAAAATTAGTTTTATGTTAAAATCATTCGCCTTACATGTTCTTAGAGAGTTTGGCAGTTTACTAAAACTAAGTGAAACACTTGATATGTGTCTATGATATGTCATTTTTAAGTAGAAGTAGTTACCTTTTGTCTTGGTGTTGTGACTGTGTACATCACTGCACTTCATAACTTCAATTGGCTGACCAATAAAATTGTAATTAACACAAATATGTATAAAGATGATATTATTAAAGATTCATGCTGCTAAACTCTTCACAGTATGATTGTTTATGACCTATCCCATGTATAACTCTTCTTGTCCTTTTCAATAACAGCAATATTCTTTTTAAACGAGCATCAACTACATAGCCAGTAATTCAGTCCTTTTACTAAGAAAGGGATACATCATTCCATAGTATACTATTTTTAATACTTGTCAATGAATAATGGTATTTTTGTGAGCTGCTAAGGGAATACAAGTCACCACTGATTTTTCCACGTACAAATTTAATGTGATTCATACACTACAGATTTTCATCAGTATACAGACCAATTAATTTATAGCTGCCATTGCTGAGTTGTTAAATACATTATTTACATTGGTGTGGCAAGAACTGTCTGTTTTAAATGTCAGTAACTGAGATTTGGTGACATTCATCTTGAGGCCCTAATCACTGAAGTATTTAATTAATTCCATTACATCACTAATATTAAAACATTCTAACCCCTTACATTCTCTACCATAGAAAGGGACCAAGGATTGTATCCTGAAATACATATTGTATTACAGTTTCACTGGTGGATTGAAAGATTACACTGGTAGATTGAAATATTATAATCTTATCACCTAATTATTATGTCAGTAAGGCAGAGTATTTGTTGCAGAGAAAAACATGTGAACTGTATGAATCATAGTGACAATGACTTGACAACTTTAGGAAAATGGCATGTAAAATTTGCAAAGAAAATGCAAAACTTTCAATCAAACAGTATCATAATGCAGAAGGATTGTTTGAAGTGTAAAAGATTAATAATAAATTATTTTGTGAATTGTTGAAGAGAGTTGTAGTTTAGAGAGAATAATGGGATTAATTGATGACTTATCATCCAATATAGATTCACTGATTACCAACTGTCTGACATGTACAGTAGTCGCAGAAAACTATGAATAAATTTCTGAAGTTGAGTTATGATGGTAATGGATTCTGTTCAGCTCTGTCCATCACTATTAATATTGAAAGGAACATCTGTTGTGCCCTTTGACTTTTGGAGTATTAATAGAAAAGTTTCAGAGAAGGGGCATCTTAACCAAGAACAATAAAATTAATAAGATTGTAGAGAAAAGGTACTGAGTGCATTATGTATGGCATAAATTCATAACACCAAAATTAAAAAGAATCATGAGTGTTGGTTAACTCATCTGTAAAATATTTTAAGCACACATTTCAGGTTGGCAGTAATGATGTTTGAAGAATGCTGCGTGGAATTTGTAAGTGGCATTTGCAAGAAACTAATTTAATGTCAGAAACTCCCACTGAAAGAAGCTGGTTTCCACAGATAATGAGAACTCTGTTTTGTAAACAAAATGAAGATTCCGTATTGACCACATTTGCAAGGTGTGATGGAGAAGTTAATATCAGTTTCCTGTGAGGCACAGTGAGTGTTTATGAAGACCTTGTAAGACAAACATATGGCAACAGGAATATTTTTGGAATATGTAGTTCTGACTCTTAAAATATATGTGTAAGTATGGATACCATTCCAAGCTAAGAAAATAGATGCTGCTAGTTGTGTAAAGAGTTGATAGAAAAAGATTTGCCAAGATTATTGAGTAAGTACACAAGGTATCTCAGCACTGCTTCAGCAGCATGAAAATTTTATTTTAACAGAAATGTTTTATCTTTATTCTGGTTCTGAAAGCTTCTTTTAGAAATTAAAAACTCCTGCTTGCTTCTTAGGAATGCTTATTCAGTACAAAGTAAGTGAGTGCAAAAGTTAAGATGGTTTTTGAAAAGGCTAATTCTGGCATTTACTTGGTGATCACTATGAAATATTATGCATGGTACCTGGAAATAATTTACAGAAATTGGATGGGCTTAATATTCTCAATGATGCCTGAGGTTCCAACATTTATTTGTTTCTGAATCATTGGGTAGATGACTAGTGTGAACTGCTTCATATTGTGCAACTCTTGTGCTGTAGAACACTGATTTTGCAACAAAAGTGCATGTGTTAATAAGAGTGCACAAATTCCCAAGACAAATTTTTTGTGTGGGTAGGGTTGTGCAGAAATTATCACAACTTCCATTAGTGAATGGAGGAGCATGGTAGTGTCATATGGTACCAGACTATGCTACATGACAATGTAAGCCATTCATTGGCAGACATTTTGTAGTTGTAAGGCGAGACATGCACCATGAAATTGACTATAACGTATCAGTAGTCTTGTCAAGCATGACAGCTCAGGCTATCATGCACTGTACAGGCCAACTCAAATTTTGCTTGAAATTGAACTTACATTTCTTTGTTGAATTTCTGGTGAGCTTTCACTCATTGCTTTTAAAAATATGGGATATTGCTTATTGGTTCTCAGTAGAATGACCTCTTACAATTTCTCTGTCTAACGTTCAGATACCTTGCATAATAATTAAAGTGCCAATAAAATTATAGAACATAAATGTTTTAGTGTTTGATACTTTGTAATTCAAAAGATGGAAAATAGTAAAAACAAATCATTAATTAAAGTGCCAATAAAATTATAGAACAGAAATGTTTTAGTGTTGATACTTTGTAATTGAAAAGATGGAAAATAGTAAAAAAAAAAAAAAAAAAAAAAAAACATTTTCTGGTTGTATTCGTAGAACATTTTCTTATCTTTGACTATAATTTTTCAGTGTGTGTGTATATATATATATATTTTAAATTTGCAGGTATGTGAGAAGAATAATATGGTTATAATTTCTCCAATCTTGGAAAGAGATGAGGCACATGATGATGTGATTTGGAATACAGCTGTAGTTGTGGATCAACATGGTAAAGTACTCGGCAAACATAGGAAAAACCATATTCCTCGTGTCGGTGATTTCAATGAATCGACCTACTACGCAGAAGGCAACACAGGCCATCCAGTTTTTCAGGTAGGCTACAAACTGAGTGTTTCTTGTGAGCATGTTTCACGTGCTTCAATTAGATATGAGATTCTGGTAACAATGTATCAGACTAATAGAGCACCTACTTTCCACCTACCAAACAAACTAGAATTTGGTATGGAAATAACAACCTTTCTGTCATAATGGAAACAAAACTAACACTGACAAAGACATTTAAAAAAAAAACCTTTTAATTCGTTGGCACAAATGCACAAAATCTCAACAGAAAGTACCAGTTTGTGTCTTAATTAACCTTCTTCATCTTTTTTTCTCTGCCTCTGGTTCATGTGGTTTTGACTAATCAGTGAGGCAATTAATCTCCATGCCTGATTCATTAAATTTCAGGAATTCACCCACATCAACTCTTATTTCTTCTTCTTCTTCTTCTTCTTCTTCTAATATTTTGGGTGTATGTCTCATGGCCATCTTCAGAATGTGCTTGCAGATTGAAGCCTTAATTTGTTAGCCAACTCTGAAGTTGGCTGAAAGGTTTATGCCTAAAAATATCAAAAGTAGCAAAAATAGAATTTACATGGCTGCACACCTGAAATTTAATGGGTCAGTTACCATGCCACAAAAACATGAAGATGCACAATTTTCTTACCTTCTTGCAGAGCACTAGTTCTGGTGTAGTCATTACATCACACTTTCTCACTGAGCGAGGTGGCACAGTGGTTAGACACTGGACTTGGATTTGGGAGGACGACGATTCTATCCCACCTCCAGGCGTCCTGATTTAGGTTTTCCGTGATTTCCCTAAATCGCTCCAGGCAAATGCCAGGATGGTTCCTTTGAAAGGGCACAGCCGACTTCCTTCCCCATCCTTCCCTAATCCGATGAGACCAATGACCTCGCTGTCTGGTCTCCGTCCCCAAAACAAACCCAACCCAACACTTTCTCAGTTTAAAATATGGCCACATTATTACATTTTTTAATGATTTCTTGTTTACTGTGTCCACTCAGCAAAATTTTCTGTCTGTCTGTCTGTCTGTCTGTCTGTCTCTCTCTCTCTCTCTCTCTCTCTCTCTCTCTCTCTCTCTCTCTCTCTCTCTCTCTCTCTCTCTCCTCTCTCTGTTTTAGAAATATTGTTGAATTGTTAAACATATTGTTTTAAAATGTTTAAAATCCTATAAGATTGGAAGAAATGGGTGTTTTCATCCTGGTTGCCATGCAGCCTGTTATGCCTTACAGCAGCATGTACTCCATACACATTAGGGGCTATCATACTGGAATGAATGGAATGAATCTGGAAGCACCTACAAGAGGACTAGCCTCACAGCCCATGGGTCTATTTAAAGACAGACACTGCTGACATACCTCAGTTGGCATTACACTGATCTATCTTGAAATGCAACCAACGGGATAGTTAACAAAATGCATCCTCAATGAAAAGTGAGGAATCTCTTTAATGTCAGACAGTTTGATGGTAAGAGTGAGGCACCATGTAAATAGTGTACAACTAAATATCATAAATCCTTGGCCTCGTGATTAACAGGACATCTTATCAGATGTGTTTGTTGCCATCTGTCTGTTCTATGGGTAGCTTTGGATGACGAATCTCAATTTAAAATGTTGTTGTTGTTGTTGTCTTCAGTCCTGAGACTGGTTTGATGCAGCTCTCCATGCTACTCTATCCTGTGCAAGCTGCTTCATCTCCCAGTACCTACTGCAACCTACATCCTTCTGAATCTGCTTAGTGTACTCATCTCTCGGTCTCCCTCTACGATTTTTACCCTCCACGCTGCCCTCCAATGCTAAATTTGTGATCCCTTGATGCCTCAAAACATGTCCTACCAACCGATCCCTTCTTCTAGTCAAGTTGTGCCACAAACTTCTCTTCTCCCCAATCCTATTCAATACCTCCTCATTAGTTACGTGATCTATCCACCTTATCTTCAGTATTCTTCTGTAGCACCACATTTCGAAAGCTTCTATTCTCTTCTTGTCCAAACTAGTTATCGTCCATGTTTCACTTCCATACATGGCTACACTCCAAACAAATACTTTCAGAAACGACTTCCTGATACATAAATCTATATTCGATGTTAACAAATTTCTCTTCTTCAGAAACGCTTTCCTTGCCATTGCCAGTCTACATTTTATATCCTCTCTACTTCGACCATCATCAGTTATTTTACTTCCTAAATAGCAAAACTCCGTTACTACTTTAAGTGTCTCATTTCCTAATCTAATTCCCTCAGCATCACCCGATTTAATTTGACTACATTCCATTATCCTCGTTTTGCTTTTGTTAATGTTCATCTTATATCCTCCTTTCAAGACACTGTCCATTCCGTTCAACTGCTCTTCCAAGTCCTTTGCTGTCTCTGACAGAATTACAATGTCATCGGCGAACCTCAAAGTTTTTACTTCGTCTCCATGAATTTTAATACCTACTCCAAATTTTTCTTTTGTTTCCTTTACTGCTTGCTCAATATACAGATTGAATAACATCGGGGAGAGGCAACAACCCTGTCTCACTCCTTTCCCAACCACTGCTTCCCTTTCATGCCCCTCGACTCTTATGACTGCCATCTGGTTTCTGTACAAATTATAAATAGCCTTTCGCTCCCTGTATTTTACCCCTGCCACCTGTAGAATTTGAAAAAGTGTATTCCAGTCAACATTGTCAAAAGCTTTCTCTAAGTCTACAAATGCTAGAAACGTAGGTTTGCCTTTTCTTAATCTTTCTTCTAAGATAAGTCGTAAGGTCAGTATTGCCTCACGTGTTCCAACATTTCGACGGAATCCAAACTGATCCTCCCCGAGGTCTGCATCTACCAGTTTCTCCATTCGTCTGTAAAGAATTCGCGTTAGTATTTTGCAGCTGTGACTTATTAAACTGATAGTTCGGTAATTTTCACATCTGTCAGCACCTGCTTTCTTTGGGATTGGAATTATTATATTCTTCTTGAAGTCTGAGGGTATTTCGCCTGTCTCATACATCTTGCTCACCAGCTGGTAGAATTTTGTCAGGACTGGTTGTCCCAAGGCCGTCAGTAGTTCTAATGGAATGTTGTCTACTCCGGGGGCCTTGTTTCGACTCAGGTCTTTCAGTGCTCTGTCAAACTCTTCATGCAGTATCGTATCTCCCATTTCGTCTTCATCTACATCCTCTTCCATTTCCATAATATTGTCCTCAAGTTCATCGCCCTTGTATAAACCTTCTATATACTCCTTCCACCTTTCTGCCTTCCCTTCTTTGCTTAGAACTGGGCTGCCATCTGAGCTCTTGATATTCATACACGTGGTTCTCTTCTCTCCAAAGGTCTCTTTAATTTTCCTGTAGGCAGTATCTATCTTACCCCTAGTGAGATAAGCTTCTACATCCTTACATTTGTCCTCTAGCCATCCCTGTTTAGCCATTTTGCACTTCCTGTCGATCTCATTTTTGAGACGTTTGTATTCCTTTTTGCCTGCTTCATTTACTGCATTTTTATATTTTCTCCTTTCATCAATTAAATTCAATATTTCTTCTGTTACCCAAGGATTTCTAGCAGCCCTCGTCTTTGTACCTACTTTATCCTCTGCTGCCTTCACTACTACATCCCTCAGAGCTACCCATTCTTCTTCTACTGTATTTCTTTCCCCTATTCCTGTCAATTGTTCCCTTATGCTCTCTCTGAAACTCTGTACAACCTCTGGTTCTTTCAGTTTATCCAGGTCCCATCTCCTTAATTTCCCACATTTTTGCAGTTTCTTCAGTTTTAATCTACAGGTCATAACCAATAGATTGTGGTCAGAGTTCACATCTGCCCCTGGAAATGTCTTACAACTTAAAACCTGGTTCTTAAATCTCTGTCTTACCATTATATAATCTATCTGATACCTTTTAGTATCTCCAGGGTTCTTCCACGTATACAACCTTCTTTCATGATTCTTAAACCAAGTGTTAGCTATGATTAAGTTGTGCTCTGTGCAAAATTCTACTAGGCGGCTTCCTCTTTCATTTCTTAGCCCCAATCCATATTCACCTACTATGTTTCCTTCTCTCCCTTTTCCTACACTCGAATTCCAGTCACCCATTACTATTAAATTTTCGTCTCCCTTCACTATCTGAATAATTTCTTTTATTTCATCGTACATTTCTTCAATTTCTTCATCATCTGCAGAGCTAGTTGGCATATAAACTTGTACTACTGTAGTAGGTGTGGGCTTCGTATCTATCTTGGCCACAATAATGCGTTCACTATGCTGTTTGTAGTAGCTTACCCGCATTCCTATTTTCCTATTCATTATTAAACCTACTCCTGCATTACCCCTATTTGATTTTGTGTTTATAACCCTGTAGTCACCTGACCAGAAGTCTTGTTCCTCCTGCCACCGAACTTCACTAATTCCCACTATATCTAACTTTAACCTATCCATTTCCCTTTTTAAATTTTCTAACCTACCTGCCCGATTAAGTGATCTGACATTCCACGCTCCGATCCGTAGAACGCAATTTAAAATAAAAAGTAAAAAAAACAAAATCAACGAATAATAGGCCGTGGAATATTGAAGTATCAAGGATATCATCTTCATGTACACTGTCATCAGTGCCTTCAGGTTCTTCTCTCTGTGAACAACTTATAACATATTCACCACAACCCACTTCATCTGGGCATAAGGATATTCATAAAAAAACTGATAGTGATGATACAGCTATATGTAAGGTGCTACCCAAAATATCCAATAATTTCATTGTAAAAATGAGAAAAATATACTTATATGCTAATGTCGTCAGTCACTTCAAAGTAGTCACCTTGGGCACATATGCAATGATCCAAGTGTTGTTCTCATTTTCGGGAGCACTGCTTGAAGTCTGCAGGGGAAAAGATGTTCAGGATCCATTGCGATTCCACTAGCATGTGTTCATTTGAGCCAAAAAATTGCCCTTTCAAGGCAATTTTCATCTTTTGGAAGAGGTAGAAGTCACATGTTGCACATCTGGTGTGTAGGAAGGGTGGTGGACCATTGCAGTATTGTTTCTGGTAAGGAATTCCTTCGCAACAAGTGAGGCATGCACAGATGCTTTGTCATGGTGCGCCAATCAGTTTTTATTTTTCCACAACTCTGGTCATTTGCATCAAACATTTTCCCACAGTCACCTCAAAACCTTGCAATAAAACTGCCCATTGGCAATCTATGTGGAACAAATTCCTTATGCACTATTTCCCAAATGTTGAAAAAAATTATCACCATTGACTTCATGTTGCTGCAAACTTCTTGAACTTTTTTCAGCCTTGGACAAGATAGCATTTTCTATTGTGATGATTGCTGCTTCATTTCAGGGTCATAACCATAGACACAAGATTTGCCACCTGTTTCAACTATGGATAAGAATTTTGGACACTGTCAAACTCTTTGTTGCAGCTCCTTGCACATCTGAATCCTGAGATTTCATTGGTCAATACTGAAAAGAGGCAAGGGCAAGCTTTGCTGAAATCCACCTCATGTTCATTTCATTGGCTAGAATTTAGTGACACGTACCATACAACAGCCCAAGTCTGCTACAAACATCATGAATTGTCTGCCTTTGGTCTTTGTGAATCATGTCACACACTTTAATGACTATTTCCAGTGTTCTTCATGTCGAGAGTCGACCAGAGTGTTTCTCATATTCCACAGATTCTTGACCTTCCTTCAAGTGCTTGAATTAGTTAAATGTTCTTGCTTGACTCAGTGAACTCCCATCAAATGCCTCCGTCAGCAAGCAGTGGGTTTCAGCTGCAGTTTTCTTCAACTTGAATTTGATGCAAGTCCATGTCTCCTTCACATTATCCATTTCACAATTCGTAGAAGAACTGAAACACATCCTCACATGCACCATTACAACTCACAGCTGCATACGCCAAAGATGATGCAACTTTATTATTGGTCCTGTAGATCATACAATTTGTACAGTTGGAGTTGCTGAGACAAGTACCTTGAGAAATCTAGCGGCAAAATATCATTTGCTCTGGTTTGACCAGTGCTGTGAAAGTACCAGACATTTTGCGTAGAACCTCATGTGCATCAGCTGCTCCATTGTCTATGCTGTATTCGAAATATTGGCGGGAAGCTTTTCAGAAAATATGGAGTATGTGTCACCTAGTCACCATCTGTTTAGGACATCTTTGATTTCTGCCAAATATCATCTTTTGAATTCATTTTTCACAAAGAAGTTGGACTGTTCAAGTGCTCTTGAATTGATTTCATCTACATGTACATATATTTACATATTTGCAAGCCACCATACAGTGTATGGCGAAGGGTACACTGTATCACTATTAGTCATTTCCTTATCTGTTCCACTCGCAAATAGAATGAGGGAAAAACCATTATCTGTATGCCTCTGTATGAGCCCTAATCTCATGTATCTTATCTTTGTCATCCTTACGTGCAATTTATGTTGGTGGCAGCAGAATCATTTGGCAGTCAGCTTCAATTGCTGGTTCTGTAAATTTTCTCATTAGTGTTCCTCGAGAAGAATATTTCCTTGCCTCCAAGGATTCCTATTTGAGCTCTCGAAACATCTCCAGAACATGTGCCTACTGTTTGAACACGGATGTCTTTGAGCCACTCATGTATCTGTGAACTTATTCCATATGCTCATACCTTTGTTAACAACCTACAATGGAGCACTGTGTCAAATGCTATCTGGAAATCTAGAAATATGGAATCTTCCTGTTGCCTTTCATCCATAGTTCACAGTATATCATGTGCCAAAAGGGCAAGCTGAGTTTTTAACAAGTGTTGCTTTCTAAAACCAGGCCGATTCGTGTATTTTCTCAGTCTCAAGAAAATTCGTTATATTTGAACATAGAATGTGTTCAAGGGTCCTGCAGCATACCAAAGTTAGGGATATTGGTCTGTAAAGTTGCAGGTCCAATCTTCAATTTCCACACCATATATGTCAACAAGGGATTGAATGTGAGCCTTAGACCCACTTACTGATTATACATAGGACTAGAATTTTCTCAGGTTCTCTGCCAGACTTTCCGCTAAGGTATGATAGTTGTAGTTGTTGTATGCCTTGCACAAAGATCTTTTCACAGACACATGAATCTGTACTAATCTTTGCTTGTTGTCATTTGTGCATTCTCTTTTGAACTGAGAGTGCAACAGCCTCTGCTTCCTCAGCACCTTACGAATTTTGTTATTAAACCATAGTGGGTCTTTTCCATCCTTAATCCACTTACTAGGCACATAACTCTCCAGACCACAATTTCAATCTACTTGAACTTTGCCTATAATCCTATGTTGCTGCAACTAAGTGACATCAGTTCACTCCCTAAGTGAGATGCTAACAACTGCTTATCTGCTCTCCTAGCCTTCTTGACTGATTTATTAACTTTTGTAGCCGTAGTTTCTATAATTACATCATGATCCTAATCCCTGTTTCTATACTGACATAGTTGATAAGATTCAGCCTATTGGTAGCTACAAGTTCTAAAATATTTCCGTTGTGTGTGGCCTGTTGACCTAGATGCTCAACACAGTTTTCAGAAAATGTGTTCAATAGAAGTTTGCATGACATGACTGTCTGTACCCCTTGCAATAAATCCATAGATATCAGATGGATGCACTCACGTATCAAGGAATAATATGTGAACCCTACCATGAAAATACCTCAGCCAGTATTCTATAGTAGTATGTAACGGTGAGGAAAGGGACACTGCATGGCATATTGCTTTGCTACTAGTTGAAATTTTTACTTAAATAAGTGTAACGAGGTTTATTGCAGGGGTCACAGACAATGAGTGAAATATGTGGACTGCATGGGAAGTAGTAGAGGAGCAACATACTCGTATTCTTGCATACACTGTGCGGTGGATATATTTAATCTACTAATAAACGACATACTGTCACTGAGAATGCTGTACGAATGCTTCCATCTACCAAAGACAATAGTGAAATTCTTTAAGGAGCATTACATCCCACATTCTGTATTGAAAATGTAGAGCAAAAAGAAATATGGTCCTGCCTCTGTGACACTAAAGCTTCCATCACCAACTGACTTAGTAGGTATTGTGATTTGTTTGGACAGTTTACTTAAGAATAAAGAGGCTGTGTTAGTTTTAGAGGAGTTTTTTACTGCCTCTACCCCCCCCCCCCCCCTCACCCTCCTCCTGCCATCCTGAAAATATAACTTGGAGACATCTTTATGTTTTACAAATCACAGAGGCCTAAGATTTTAAGAATGGTACCAATGTATCATAATTACTGTATTGAAACATTTTGTATGATTTATTTACAACAGTGCTAAGCACTCTACTCCAAGAAATTGCAATTAGATAGCATTGTCTGAAACATATTTGTCTAAGAATTTGAGGAGTACTTCTACCATGCAGTTATTTTAAAATCTGTGACAACTTCATAATTAATACAATATAAAATCAAAGTATGCATTCCCAGTTATTTGTATCTCAGCTAGCTTGAAGATTGTGAACACAGGTCTATATTCTATGGCTGTGTGCAAATGTAAATGGAGGGGCGTGCTGCATTTTTCTGATGTTTCAACCTGTTGTTGTTGTTGATGTCTTCAGTCCTGAGACTGGTTTGATGCAGCTCTCCATGCTACTCTATCCTGTGCAAGCTGCTTCATCTCCCAGTACCTACTGCAACCTACATCCTTCTGAATCTGCTTAGTGTACTCATATCTCGGTCTCCCTCTACGATTTTTACCCTCCACGCTAAATTTGTGATCCCTTGATGCCTCAAAACATGTCCTACCAACCTATCCCTTCTTCTAGTCAAGTTGTGCCACAAACTTCTCTTCTCCCCAATCCTATTCAATACCTCCTCATTAGTTACGTGATCTATCCACCTTATCTTCAGTATTCTTCTGTAGCACCACATTTCGAAAGCTTCTATTCTCTTCTTGTCCAAACTAGTTATCGTCCATGTTTCACTTCCATACATGGCTACACTCCAAACAAATACTTTCAGAAACGACTTCCTGATACATAAATCTATATTCGATGTTAACAAATTTCTCTTCTTCAGAAACGCTTTCCTTGCCATTGCCAGTCTACATTTTATATCCTCTCTACTTCGACCATCATCAGTTATTTTACTTCCTAAATAACAAAACTCCTTTACTACTTTAAGTGTCTCATTTCCTAATCTAATTCCCTCAGCATCACCCGATTTAATTTGACTACATTCCATTATCCTCGTTTTGCTTTTGTTGATGTTCATCTTATATCCTCCTTTCAAGACACTATCCATTCCGTTCAACTGCTCTTCCAAGTCCTTTGCCGTCTCTGACAGAATTCCAATGTCATCGGCGAACCTCAAAGTTTTTACTTCGTCTCCATGAATTTTAATACCTACTCCAAATTTTTCTTTTGTTTCCTTTACTGCTTGCTCAATATACAGATTGAATAACATCGGGGAGAGGCTACAACCCTGTCTCACTCCTTTCCCAACCACTGCTTCCCTTTCATGCCCCTCGACTTTTATGACGGCCATCTGGTTTCTGTACAAATTGTAAATAGCCTTTCGCTCCCTGTATTTTACCCCTGCCACCTTTAGAATTTGAAAAAGAGTATTCCAGTCAACATTGTCAAAAGCTTTCTCTAAGTCTACAAATGCTAGAAATGTAGGTTTGCCTTTTCTTAATCTTTCTTCTAAGATAAGTCGTAAGGTCAGTATTGCCTCACGTGTTCCAACATTTCGACGGAATCCAAACTGATCCTCCCCGAGGTCTGCATCTACCAGTTTTTCCATTCGTCTGTAAAGAATTCGCGTTAGTATTTTGCAGCTGTGACTTATTAAACTGATAGTTCGGTAATTTTCACATCTGTCAGCACCTGCTTTCTTTGGGACTGGAATTATTATATTCTTCTTGAAGTCTGAGGGTATTTCGCCTGTCTCATACATCTTGCTCACCAGCTGGTAGAGTTTTGTCATGACTGGCTCTCCCAAGGCCGTCAGTAGTTCTAATGGAATGTTGTCTACTCCGGGGGCCTTGTTTCGACTCAGGTCTCTCAGTGCTCTGTCAAACTCTTCACGCAGTATCGTATCTCCCATTTCATCTTCATCTACCTATCTTTGCAAAATATGGTACCAGCTGTGCACTGACAAACAGTGTTGGACTTGTTGTCAGCAGCAAGTATGCTCAGCTGCGAATGGGCACATTTTCCTGGCTAGACAGCAGCATCCACTGAGGCAGGCCCTCAGGAACCAAATGACAAAAACCCGTTGTTAAACAAAGCTATTAATCTTTTCAGAATTTCATGCGAATTCTCGCAATAGTGCATTCTCCATAAGTTAGTGTAAAAATATGAAAATTAATATACTGTTACCAGTATGTAAAACTGTTCCGGCATGATGACAACCAAAGGCATGAATATGAAGGACACAAGACCAGAGAAGGCTGTGAGATGATGTCAGCCAATAGTTCACTGACTACAGGAGCGGCCTCTGTCCAAAGAGAATATAAGTTGATAAGATTCAGCCTATTTGTAGCTACAAGGTCTAAAATATTTCCGTTGTGTGTGGCCTGCCGAGCTAGCTGCTCGACACAGTTTTCAGAAAATGTGTTCAATAGAAGTTTGCATGACATGACTGTCTGTACCCCATGCAATAAATCCATAGAGATCAGATGGATGCACTCATGTATCAAGGAATAATATGTGAACCCTACCATGAAAATACCTCAGCCAGTATTCTATTGTAGTATGTAACGTGGCGAGGAAAGGGAAACTGCATGGCATATTGCTTTGCTACTAGTTGAAATTTTTACTTAAATAGGTGTAACGAGGTTTATTGCAGGGGTCTCAGACAATGAGTGAAATATGTGGACTGCATGGGAAGTAGTAGAGGAGCAACATACTCATATTCTTGCATACACTGTGCGGTGGATATATTTAATCTACTAATAAACGACATACTGTCACTGAGAATGCTGTACGAATGCTTCCATCTACCAAAGACAATAGTGAAATTCTTTAAGGAGCATTACATCCCACATGCTGTATTGAAAATGTAGAGCAAAAAGAAATATGGTCCTGCCTCTGTGACACTAAAGCTGCTCCTGCCAGCCTCATGCAGACAGTAGAAGACGCACACTAGCAGAGGTGCTAGCAGACCTTGGCTAGAAATGATGCACTAGAAGAGAAGCACTAGAAGGGCCGTGATTAGTGATCCATATGAACTTATGTAAATTACTTGTATGGACATTGTATATAGCAAAGGACATTGATTGTTTGCAAATCGCCAATTGTTTGCAACCGAAAGTTAAGTATTGGCAATCTAATTTATTGTAATAAAAACCATTAATGCGATTTGCTTGAATTGTTGTTAAGCTATCTGAGAAATCAGCATCCTTTAGGCACCCTATAAGAGATGAGTGGGCAGGACACCAGAAAAACCATAAATGCTTTTAGAAAAATACGGTACAAGAGGGGTGGAGGGACACACCAACCCCCTTGGCCTAGCACCTTGGTGCCAATGGACATCTTCTTTTAGTGAACAAATTCTTGTACTAATGCACATCTGACATCGTTAGAGGTGATACAAAATTAGTGCTGACACAAAGATGTTTTGAAGTAGAATTATGCATGGCTATGAATCCGAGTGTCTGTATCAGTCTACCTTTCTTTCTTCCCCTCATTACCTATTTATTTATGTGATAGCTACAAGTACCCCACATTTTCAGAAGCTTTCATTAATCAAAAAGAAAAAAAAAGCGAATGTTGTGTTGATAAACTTATACCAGACATTTTAAGTTTCCACTAAGGATTTTTTCCTAGTAGAAATAGTAATTTTTAGAAAACATTCAAGGTAAACATATTGATTCATTTCTAAAATCAATAAAAATGTGTGCTTTCTTCATTTGACATCTTATGATTGTATGGAGTGCTCCCTGGTGTACCTGCACAATCCACTCCTCTGTGTGTGTATCACTTGCCATCCACTAGTCCTATCAGGTAAACAATTTTGAACTTAAAGTACCTTGGTCATACAAGAGACATGAAATGATCTTGAATGTCACATATTCCACACCATATTTGTTACCTGTTTTTAGTCTACAGTCACTACTCATGTACACAAATGGTTCACAGCTAATAGCCTAGCCCTAAATTATTCAAAAAATATGATACAATTTCAGATAATGAATAAAAACTTCAAGTGCCTGAGGTGGATATTAACAATCAGAAATTTGTGAAACTTCACATACAAAATTCCTCAACATTCAGGTAGAGAGTCAGTTAAGTTGGAAATAGCAAAGTGATTGGCTTTTCAAGAAACTTATCTCAGTGTGCTTTGCACTGAGAGCCATTTCTCACTCTGTTGACAGAGAAGTAATGCTGTTGTCATATCTTGTCTGTTTCTGTTCTATATTTTTCTATGGTATAATCTTCTGGAAAAATGCTGCAGAAGTTTAAATTAATCACAGGGTCTCTAACAGAACATACTGTAGACATCCCTTCAAGTTTCTCATGATATGTAGGCCTACTATTACATGTCAATATATATATATATAAAAGAAAATTAGTATTCTAGATGTCTTTCACCATCTGCCACACCCTGAGGTGACCTACCACTCGACCATGGTTGAGAGATCAACCTCAGTGCAAGCAGTAACTGGGCTGGCCCCTGGTGCGGACCAATTGCTGGACGTCTGTTGGATGCCCATAGCAGGCCCACAACAGTGATGCCCATACACTGCAGCTTCAATATGTGTAACTGAAGCTATCACACCCTGGAGCTGACAGCAAAGTGTCACCAACTTGGCTTGCATCTGCAAAGAGCAATCACAGCCCTATCCATACTAAAGACCACAGAAAACTACACAACACAGACAAACAAAATACTATTGACATGCCCTATGGAAGGATGCTGTAGATAGTGATGAAAATATAAGAACTTAGTCTAATAAATTAGATTAACACACAGAGATTCAAAAACTAATCTACCAAAGCACTCAGGACAGATTAAATAATTCGCTCCTGATTAGAAACTTGTAATATGTCACAAAATCAGTTTAATTACTCACCCAAGTGCAAATGTGAGAACTCTGTCTATTGACATTAAATAAACATGCAAGAATCAAAGAAACTATACTACCAAAGCACACAGATGAAATTATACAATTCGCACCTGGTTAGAAACTCGTAAAATCAATTACTTCCCTGTTGTTGCTTGTGCCTCGGTTGGCTGCTGCTGCCTCCTTCCTAGTCACCTTGACCAACTGTATCCTCACCCACAACTACTTGTCCTTTGAAGGCATTACCTACAAACAAATCCAGGGTGTGGATATGGGCACTCATATGACACCATCCTATGCCAACCTATTTGTGGGCCATCTAGAGGAAACCTTCCTAAACACCCAGTGTCCTAAACACCTAGTTCACACTCATTGAAGACATCTTTGTGATCTGTGATCTGGATCAAGGGTGAGGACATCCTATCCACATTCCTGCAGAACCTCAACAACTTCTCCCCCTTTTGTTTCACCTGGTGCTACTCAACCCACTCACCTGGTGCTACTCAACCCACAAGCCACCTTATTAGATGTTGATTACATCAGTACCTCCATCCATATCAAACCTACTAACCATCAGAAATACCTACACTTCTACAGCTGCCACCCATTCCAAACCAAGAAATATCTTTCGTTCTGCCCAGCCAACCATGGCCGTTGCATCTACAGTGATGAGCGGTTCCTCTCGAAATATACCAAGGGTCTCATTTAAGCCTTCACAGATCATAATTATCCTCCCAGCATTGTACAAAAACAAATCTCCCATGCCTTATTTTACTTCCAAAGTCCCATATGAAATATTTCTCTATCTAAAAACTTGCTGAAATAAAAATGTACATTTTGAATATATAAGGGTGTGATGAAGAATAATGCCTCTGAATTTTTGATCATGTTCTCAACATCAGCTGAGATATTATATGTCATGCATATTACTAAGCCAACTTTGCAAGTTTGCAATCCTGTGCTGCTAGAGGCTCTGAATTATAGTGTGTAATGTGGCATTGTGTAATGTACCTATATCAGTGCATGAGAAACAGCATGCTGTAATTGAGTTTCTAACCACAGAAGAGTTCATTCACACACAGAGAACCCTCTCCTTCAGCATGACAATATCAGACCACATACAAACATTGCAACATCTACAACAGTCAGAAGTCTTTGGTTCACTGTCATCTGGTTCACTGTCATCTGTCATCCTCCATAGACTCCTGATTGGCCTCCTCTGATCTTCATGTTTTCAAAAAACATTAATGAACACCTTTGACAGTGATGAAGCATTGCAATCAGAAGTGAGATAGTAGCTCCATCAGGAAAGCTGAACATTCTACAGTGGCGGTATAAACAAACTAGTTTCTTGTTGGGGGAAATGTGTTCATTGCCAAGATGACTATGTTGAGAAATAAATATGCAGGCATGAAGAGTAAAGATGTAGAATGTTAATAAAGTGTTTTGTTTTAAAAAGCTTTAAGAGTTTTCACATAAAAGATTTGGGGACATTACTTTTCAGCACACCCTCATAGAAAAATTAGTGCTACAGGACAGGACATACTAGATTTTTGAAAGGCCTGCATTCTGAAATTTGAATAATTGTGCACCAACATTTTTGCTTACAGAAACTTTTCCTGAATAGTAGAATTTAGAAAAAAAATGATGTTCTTTATATGGTATTGAAACAGATCAGTCAAATGAGATAGGTCAATTCTAAGACAAGCTGTAATTAGTGGGCACAGATTTTTAAGTGCATGTGGAGTTCATGAGACTTCAAATTTAGATATTTCCTTAAAGAAAATGCTTGTGTGTTGCATGTAACATGTAAACTACTCTCAGAATAATAAGACATAAATTTACAGTTTGAAAAGAATTTAAAAATTTCCTGTATATGAGATATATGGTTCCAATAAGTAAAACCAAAAAGAAGAAAAACTTTTCATATTAAGACTGGTATCAGAGCAGATGGATTTATATCATCTTGCTTCTTGGTGGTATCAGATAAAGAACACTATAAAGAATGCTAGGTCTGTTTGTAAATGTCTCAGGCAGCATGAGCAGGGAACGTTTTAGGAAGTGAACCAAGAAGTTGTGCAGTATGTACCTGATAAATGCAATGGAGGTGTCAGCATTATTCAAGGAGTTACCAGACTGAATGTGTTTGAAATAAAGGGGATTTTTTGAATAGAAGGTTGGGTAAGAATTCAAAACTGATACTGGATGATGCACACAGATGAAAAAAGGAGCAGGGGTTACATTACAGTGAGAAACAGTTCTTGCTCAGTGACTTGCAACAGTCTTTGATGAAAAACTAATTAAATTCCAGAGCCTTGCACACGGTGTAAAACAGTTTACTGATCTGTATGAGAAAAGCCAATCAAAAGCCTGTTTGTTAGTCAAAGTGCAACATTTGTGGTGCAACTAATAGGTTGCTGCCGGCAGCATTAGTGGATAAAGATGTATTTTCCACGGTGTCTTGAACTGTTGCTGGTTTAGTGTTGGTATTTGAAGAGGGAGATGTGTTGGTGGCGTTGCTTTGCATTGTTGCATCTACAGGAGGAGTCACAGAGTGTGGTGAGGTAAGCTGGTGCAGTGATGGTGACTGTGAGTGTGCCATCTGCTGAAAAATGGGAGTCCTGCCATGTCAAGTACTGGTTGGACAGCAGTGGTGTGCATGAAAATGTGTGACAGAGCTTCCATCCGACCACCTGTCCATGTAGGCTGCAGTAATCACGAGGTCAGTAGTATTGCGTAACATGACGGATATATCATCAGGCAGAAAATGGTGGAGATTTACACACTCTCGGTAATTGATTAACAGGTGCATAGGAGACAGTGGGGTGGGAAGTGTCTGTTGTGGGAGCCCACGCTGGTTTAAGCTAGTTCACCAACACTGTTTTTTGTTTCCCAGCAGTTTCGATATAAGTGTTTGTATCATGTTTCAACATTTGATATGGTCCTTCAACGGTGGTTGTAGGGTGGGTTTTACGGCGTGTGTGCATAGCATGACATGAGAGTATGTGGCCAGATCTTTGTGAATAAAAATTCATTGTGTCATGTGGTGGGAGGGGGTGGCACATGGATGTTTTGTATATGTGTGTGCATGCATGTGACTAAGTCTGGCTAGTCCTGGACTGTGGGGACCATTTCATGCACTACAAATTCAGCAGGTAGAGTGAAGGGCTCACCATTTTGGTGAGCAATGTGTCAAAGTCATCTTTATGTGCCGTGTGAATGCCCAGGAGAACCCATAGGAGGGCTTCCATCCATGATTCTGAGTGGCACATGACAGCAGCTGTCATCATCTGATGCCACTGTTCCACAAGGGCATTGGATTAGGGGTGGTAAGCAGTTGTGTGGAACTGGCGGCATCTGCTTAGGTAGCGTAAGTCATTGAATAGTTTGGACTTGGAACTGCAGACCCTGGTACAACATTGAGGAGGCCGGCAGCCGAATCTGGCAATACGATTGTTGATGAATGTTTTTGCTAGTGTCTCTGCTGATGTGTGTTTCCTCCAGCCACTGCAACCATGTGATTTGGTGAGAGGCCCTACAATGTCAGTGTGGATGTGCTGGAAGCAACCCATTGGTATCGGGATTTTGACAAAGGTGTGGGGGGGGGGGGGGGGCTGCGTATGACAGGCAGTTTTTACCTGCTGGCACAGAATGCAGATTCTGGCCCATGTGGCACAATCCTTTTTAATGTTAGGCCAGACAAACTGTTCTGTGATGAGGTGTATGGTAGAGTATACTGCCAGATGTGCAAGTTTGTGGAGAAGGTCAAAAACTGACCTTCAATGTGGCTCTGGGGTGACTAGTCAGACTCATCCATTCAAAACATCACACCAAACTTGTTTGGTGATGATGGGTAGTGTGCTTATTGAAATTAAGAGTCCAGTGTCTGGTTTGTTAAACAAGCTGTGGACCTCGGCGTCTGTCGCTTGTACATCTGTGATCCTAACAAAGTCCAAGTGAGTGGATGTAGTGGCACTACAGGGAAAGGAGTTCACCACATTATTATCACCACTTTTACTGTATCACATGTTGGTACTTAACTGTGCTACAAAGTTGAGGTGGCTGAATCTCCTGGATGCATAATCCACTAATGTGTTATGGAATGCATCTGCCAATGGGTGATGGTGTATTTATATGGTAAGGTGTCTACCCTCATCATCATCATCTTGAAAGTGAGTGAACTGCTTCATATACAGCTTGTAGTTTGTAGTCAAATGTGGACCATTTTTTCTGGACTTTGGTAAGTTTGCATAAGAAAAACTGACAAGCTGAGTGATGACATTGGTCTAGTGCTGTAAAGGAGCTGCAGTTGGATGATTGCTAGCATCAGACATGATAACTAGATGTGCATTGGCTGAGGGTTGTGGCATACAAACTTTTATTTTGTCGAAAGCCACATTTGCGGTGTCCAATCGAGGTGTCATTTACCAGACGCATTCTTGCTAAGGAGTGCTTGGGTGACTGGAAGCGAAGTTCCAGTGTCGTGTGGCAATTAGTTCCTGTAGAAATCTATGACCCCCAAAAATATACGCTGCTCTTGGTAGTTGTTGGGAGATGGGAGGAAGCATATCTAGTGAGTTTTCTCATGAATAGGACGCATCCCAGGCACATCGACATGGCATCCAACAGAGGTCATATGGGGTTGCAGAAGTTAGTACTTGTCTTCGTTTATAATGACAGCATGAGAGGCAAGCTTATCAACAATGATATACAGGTGGTCATGATGGTCTTCCTTGTTTTGCAAACAGATTATGATGTCATCTAGATAGGTGCAACACAAAAGCAATTGAACTCTGCACTATCATTAAATCATTGCTATGTCTGTGTGTGCCAAATTTTTTAGTCCATACAGCATGTAGAGGAACTCAAAAAGACCAAATGGCATGATTATTGCAGTTTTTGGTATGTCTGCAGCTGCCATTATAATTTACAAGTAAGATGTTCTGCAATCAATTTTTGCCCCGGCCTAGATGTGTGAAAAATCATTCAAGTTTCAAATGGGATAGCTGTCAGTGCTTGTACAGGTGTTGAGGTAGTGGTAATCACCACATAGGTGTCAAGTACCATTCTTTTCGGGAACTAGTTTAATTGGGGAAGCCTAAGCACTGCTGATGGCCTGACTATGACAGCTAGTAAAAATTCGTCCACTGCAGCTTTAGCTGTTTTAAGTTTGATGGGAGGTAGAAGGTGGGAGAGGTGATGGACAGGGGGATCTGGTGTTTTTGCAATATGGTGGACAGTGCCATCCGACATGGCACAGATTGTATGCAGTCTAATGGGGGAGTGTGGAGCAAGTCCAGGATGTGGGGTATGAAATGATTCACTGTTGCTGTTGACGTCACACAACATCTACATCTACATTTATACTCCGCAAGCCACCCAACGGTGTGTGGCAGAATGCTCTTTATGTGCCACTGTCATTACCTCCCTTTTCTGTTCCAGTCGCGTATGGTTCACGGGAAGAACGACTGTCTGAAAGCCACCGTGCGTGCTCGAATCTCTCTAATTTTGCATTCGTGATCTCCTCGGGAGGTATAAGTAGGGGGAAGCAATATATTCAATACCTCATCCAGAAACACACTCTCTCGAAACCTGGAGAGCAAGCTACACCATGATGCAGAGCGCCTCTCTTGCACAGTCTGCCACTTGAGTTTGCTAAACATCTTTGTAACGCTATCATGGTTACCAAATAACCCTGTGATGAAACACGCCGCTCTTCTTTGGATCATCTCTATCTCCTCCGTCAACCTGATCTGGTACGGATCCCACACTGATGAGCAATACTCAAGTATAGGTCGAACGAGTATTTTGTAAGCCACCTCCTTTGTTGATGGACTACATTTTCTAAGGACTCTCCCAATGAATCTCAACCTGGTACCCGCCTTACCAACAATTAATTTTATATGATCATTCCACTTCAAATTGTTCCGCACGCATACTCTAGATATTTTACAGAAGTAACTGCTACCAGTGTTTGTTCCGCTATCATATAATCATACAATAAAGGATCCTTCTTTCTATGTATTCGCAATACATTACATTTGTCTATGTTAAGGGTCAGTTGCCAATCCCTACACCAAGTGCCTATCCGCTGCAGATCTTCCTGCATTTCATTACAATTTTCTAATGCTGCAACTTCTCTGTATACTACATCATCATCCGCGAAAAGCCGCATGGAACTTCCGACACTATCTACTTGGTCATTTATATATATATTGTGAAAAGCAATGGTCCCATAACACTCCCCTGTGGCACGCCAGAGGTTACTTTAATGTCTGTAGACGTCTCTCCATTGATAACAACATGCTGTGTTCTGTTTGCTAAAAACTCTTCAATCCAGCCACACAGCTGGTCTGATATTCCGTAGGCTCTTACTTTGTTTATCAGGTGACAGTGCAGAACTGTATCGAACGCCTTCCAGAAGTCGAGGAAAATAGCATCTACCTGGGAGCCTGTATCTAATAATTTCTGGGTCTCATGAACAAATAAAGTGAGTTGGGTCTCACACAATCGCTGTTTCCGGAATCCATGTTGATTCTTACAGAGTAGATTCTGGGTTTCCAAAAACGACATGATACTCGAGCAAAAAACATGTTCTAAAATTCTACAACAGATCGACGTCAGAGATATAGGTCTATAGTTTTGTGCATCTGCTCGACGACCCATCTTGAAAACTGGGATTAGCTGTGCTCTTTTCCAATCATTTGGAAACTTCCGTTCCTCTAGAGACCTGTGGTACACGGCTGTTAGAAGGGGGCAAGTTCTTTCGCGTACTCTGTGTAGAATCGAATTGGTATCCCATCAGGTCCAGTGGACTTTCCTCTGTTGAGTGATTCCAGTTACTTTTCTATTCCTTGGAGACTTATTTCGATGTCAGCCATTTTTTCGTTTGTGCAAGGATTTAGAGAAGAAACTGCAGTGCGGTTTTCCTCTGTGAAACAGCTTTGGAAAAAGGTGTTTAGTATTTCAGCTTTACACGTGTCATCCTCTGTTTCAATGCTATCATCATCCTGGAGTGTCTGGATATGTTGTTTCGAGCCACATACTGATTTAACGTAAGACCAGAACTTCCTAGGATTTTCTGTCAAGTCGGTACATAGAATTTTACTTTCTAATTCACTGAACGTTTCACGTATAGCCCCCCTTACACGAGCTTTGACATGGTTTAGCATTTGTTTGACTCAGACGTTTTGACTGCGTTTACACTTGCTGTGAAGCTCTCTTTTCTCTCACAGTAGTTTCCTAGGTTTTTGTTTTTTTTCTTTCCATGGTGCGTTTTTCCCGTCCCTCGCAGTTTTACTCAGCACGTGCCTGTCTAAAACGCATTTTACGATTGCCTTGAACTTTTTCCATATGAACACTCAACATTGTCAGTGTCGGAACAGAAATTTTCGTTTTGATCTGTTAGGTAGTCTGAAATCTGCCTTCTATTACTCTTGCTAAACAGATAAACCTTCCTCCCTTTTTTTATATTCCTTTTTGCTTCCATATTCAGGGATGCTGCAATGGCCTTATGATCACTAATTCCCTGTTCTGCGCTTACAGAGTCGAAAAGTTCGGGCCTGTTTGTTATCAGTGGATCCAAGATGTTATCTCCATGAGTCGGTTCTCTGTTTAATTTCTCGAGGTAATTTGCGGATAGTGCACTCAGTATAATGTCACTCGATGCTCTGTCCCTACCACCTGTCCTAAACATATGAGTGTCCCAGTCTATATCTGGTAAATTGAAATCTCCACCTAAGACTATAACATACTGAGAAAATTTATGTGAAATATATGCCAGATTTTCTCTCAGTTGTTCTGCCACTAATGCTGCTGAGTCGGGAGGTCGGTAAAAGGAGCCAATTATTAGCCTAGATCGGCTGTTGAGTGTAACCTCCACCCATAATATTTCACAGGAACTATCCACTTCTACTTCACTACAGGATAAACTACTACTAACAGCGACAAACACGCCACCACCAGTTGCATGCAATCTATCCTTTCTAAACACCGTGTGTGCCTTTGTAAAAATTTTGGCTGAATTTATCTCTGGCTTCAACCAGCTTTCTGTACCTATAATGATTGCAGCTTCGGTGCTTTCTATCAGCGCTTGAAGTTCCGGTACTTTACCAATGCAGCTTCCACAGTTTACAATTACAATACCGATTGCTGCTTGGTCCCCACATGTCCTGACTTTGCCCCACACCCTTTGAGGTTGTTGCCCTTTCTGTACTTGCCCGAGGCCATCTAATGTAAAAAACCACCCAGTCCATGCCACACAACCCCTGCTACCCATGTAGGTGCTTGCTGCATGTAGTGGACTCCTGACCTATCCAGCGGAACCTGAAACCCCACCACCCTATGGCGCAAGTCGAGGAATCTGCAGCCCACACGGTCACAGAACCGTCTCAGTCTCTGATTCAGACCCTCCACTCGGCTCTGTACCAAAGGTCCACAGTCAGTCCTGTCAACGATGCTGCAGATGGTGAGCTCTGCTTTCATCCTGCTAGCTAGACTGGCAGTCTCCACCAAATCAGATAGCCGCCGGAAGCCAGAGAGAATTTCCTCCGATCCATAGCGACACACATCATTGGTGCCGACATGAGCGACCACCTGCAGATGGGTGTACCCTGTTCCCTTCATGGCATCCGGAAGGGCCCTTTCCATATCTGGAATGACTCCCCCCGGTATGCACACGGAGTGCACATTGGTTTTCTTCCCCTCTCTTGCTGCCATATCCCTAAGGGGCCCCATTACGCGCCTGACGTTGGAGCCCCCAACTACCAGTAAGCCCACCCTGTGAGACTGCCCGGATCTTGCAGACTGAGGGGCAACCTGTGGAACAGCACAAGCAGCCATCTCCGGCCGAAGATCAGTATCAGCCGGAGACAGAGCCTGAAACCGGTTCGTCAGACAAACTGGAGAGGCCTTCCGTTCAGCCCTCTGGAATATCTTTCGCCCCCTGCCACAACTCAAGATGACCTCCCACTCTACCACAGGTGAGGGATCAGCCACAATGTAGGCAGTATCCCGGGCAGCCACCTTCGTAGTCAGATCGGGGGATGCGTGGGACGAGCTGGCTGTCCCCGACAGACCCCCATCTGGACCCCCACAGTGATGCCCATTGGCAACAGCCTCAAGCTGTGTGAGTGAAGCCAACACTGCCTGAAGCTGGGAGAGAAGGGATGCCAACTCAGCCTGCATCCGAACACAGCAGTTGCAGTCCCCATCCATGCTAAAAACTGTTGTGCAAAGAACGTCTGAATTAATCTACGGAGAGCACAAACAAATCGACACTAAATTTATACGGTTATTAAAATATGAGATTGCCTAGTAAATGCAGTAATGCTGCTACTTGCGCACTGCTGACACACTGCTTGGCGGCGGAAGGAGACTACGAGATTTTACACTATTCTGGTTCTAAAACGCAATGCTACAACTCTCAAATACTATAATACGCCCGAAATTTATGAATTAAACAATGCAAGTACCAAAAACACGCAAAGAAATTAAGAATTAAACTATGTAACAAATGAGTGAGCTAGGTGTATACGACTTTCTGCTGGCAGCTGCTTATCCAACGGCGGCAGGGAGCACATGGTCTCAGGAGTGTTCTCACATGGAGGTTGTGATCATTCACTAACCTGAGAAGTGGCACCGCGATAGTGATTGGTGTTTGAGGTGATGAAGGTCATCAAGATGCTGTTGAGCTGCATGTAGTGATGCGGTGGCATCCACAATTTGTCTCTGTAACTGTTCGTTGTTCAAGCATGTGACCTCGTTGTCATAATATGAGTACTCAGCTGCCTTTAACTGTAGCTGGTTTGTAGCTTCAGATCATGTGGTATGTCAAGCAGTGGCAGTGTGATCAGAGGCAATGCAGTCCCAGCAGGTAGTGTATCTCTGACAACATCATGGATCAGCTGCTGGCCATCCCGTCGTAATAGGAGGACATGATTTAAATCTGACAGTAGTTGGTAGTGCTGGAGGAAACTGGCTCAGGACTGGTTGAACTGTCTCTGCTACTAGGGATGTTCAAGGTATTTACATATCCGTGCAGAGATCAGGCGTGATGTGTGCAGTTCCAGCAACTGTGATTACAGTGTCATTGGACACGTGCAGTTGCAGCCGGAACAGCAACAGTGCAGAAAGTGTGAGAGCAGGTGGTAGAGTGCTCATATTGACCCTGGTATCAATGAGAAAATACATGTGCAGACGCCTGTCATGGATGTATAGTCTGCCCATTGAAACATTGTGTCACTACTATTTTGTTGTGGTGTACAGAGGTGTCTTGTTAATGAAGAACGGCCTGGTGCACCTAAGTCACACCACTGTTCTAGTTTGGGTAGGCACAGGGTTGTCTGCAGCACAGTGCGACCTGCCCAAATCTGGTGTGAAACCAGCAGTAGCATTGCTGTGTGTTGGGCATGGAAGCAGATGATGCACTTGATTGGTGCACTCGATTTAGTCAGTGACCAGCTGGTGGGGAGGAGGCAACAACATTGTCTGTCACAGTAGGCAACTGTTGCCCACCGGAACCATGGAAGGTGCTCAAGGTGGTAGAGGCAGGGGCTAAAACCCAGTTCTGGTCAGTCCAGACATTGTTGGGTAGTCTGCAGATGAACTGAATGTCGGGCCAGCTTGGCCCGGCTTGTGCAAAACCAGTTTCAGTGCAGGCGTACTGATCATTGAGTGCAGTGTAGTGCTGTTGAGTGTTAATTAGAATGTGGTTTTGTGACAGTGCCTGAATTCTTTCAATGAATCAAAGTTTAAACTCCAGTGGTGCCTCCTCAAGCCCTAGCATCACTGTCTGGATGTTTTCTGGCAGTTTCAGGAACCAAAGTGTCCTTAGTGCACAGTCAGGCAGAAGCGTTGCGTCAAGTAGCAGGCGGTGACAGAACAAAGATGGCATGGCTGAAGGCAAACCACATTGCTGGAGAATCCGCACAGAACAATGGTAGTTTCAGATGGTAGTGGCCAATGTGATGGCCATCAGTGATTTAATTGAAGGGCGCCATCGTGAGGCAGGTGTGGCATGGCCAGGAGGTGTGGGAGGTGCGAGAGCATCAGTGCACGAGATATACAGGAAATGCAGCTTGATATAGGGTGGCAAGTGATGAGGTGAGTCATGTTGTGGTGTGGGTGGCATCAGTAACACATGGTGACTTGCCTAGAACTTGGTGGCTGTTTGAAGAACAGCTGTGGGTGAGTGTGAAGTTCTGGGGCTGATGGGAGTAGGTATGGCTTTTCCAATGTCGGATGCCTGAGGTGATGGGAAATGTATATAAGAATGTGCATGAGGTCCTGGCACCATAAAGAAGGAAGGCATGGTCCATTTGTTACCCAGTGGCACAGTCAATGTCTCATGGAATTAGTATGGATGTGCAGTCATTCATGACACAACTGACATGGGTGTGACTTCACTTGAACCAAGAGGCAGCAGTATCTGACTTTACCAAAATGAGGTTGTGAAAAACTCATTCTCGGAGTCCATAGTTGGTTTTGGTGCTGAGTGCAGGTAATAAAACAGTGCTGGACCACAAACGAGTTAGTTATTACGCCCAGTGCGGCTGGTGCAGCTGGGGTGTGAGTGATGTCATGGTCTGTCTCGCAGAACTCACATTTAGTCACAAAGGTCGGAACTGGATTTGTAAAATTAGAATGCAGAGGCTCTGAAAGGAGATGTAAACCTTGATTGTGGTGTCCATTGGCTGCTGAATGACAAAACAGAACAATGGAGTGGTATGGCATTGGCCATTGTTGGTCAACCATAATGGCTCTGTGGAGGCATCCGAATGGTTCAGGAAATTAATGTGAATATCATAATGCTCCTAATCACCAGCATTGGAACACGCAAGATTTTGTTCCTGTGCGAAAGTTGAAGGCACTTAGCTTAATGTTCGTTGTGGAGGTGGGCAGCCATTGTTTAATGTGATTCTCTGCTACACTTTTGTCTGAAGTACAAGGAACTGATTCACTTGGTGTCAAATCTGGAATGTTTATTTTGAAGTCACTCAGTAAATTCGACATTTGTTGTGGCACAGTTCTCTGCTTGGCATCAGTGGCAATGCAAGGTTGGTCCGAAGATATGGCAAACAATAAAGGCATTGCTGCTATGTTGCTTGGCACTATAGTATTTTTCAAACCTTAGCAATTTTGCACGTGAAAGTTTTGTGGAATTGATGTAATTCCTAACTTGTAACTTTAATATTACTTTGTTTGCAGACTTCATTTGGTAAAATTGCTGTAAACATTTGTTATGGACGTCATCACCCATTGAACTGGCTTATGTTTGGAATTAATGGAGCTGAAATTGTTTTCAACCCTTCAGCTACAGTAGGTGCACTGAGGTGAGATAATTTAAAAATATCTAAGTGATAATAAGGTTTAAATATATTAAAAACAAAGATTCCAAGACTTACCAAGCGGGAAAGCGCCGGCAGACAGGCACATTAACAAAACACACACACACACACACACACACACACACACACACACACACACACACACAGAATTACTAGCTTTCGCAATCGATGGTTGCTTCTTCAGGAAGGAGAGGGAAAGACGAAAGGATGTGGGTTTTAAGGGAGAGGGTAAGGAGTCATTCCAATCCCGGGAGCGGAAAGACTTCCCTTAGGGGAAAAAAAGGACAGGTGTACACTCGCACACACATACACACACATATCCATCCGCACATACATGCTGTGTATGTGCGGATGGATATGTGTGTGTATGTGTGTGCGAGTGTACACCTGTCCTTTTTTTCCCCTAAGGGAAGTCTTTCTGCTCCCGGGATTGGAATGACTCCTTACCCTCTCCCTTAAAACCCACATCCTTTCGTCTTTCCCTCTCCTTCCTGAAGAAGCAACCATCGGTTGCGAAAGCTAGTAATTCTGTGTGTGTGTGTGTGTGTGTCCTTAAAACCCACATCCTTTCGTCTTTCCCTCTCCTTCCTGAAGAAGCAACCATCGGTTGCGAAAGCTAGTAATTCTGTGTGTGTGTGTGTGTGTGTGTGTGTGTTTTGTTAATGTGCCTGTCTGCCGGCGCTTTCCCGCTTGGTAAGTCTTGGAATCTTTGTTTTTAATATATTTTTCCCATGTGGAAGTTTCTTTCTATTTTATTTGATAATAAGGTTTGTAATTTTGTTCTTTTATTAGTAGTTATTATTATTATTATTATTATTATTATTTCCTTTCTCAGACGTTATGTCTGGTTAAAAATGGAAAGTGATGCAGACCTTGATCAAGCGTGACTTCCTTTTAACTATACGCAATATGTTACATTGCATTTAGGAACTTTAGGGTAATTGAACATGTATCAATAATTACAGAGTTCTATAGTTGTATATATAAGTTTGGATGTAGCTGTATTGCGTTGATGTACTGGTGGATACTGTGTGGTATGACTCCCATAGTTGATAGTATAATTGGTATAATGTCAACTTTATCCTGATGCCACATGGCCTTGACTTCCTCATCCAGTTGGATGTATTTTTCAATTTTTTCTCCTGTTTTCTTCTGTATATTTGTTGTATTGGGTATGGATATTTCGATTAGTTGTGTTAATTTCTTATTTTTATTGGTGAGTATGATGCCAGGTTTGCTATGTGGTGTTGTTTTATCTGTTATAATGGTTCTGTTCCAGTATAATTTGTATTCATTATTCTCCAGTAAATTTTGTGGTGCATACTCATATGTGGGAACGTGTTGTTTTATTAGTTTATGTTGTATGGCAAGTTGTTGATGTATTATTTTTGCTACATTGTCATTTTCTAGTGTATTCTGTATTTGCTAGTATTGTACATCTGCTTGTGATGTGATCTACTGTTTCTATTTGTTGTTTGCAAAGTCTGCATTTATCTGTTTTGGTATTGGGATCTTTAATAATATGCTTGCTGTAATATCTGGTGTTTATTGTTTGATCCTGTATTGTAATCATGAATCCTTCCATGTCACTGTATATATTGCCTTTTCTTAGCCATGTGTTGGATGCATCTTGATCGATGTGTGGCTGTGTTAGATGATACGGGTGCTTGCCATGTAGTGTTTTCTTTATCCAATTTACTTTCTTCGTATCTGTTGATGTTATGTGATCTAAAGGGTTGTAAAAGCAGTTATGAAATTGCAGTGGTGTAGCCGATGTATTTATATGAGTGATTGCTTTGTGTATTTTGCTAGTTTCTGCTCGTTCTATAAAGAATTTTTTTAAATTGTCTACCTGTCCATAATGTAGATTTTTTATGTCGATAAATCCCCTTCCTCCTTCCTTTCTGCTTAATGTGAATCTTTCTGTTGCTGAATGTATGTGATGTATTCTATATTTGTGGCATTGTGATCGTGTAAGCGTATTGAGTGCTGCTAGTTCTCTGTTACTCCATTTCAGTGCTCCAAATGAGTAGGTCAATAGTAGTATAGCATAAGTATTTATAGCTTTTGTTTGTTTCTTGCTGTCAATTCTGTTTTCAGTATTTTTGTTAGTCTTTGACTGTATTTTTCTTTTAGTTCTTCTTTAATATTTGTATTATCTATTCCTATTTTTTGTCTGTATCCTAGATATTTATAGGCATCTGTTTTTTCCATCGCTTCTATGCAGTTGCTGTGGTTATCCAATATATAATCTTCCTGTTTAGTGTGTTTTCCCTTGACTATGCTATTTTTCTTACATTTGTCTGTTCCAAAACCATATTTATATCATTGCTGAATACTTCTGTTATCTTTATTAATTGGTTGAGTTGTTGATTTGTTGCTGCCAGTAGTTTTAGATCATCAATGTATAGCAAATGTATGATCTTGTGTTGGTATGTTCCAGTAATACTGCATCCATAATTTGTAAGCATGTTGGATAGTGGGTTCAGAGCAAGGCAGAACCAGAATGGGCTTAATGAGTCTCCTTGGTATATTCCATGCTTAAATCTTTTCCAGGGGCTTTCCAATTGTGAGTAGAATTAATTGCTTGGGTGACTTCATGTTGCAAAATTATCACTTTAGGCATTTGTGGTATCATCTTGTATGTGTCTGTTTCTGCTTGTATCCACCATGCATGCCTGTTATGCTGTACCGGGTTTGACCATATGTTGCTCCAGAAGTGTTCCATGTCTCTTATGTTTGGTGGATTTTAATGTGTGTGTTATCTATTGTCTGGTAAAATTTCTTTTGGTTTGTGTTGAATGTTTGGTTTTGTTTCCTTCTATTTTCACTTTTTTTGTATCTTCTAAGTTGTTTGGCCAATGCTGTAATTTCTGCTTCGTTTCATCTAATTGCTCTATCGCTTCTTGTTGTGAGATTTTACCTAACCTTTTTCATTTTTTGTCTGATATTTCGTTTCTTATAAGTTGTGTTAGCTGTCCGATGTCTTTTCTCAGTTTTTCTATTCTGATCTGTAGCCTGTGTATAATAAATCATACAATCTCCATTGATCTTTATTTTACAATTTCCATTACCAACTTTGGCCCATATAAAAAGGTACTCATCAGCATTTAATTTCTTCTTCTTTCTTGTACTCAAAACAAAAGACATGCTTGGAACTAGAGTACCATAAGGCTGTTTAGCCAACAGTCCTGTAGTCTCAGAAATACTCCATGTCTTCCAAGTCAGAATGTTAGCATCAGGAAAAGCTTCAAGGCCCCATAATCTGCTTGATTGCCCCATACAACAGCAAGTGTGAGCCAAGTGCTACCTCCAAACACTGCTTGTACATCACAGGTAAAGTTGAGATGGAGTCCACGAAAAACATTTGGACCTCCAATCAACTGCTGTTTATTAAATTGACCAGCAAGGTCAATATCAATTGCTTTCAAACTGCGATAGACAAGTACACTATGCTGCCAGTGACGACGCCATGCACCAGACCACCAGACCGCTCGTGATTTTTTTTTTTTTTTTTTTTTTTTTTTTTTTTTTTTTTTTTTTTTTTTTATCGTGCTCTTTGTTGCTCGCTAGGCGGGTGACCTTGAACGGGACTTAGCCGCTGTCGAGGCTGCCGCGGCAACATGGGCCCTAGTATTACTAGGCCCGTGTTGGTCGAAAATTCAGTTTCTGGTTGCGGAATCGTACTGATAAGGTCGCTCGCTTGGTGCGCGGCGACCGGAAGTTGTTCGATAAGGCGTTCTGGCTTACACTGCGCCGCAGTGGTTTTGTGGGTTTCTTCTGTGTGTTGGTTGGTTCTGATCTCTGCCTAGTGTGTATATTTAGTGTAGTGAGTGCTCCTATATAAACCAGTATTTGTAACTCTTCCATAGTTGTATTTTCATTTATTTTGTTGTGTATGATTGTGTTGATAGTTGTTATTGTTGTTTCGACTTGTGGGTTATTTGGTGGTCTATGCAAGAATGGTCTATTGTCTGTATTTGTGTCTTTGTATTCTATATATGTCAGCTGAAATTTTTCTTCTGTATCTAACATGTGTGTCACTTCGTGTTCTATTTGTGCTGTCTTAAGATTTAATTTTCCTCTGATTGTTTAATTGATGCGTGTTGTTCTTTATTTGTTTGCTCTGGTATGTTTGAGTCCATTACTGTGTTTTCTTCTTCTTCTGATTGCACATTATTTTGTTGTACTTGTTGTTTGATGTTTTCTAATTCTGACTGGGGTATCCTGTTATTTTTTATTATTAAATGGATCTGATCAGCTAGTCGTTGTTCTGTTAAAAATTTTAATTCTGGGTATCTTGTAATAAATGTTGTGTATACTTGTGATCTGTATCCAGTTGTGTTGGTTCCTAAGTTTGTTGCTTGGTAATAAGAGAACATGAGGTGTCGGTTAACTTCATATGCCCATCTCATCCTCTGCCTTTGTTTTCCTTCTAGAGTGGTTGCAGGAAGCATATCCTGCAAAACACCTCTAATTGGATTTAAATCATTTTCCATGTGTCGTTACCATTGTGGACAGGCATAGGGTTCGAGCGTCGTCCCCAACCGTGACAGCGCTTGTCCGAGGCTTCATTAGTTCTGTCCTGAACCGACTAATCACACTAAAAGGGGGGTTAGCCCTATTAGTGGTTTGTTCTTTTCATCGCCTTTTACGACTGGCAGAACATACTGGAGGCCTGTTCTTTTCCCGGGCCTCCACGGGTTTTATTATTATTATTATTATTATTATTATTATTATTATTATTATTATTATTATTACTATTACTATTATTGGAATGTATCGCTGAGCATGAGCTGCAAAGAAAGTTACAATACTGTATAATTGTTGCTTATGGGGCTCTTAATGCCCAATAGGATTGTACAGTGTGTTTCATTTATTTCTTCACATCTTCAAAATGATTATTGAAAGCTGTCTTGTGAAGATCAAATAATCAAATATGCAGGAATAGCTGGAGCATTTGGTGTGGGGCAAATACTAAAAGCAAATTGGTGTTGCCACAAAGTATTCTGTTGTAGTTTTCTGCTCAGAATGAATCACCCATTTGCTGTCATAATTGCTTACCAGTGTAGTACGTTATTATTTACAAGATGAAATTTTGTGCCTGTTTGCAGTCTCATTTGTTAGTAAGTCACTGAAAGTTAAATTAATACTTTGTTTTTGCTGCTTTGGTTACCTCTCAATCTTGGTTTGTGTTATGTACATACTTTTCTGAACACAAGTATTTTTACATTGTGGATAAAAGGCTACTTGATCGTTAAACAGTTGGTCTGCACTAAGCCAGAAACTGAAAAAATAAACAGTGGACAATAGGTACATACATGTTGTACAGGTTAATTTCCGTCTTTAGCAACTGTAATAAAAGTCTTATTCAGACAAGATGTGTTTCACTTTATTCTAAATCATCTTCAGTGCCACTGTAACAATAATGTTATTTTTTCTTATAGTTTTGTTTGTTTTGATCGTTGAAAACCACACAAGCTACAATTACTGTAGCAAGAACATTTTCACATACATTTTTGTTCAACATCTAAAGGTTGATACATTTAAGCTTTTGCACCTTGAGGCTGCTTTTTCAGTATAATGAAGTGGGAAGAAAGAAAAGAAAGAAATATTTTTCAGAAGTAAATTGAGTGCTGTACACAAAATAACTGACTGGGCTCAAAATTGCTGCACTATGTAGCTTCAAAATTATAATGTCTGACATTCTACAACATATGGCAAGAAATTACTAGACAAAAAGAAATATTAATGGCATACGACAGATGTAGAAAGGAACAGAAGATATAAGTCAAAAAAGGAATGGAATGAAGAAGAGGCAGAAAGAAATGTAAAGATCAGAACAAGGAATCCAAATCAGTAGGACCTCAGCATGTTTGTGTCTCTATGCCACACAGTGCTTTAACAATCACCTGTTCTCCAGATTCTTTCTCATCACTTACAGGGTTTCACAATACTCTATCTTGTGTTCACTATTGTTTTTCACAAATGTAAACAACCTTCCATCTCACGTGCAACAAGTGAAATTAGTTATGTTTGTGGATAGCACTAGTATTGTAATCAGTCTAAACATACAGAAGAAATGTAAAAGTATTATTGAGTGGTTTTCTGTGAATGGTCTCTCTCCCAATTTTAAAAAGATGCAGCATATTCAGTTCTACACATATACCAATAAGAGATATATTAATAAGTTAACAGACTGTAAGGAAATAATAATTAGTGTGGAAACTACTTTCACACTTCGGATTATTGAAAATGTAGGGGAGAGCCAAACTGGTAAGTGGACATATATTGCATATTTACATTCAATAATGTCATAGGGAATAATGTCCGAGTGTAACTCATCTTTAAGAAGAAAAGTCTTCATCGTTCGAAATGTGCTGTAAGAGTAATGTGCAGTGCTCACCCATGATCATTTTGTAGGCATTCGCTTAAGAAAGAAGAAAATCAACTTTTTTAGCCCCACATTAAGGTTGTATTTAGTGTGTATGTGATGCACAATACTACAACCAAAATTTTTTATCACCTACCCAATTATATAAATTGTCTGACAGACAGCAAAATTAAATTTGAAAACAAACTGAAACAGTTTCTCCTTCGCACTCCTTCTATTCCATAGGAGACTTTCTATTTTTGTAATCTGTAAAAACTGGTGGGAAGAAATTACTAATCACATATGATTTTAAAAAATAAAAATAAAAAAGGTCTTGTAAATGTTCATAGTTTGGTCATATTTAGAAATGAATGTATAATGTGAATGTAAAATGACATTTTTGACATCATTACTATTAATTCTACACATGGTAATGAACTATGGGACACAAAACTGACTGACTTGTAAACACAAACTAGGCATTCTACTTGAGGTCTCCTACCAGCTATCCTGTGATCAAAACAAGAATATCACGGTCCAGCTACCCAGTATTAAGAATCCTCTGAGTACATAAATTGTTATAAGTCATAAGAATAAGGTTTTAAATGTTATTTAAAGAAAATTTCACTTGAGAAAATTGTAAAATTATCAGGCAGAATTGCTGGCTACTACTGACCTGCAGGATCTGAAATTTCAGTACTGCTGCTTGAAAGACGCATATTTATTTAGTGTATGGTGCATTACATCACATGAATTAATTACATATAGATAATCTGGAATGCAAACATTATGTGACCATATAAAACAGAGATCATATAAAAAAGAGAAAAGAATAGATATAAAAATACCAGCTTCGTTTCTACCATTGGACAAGAATTGGCAGCCACCTAGGGTGGCAAAATTTTAGGGCCAACAAAGGGTGAGAAAAATTAATTTCGAATCAAACAGAGAAAAAATTGAGCAAATGATGAGAGAAAATGAAAAAGAGGAAAAATCAGAAAACCAAATTGGTTTCAAAGACATACGGAACAATTACTTAAGTAATTGATGAAAGTAAACATGTTACCTCAAAACTAAAGCAGTCACTACTGAGTACAAAACTGAAACAGACATTACCTCCATTCATCTCTCTTGAGTGATTATCAGGAGTAAATGATTTAGACCATTGCACCACCATGGCAGCTAAAAATAAAAGTTGTACAGCTTTAATAGAAAATGCAAACAAGACATCATTTATTTATTTAATCACAAGACAGTGGATGCTGAAAAAGATGAGATTTATTCCTCATTCAAGAAATACTTCAATTACAACAGAAATGAAATAATGCTATAGTTATCCAGATGATCTAGTTTGATGCTTCAGCATGTCTTTCACGAGTATAGCATAGTTTTCTAAATTGAAGAAAAAATTCATTGACACCTGAAAATAGTTCCACACCTTCTTTAGTCCATTTTTCTTACAATTAAATAGACTAAGTAATTGATGCCAAAATTGGTTACACTGGTATATTCAGTTGAATTCTAGTTCCAAATCCTTCCTATTTTAGTTATTTTGAGAAATTTGAAAAAGTCAGGACAAAAAATAAGAAACTGAGGACATTTGTTGTCCTCAGTCAGTTTTGAAGGAATTGAGGTAAAAGTAAGACAACTGGGAATGGTCCCCAGAAAATAAGAAGAGATCAGCGTAGTTTAATGATCGAATGTATAATATGAGATTTTCATTGCTGTGCCATTGGATGTTGTTGATGGAGGAGTATGGAGAGAGGGGATTACAGGGAGTGATAAAAAAGATGGAATGTCATTTTTGAATTCTCACTTAAGATGACAAAATACACAGCAATGGCCCTGTAAAACACACAAGGTATATAAAACCACAGAATATACAGGAACACAACTACAGCCAAATGTCCACACTGCTGATATATTCTACCATCCGTTTGGTAGCATGTGGGAGTTCGGAGCAGACACTGGTGAAGGCTGTCAGGAAATGATCTTCAACTATATGTTTTATGGTTTACATAGCGGCTCCACAATTACCCATGATCACTTGGAAGCATCTGTCAGAAAGCAAGGCAATGACTGGGTTGATGGTAGTTTTGCAGGGGATCACTTTCAAGAGTTTCAATAACATGCTCTGTCTTTAAGCTATGTTGTATTCTGCTGCAAGATCAATAAACACAGCTTATGTTTTCAACTGTGTTTGGTACCCTGCTTCTATGAATATTACTTATGAGAGAACTTGATCTGAGCAGCTTTGATGAGGGAATTTATGAGGACGACAGTTCAAACCATCCAATTTCATGTTTTCCATGATTTCTCTAAATTGTTCTGGGCAATTGCTGGGATGGTTTCTTTGAAAGGGTATAGCTGATTTCCTTCCCCATCATTGACACAATCCACACTTGTTCTCCATCTCTAATGACCTCGATGTTGACAGGACATTAAACTCAATCTTCCTTCCTCCCTTGATGAGAGCAAAATACTGCCTGTTCAGTTGGGATATGTTGAAGTATCTCAGGGATGATCTTGTTATGGAAAAATCTTACCAAAAGTTTGTAAATCATACTGAGCAATGCTATTGGTTTATATTTTTTTGGAGAATCATTGGAATTTTCTGGTTTTAAGACCGAAATTATCTTAGCTCTCCTGAGTTGATGGGGAACATTGCCTGTCTGTGAGATACTGGTGAAAAAACAGGCAAGCTGATTTCTTGTAGTCACCACAATGTACAAGCAATTAGATGTGGATGACACCGAAACTAGGGGCTTTCGCTAATTCCATTTCCTGAAGAACTACTGCGATTTTTTTCATGTTGAAGGCTACCAAGTAATTGGTTTTTGTTTTGCAGGCTGCTTTGATGGTCATAAGCTCTTTTTTAAACTTTAATTGCATGATCTTGATCTTGTGGAGTTATTGATGTTGACACCATATGATTAGTGGTTTGATTCGGTGATGCATAGAGCCACATACTTGTTCCTCTGGGCTATTATCTCCTAGCTTCCTCAGTAATGACCAGGCTTCGTGCATGACATTTTCAAATCTTAAGTCTTCAACTCTCTCAGCCCAATTTGCACATCTCACAGTTGTGAAGTAATTCATGTGCCATCTCATGATCTCTGCTTTGCTGGAATTCCTCATACAAGTTCTTCCATTCAACAGTTCAGCAAATGTTGGATTCCTTTTGGCGGCCTCTAGAAATGACTTATTTGTTGTATTGATAGCTGTCACTGTAAACTTCTAATAGTTCCTATTTGCTGCCAGTATTCATCCCATGCACTTGTCTAAGTTAATGAAGAATGCCTTTGAGTCAGCTTTTTTAAACTTTTACCTAGGACGTGGAATAGATCGTATTAATAGGATATTGATACTGAGTTCAATGAGGACTGAACAATGTTGGCCCTATGGAAAATGTGAGAGAAATTTACAAGTTGCTGCTACTGACTGGCTATTATTACTGGCAGCTGCCAAGCAGAGATCAGGATTATACTCCTGCTACCAAACTGCTGACTGGAACATATCTAGATCTTTAGTGTCAAACACATGGTGTGTGCCCCTCTGATCAGTTAACCAAATCATCACATTTTCATAATTTTCTTTATATTTCCAACATTAGTGATGACTGGTGAAGTTTCCAAAACATGCTGGATGGATATGGGTGTTCAAGTTTTCATGTGTTCATCTTTTGGTGAGGTACAAGAGGAAAGCTTGTAGACATTAATGATGGTAACCTCGCAAATCTTCACAATTAGTTCATGAACATAGTTGTCAGTGGAAGTCCCAATGAGAAGTGCATTCTCAACATTTAATCTCACACACATGGCTGTGCCAGAAGCTTGGTCCTGTGTGGCACCCAGAAAATTGAAACCAGATGATTTGCTTCTTGATACAGCGTTTTCTTCAGATTTACCTTGTGTCTTCTGTATGGCACCAAGATTGATGTGGCTGTCACTTAAAGTTTTTTGTAGGATTTGACGTTTAGTTTGCTTGTTCCCCCTACATTAAAGTGAAAAACTCAGAGAGCAGGTCTGAGCTTCTTTGTGAGTTGGTCCTTAGGAAAGTCTGTCTCTTGGAATCATGGCATGGTACGTGACGTTAAGTGCCAGGAGATTTCTTTGATTGTCTGTCACTAGCTGTGCTAGCTCATTTAGTGTTATCCAGGGCAACCATGTAATGTTCTCATATATGTAGCATTAAACCCTGATAGACATATACAAAGGACAAAGGCACATACCCCACCCTAACTTTCAGAACTAGGGGTTTCTTCCTCGGGGAGAAAAATAGATATGCTGGGAAGGGTTAAAAGGGAAGGGCATCTCATACAGACCCCAGGATGAGATGAACCCACTCTAGTGAGGACAAGGAGTCTGAATGAGCTGTCCTATCGCAAATGTAACTATACTTAAGATACATGGTGGTTATCTGTCCTTCTCTCTCTGAGGTCTCCATGTTCATCTTTGTTGCCCATCATCCTCACAATATGTTTGTCCCTATGTAGCAGGCAAGGTGGACCCACCCACTTATTCTTATACCATTCCTAACAGTAACATAATTTGCTTTTCTTTATTTAATCTAGTTTTACAAATGGCACACATACAATATAGTGAGAAAGTTCTGGTAGAATGCGAATAATTTAGGGGTAAAGGAGACAAGTCACCTAATATCAGAAGCATTGCATAAAGCCATAAAGTTTTATTGCTCTCTATGTGAGTTCCCAGTTGCTGATGATGGCAACTAATTAATTTACCTGGAAACAACTTTGAATTAAGATTACTAAGGAATGCACATAGTTGGAATTCTTAGTGAGTAAATACATGTTTCTTGCTAATGTGATACACCCCAGCTGAAAGCCCTTATTTTCCCCTTCTCCATAAACATCATACTTTATCCAGAACCATCCAAGTTCAAAAATTATTTGCAATCAAAGTTTTCATGTTCTAGAATTTTCTAATCTTAAATACTTATTGTTTCCAAAATTTGGTACTGTGCTATGTTACTCTGATTTTTCTTATTTCAAAAATGCCACTTTTACTAGGATAATTTATTAGTTTACCAGTTATTCAAGACAGAAAATTTCCTTTTTTTGTCAATTTTGGCAGGAAAGGGAAGTCCCTCTAGAAGACAAAAGTGTTTTCCATAACGTAGGTCCTACAATTTTATCAATTTTCCTGTTATCTGACCTTTAATTAAACATACTTCCTATCTTAGTCATTATAATTTCTGTGGTGTCACCACCAGACACCACACTTGCTAGGTGCCGCGGTCCGGTAGTATACGTCGGACCCGCGTATCGCCACTATCAATGATTGCGGACTGAGCGCCGCCACACGGCAGGTCTAGAGAGACTTCCCAGCACTCGCCCCAGTTGTACAACCGACTTTGCTAGCGATGGTTCACTGACTTCTACGCTCTCATTTGCCGAGACGATAGTTAGCATAGCCTTCAGCTACGTTATTTGCTACGACCTAGCAAGGCGCCAGTATCCGTACTATTGATATTGTGAATCATGTACTATAAAGAGCGACGTTCTCCATTAATGGATTAAAGTTAAGTATTCCACTAGCTACGTCCGTTTTTCTCAATTCTAATTCCCTTGTCATGTTCCAGACCTCACGCCAGCCTGCGTGAGCTGAGACGCGTGTATTTCGGCCTCCTTTAGAAAAACACGGTTGGCTCTCCTGCCAACCACAACAATTTCATCTCCCCAATTTTTGTTCTCTAAGGTTAATATAAAAATTGTGATAAATTTTAATTATTATTCCTATGCACCTTTGTAGGTAGATGTGCAAGACAACACTGCAGTCAGTTCTGGATTGCTTATCAAAAAGTACATATAATGATACAGGTCACTAATTCAGATTAACTGAGTCAACTACACATAATTAGTACCTAGTTAAAGTATACACAGGTAGTCAGTGTATGACACTCAAATTGAATGCTACTGTGTAACCCTTTTGCAATAACATATAATTAGCCTATGAGTGATCATATGGCATTACTGGCCAGGAAGCCCCATCCAGTGAAGTTACTAAATGTTACATCAATGTTATGTAACAGGGGAGTGGTGAGTGGAAGAAGTATGTATATGCACTATATGCTTGTAACTGCAATCTAATCTGCCATTGATGAACTGTGAAATAGTTAATGAGTGTAACCCACCTGTCCAGTCAAAATATTCTGACTCCTGACTATTAAAATCTGACCATCATAAAATAAAAATTGTGCTTTAACAAAATCATGAAAAGGATGGTTGCTACTCACCATATAGTGGAGATGCTGGGTCACACACAGATAGGCACAACAAAAAGACTGTTACAAAATATGCTTTCGGTCCACAAGGCCTTTGTCAAAAATAGATAGACAACTGACACACTCACACACACACACACACACACACACACACACACACACACACACACACACACACACACATTCACTACACACGTTGAACACAGTCTCTGACAGCTGACACCAGACTATGAGCTGCAGCAGCAGTGCATGGTGGGAGAGGCAACTTGGTGGTGGTAAGGAGGAGGCTGGGCCAGGGAGGGGAAGGGTCAGCGGGATAGTGGTGGGGGACAGTAAAATGCTGCTGGGGAGTGTGCAGGGATGATGTAGAGAGAAAGTAGGGCAGCTAGGTGCAGTCAGGACATTAGATGGATGGCTGGGTAGAGAGGGATTTGGGGGGGGGGGGGGGGGGGGGATATGGCAGAAAAGGAGTGAAGTAAAAAGACAGGGTGCATTGGTAAATAGAGGGCTGTGTAGTGCTGGAATGGGAACAGGGAAGGGGCTAGATGGGTGAGGCGAGGAGGGTTACGGGAACATATGATATATGGCAGGGAACATTCTCAACTGCACAATTTAGAAAAGCTGGTTATGGTGGGATTGATCCATATGGCACAGGCTGTGAAATAGTCATTGAAATTGAGAATATCGTGTTGGGTGGCATGCTCAGCAAAAGGCTGGTCCAGCTGTTTCTGGGCCATAGTTTGTGGGTGGCTGTTCATGTGGACAGACAGCTTGTAGGTTGTCATGCCCACATAGAATGCAACACAATGATTGCAACTTAGATTGTAGATCACATGACTGGTTTCACAGGTAACTCCGCCTTTGATGTGATAGATGATGATTGTGACTGGACTGGAGTAGGTGGTGGTGGGAGGATGTATGGGACAGGTTTTGCATCTAGGTCAATTAAAAGGAATATGGGCCAAGAGGAAAGAGGTTGGGAGTAGTGGGGATTGTGTAGGAATGGATGAGATTTGTGTAGGTACAGTGGATGGCAGAATACCACTGTGGAGGGGGTGAGGATAGTGGGCAGGACAACTCTGATTTCAGGACACAACGAGAGGTAGTCAAAATCCTGGCAGAGAATATAATTCAGTTATTCCAGTCTTGGATGGTACTGAGTTAAGAGGGGAATTCTTCTCCATGGCCAGATAGTGAGACTTCGGAAGGTGATGGATCACTGGAAAAATAAGACATTGGAGATTTGTTTTTGTACATGGTTGGGAGAATAATTACAGTTTGTAAAGGCCTCAATGAGACCCTCAGTATATTTCAAGAGGGACCACTCATCACTGCAGATGCAACAGCCACAGGTGGCTAGGCTCAGTGGAATGGACTTCTTGGTATGGAACTGGTGGCAGCTGTCGAAGTGAAGGCTATTGCTAGTGGTTAGTATGTTTAATATGGACCGAGGTACTGAAGTAGCTTCTTTGAGTTGGAGATCAACATCTAGAAAGGTGGCTTGTTGGGCTGAGTAGGACCCGGTGAAGTGAATGGGGGAGAAGCTGTTGAGGTTCTGGAGGAACATGGGTAGGTGTCCTGATCGTAGATCCAGATCACAAAGATGTCATCAGTGAATCTGAACCAGGTGAGGGACATAGTCTTCTGGGTGTTTAGGTGGGGTTCCTCTAGACATCCATGAATAGGTTGGCATAGCATGATGCCATGCGGGTACTCATAGCCATACCTCAGATTCGTTTGTAGGTAATGCCTTCAAAAGAGAAGTAATTGCGGGTGAGGATATAGTTCGTCATGGCGACTAGGAAGGAGATTGTTGGTTTGGAAGGCCATCACCTAAAAACTGATCCCATCCTTATAATCCTACCTGTGCACAATGACTCCACTACTGTTGTTTTGAACTGCAAGGATTACCTGATAGAAGGACTCCCCCAGCTGTCAGATATATCCATGTACAAACCTTGCCAAAGTGACCCCATTTGAGAAATCCAACAGGATCTCCAGTCTCTCCTCAAATCCTTAAGCTCAGAACCTCTCCCCAGAGTCCATCTCGTCACCCCACCACTCTCTGCACTCCTACCTTCTACATGCTTCCTAAAATCCATAAACCCAACCATCTAGGATGCTCCATTGTGACCAGTTACTGTGCCCCTACCATTAGAATCTCTGCTTTAGTAGACCAACACCTTCAGCCTATTACCTGGAATCTATCCTCCTATAAAAGATACCAACCATTTCCTCCACTGACTCTCCACAGATCCTGTTCATTTACCTCACAGTGCCCTGCTTGTCACTACTGATGCCACCTCTCTCTACACTAACATCCCTAATGCCCGACAGATTCCGAACCAACAACCTCTTTCCTAGTCACCATGACTCCAACTATATCCTCACCCACAATTACTTCTTCTTTGAAGGCATTACAAATAAACAAATCCGGTTTTCAGCTATGGGCACCCGCATGGTACCACCCTATGCCAACCTATTTGTAGTCCATCTAGAGCAATACTTCCTAAACACCCAGAATCCTCATCTGGTTCAGATTCACTGAAGGCATCTTTGCGATCTGGAATGAGGATGAAAACACTCTATCCACATTTCTCCAGAACCTCAACAGCCTCTCCTCCATTCGCTTTGCCTGGTCCTACTCAACCCAACAAGCTACCTTTCTAGATGTTGACCTCCACATCAAAGATAGCTACAACAGTAACCCCTGTCCATATCAAATCTACTAACCACCAGCAACACCTCCACTTTGGCAACTGTCACCCATTCCTTATTAAGAATTCCCTTCCATAGAGCCTATCCGTGACCGTCACATCTGCAGTGATGAGTGGTACCTCTTGAAATATACTGAAGGTCTCACTGAGTCCTTTACAAACTGTAATTATCCTCCCAACGTTGTATAAAAGAAATCTACCACGCCTTATCTTTCCAGTCATTCACCACATCCCAAAGCCTCACTGTCCATCCACAGAGAAGCATTCCCCTCATAACTCAGTACCACCCTAGACTGGAGCAACTGAATTACATTTTTACTGTGTCCAGACTAAGTGCCTGCAACTCTCGCTTCCCGTGAAGCAGACCAGTACAGTGGGCCCTGGACCGAGTAGGGGTGAGCCTGGCCGGTCGTCCCGGAAACACAGATGCTTCCCAGAGATCACCAGGAGGCGTCCATGGCGCCGCAAGAGGTCGCCACAGCCGCAGACCTCTTTCCTTCTGCTCGACACATGACTGCAAATAGAGCCAGCCATATCCATGCACCAAGCAGTATTTAGGCTGTCGCAGGAGCCTGGACAGGCAGTTCACTCCGAGCAAGCCCACTGGTGTCATTGTAGCCACCGCGTCTTCGTCCACCGCCGCCAGCGTACCGAAGCCATCCTTGCAGGGCCTCTACTCGCCCTCGGACTCAGGTGATGGTAACATGGATTCCGCGCCGCTCTTCATGAGATGCACGGGGCTTGGTTTGGTGAAGTTGTATGGTTATTACAGACAGTTCATGTTTGGAAGAATCTCTGATTTAGTTATTGGTAGGCTTGGAGGATCAGTCCTACCTCACGAATATTGTTTTGTAAATTTTGAAGAAAGACTTTAGTTTAAATAAAAACGCTATAACTCACACTCTGAGATTTTCCTATCCGCGGACGGCAGATATATTACATTCCCTGCCAGGTTTTGGCTGCCTTTTGTCATGCCCTGAAATGAGAAATTTCCTGTTATTCTTCAATTTCTCCAGGTGTATTTCATGATGAAATAAATCTTGGGTGAACAGCCTAGTGTGAATGTACAAAGGACACAATATTTCGGCAATCGACCTTGTTGTCATCATCAGGTGTGCTGATGTACTGCCAAGGGACGGCAGGCATGAGGTAAGTATCAGATTCCCCCTTCCCCTCCCTTGGGCACTCCCTCTGCGATCCGTGCCACAGGCGCTCTCTCGGCTGTTGACGTGGAGACGTGCCCAAACCATATCCATAACTCTTCACATTTCCTGGGGTGCATCAACCACCTCATGATTAAGGAATCTGACATACTTGTGAGCTTCGACATGGTTTCTCTGTTTACTAGGGTTCCATTACCTGAATCTCTGGAACTCATCGGCTGGAAATTTGATGAGAAAACCACTGATCTCTTCAGACATGTTCTAACATCAACGTATCTTCTATTTGATCGTGAACTACTACAAGCAGACCGAAGGTGTTGCTATGGGAAGTCCTCTCTCTCCCATCATCACTAACATGTACATGGAACATTTCAAGGAAGAAGTCTTGGAGTCAGTGCATCTAAAACCTACATGTTTCTTCAGATACGTGGACAACACATTTGTTATTTGGCCACATGGAATTGACAAGCTGATGGAATTTCTCACACATCTCAACTCAAGGCACTCTCAACAAGAGAATATTAAGTTCACCATGGACGTAGAATCAGATGGGATGCTCCCCTTCTTGGATGTTCTTGTCAAAAGACGAGATGACGGCAGGTGGGGCATAGCGTGTATAGAAAACTCACACCAACTTATATCTACACGCGGATAGCTGCCACCACCCTGTTCAGAAGAATGGCATGCTAAAAACTCTTGTGCACAGAGCTCACACTGCCTCTGATGAGGACAGTCTCCAACAAGAATTGGCCCATCAGAAGTCCTTGTTTCTGAGGAACAGTTATAAGGAAAAGCAAATCTATGTCTGACACTCATAACACAACCGGCAGAAACTAATGAAGAACCAGTGGAAAACACGGCCATGGCATTCATTCCGTTTTGTGGGGCCTTATCAGGAAAAGTTAGACGCATTTTACACAAATATCAAGTAAAAACTATCTTCTGCCCTCCAACTAAAACCAGAGCAACTCTTAGAAGTGTTAAGGATGACCTTGGCATACGTAAATCAGGAGTTAACAAAATACCAAGCCAATGCAGTAGGGAATACTTAGGTCAGACAATTCGCACCATTGAAGACCAATGCTGTGAACACCAATGGCGATTACAACAGCCTAATAAGTCTGCAATCGCCGAGTATTGCCTGTCAGAACTTTATGGCATGGATTATGACAAGACCAAGGTCCTAACACAAACGTCAACATATTGGGACTGTATCATCCAAGAAGCTATAGTGGTTCAAATGGTTCAAATGGCTCTGAGCACTATGGGACTTAACATCTATGGTCATCAGCCCCCTAGAACTTAGAACTACTTAAACCTAACTAACCTAAGGACATCACACAACACCCAGTCATCAGTCACCCTGCCGGGAATCGAACACGGGAACCCGGACGTGGGAAGCGAGAACGAAAGAAGCTATAGTGATCAGAATAAGAAAACCTGAACTGAATTGTGACTGCAGCTATTCCCTTAACCAAGCTTGGGAACCAGCCATTATCTGGATTAAGGAGAAGATAGAAATATCCCATAATGTACTGACTTTGAGGGCAGGGGGAGGAACCTCTGAAACACCGCTGGCAAACCTCCCTGGGCGCGGACCTACGAGGGACCTACCAGATGCTGGGCCACAAGCTGGGCATTGAACCCCGGCACGGACAGCCGAGAGAGTTCCCAGGCATGGATGTGGAGGGAGTGCCCAAGGGAGGGGGAATCTGATATATACCTCATGCCTGCTGTCCCTTGGCAGTACATCAACACACCTGATGGTGGCAACAAGGTGAATAGCCAAAATATTGTGTCCTTTGTGCACTCACACCAGACTGTTCACTCGAAATTTATTTTGTCCTGCTGACTGTCCTTCCCATCCCTTCCACAGTGGTATGCCACTATCCACTGAACCTACACAATATACTCGTCCATCCCTACACTACCCCTGATTCCAACCGATTACCTCATGGCTCATATCGCTGTAATAGGCCTACGTGCAAGACCTATACCATACATCCTACCACCACCTACTCCAGTCCAGTCACAAACATCACCTATCCCAGCAAGGGCAGGGCAACCTGTGAAACCAGTCATGTGATCTACAAGCTAAGCTGCAACCATTGTGACACATTATATGTGAGCATGACAACCAACAAGCTGTCTGTCTGCATGAATGGCCACCCGCAAACTGCAGTCAAGAGACAACTGGAGCACCCTGTTGCTGAGCACGTTGCCCAACATGACATTCTTCATTTCAGCCTGTGCCATATGGATCCTTCCCATCAACACCAACTTTTCCGAACTGTGCAGGTGAGAATTCTCCCCACAATATATCCTGTGTTCTCATAACCCTCCTGGCCACAACCTTCTTTAGTCATTGCCCTTACTCACGTTTCACCTTCCCTGTTCCCACTTCATTACTACACAGCTCTCTATACCACCAACATAATCAGTGTCCTTACATCTCTCCTTTTCTGCTACCCCCCCTCCCCCCCATTTCTCCCCTGCACCGGCTAACCTCCCGATTGCACCTAGATGCCGTACCCTGCCTCCACCTTGTCCCTGCATTCTTGCCAGCAGCATTTCACTGTCCCCCACCCCTACCCTGCTATTCCTTCCCCTTGTCCCAGCTTTCTCCTTACCCCCACCCAGTTGCCTCTCCCATCGTGCACTACTGCTGCTGCTTGTAGTCTGGCTTCAGCTGCCAGAAACTATGGTCATGTGTGTGAGTTACATATGGGTGTTTGTGACTGTCAGTCACCTATTTTTGACAAAGGCCTTGGTGACCAAAAGCTTATTTTGTGGCAGTCTTGTTGTGCCTGTCTGCTTGTCAGATTCTCCGCTATGTGGTGAGTACCAACTATCCTTTTTGTAATATTGTTACATTCCACCTCAATTTTCCATTGCTTGAAATTGTGCATGTGAAGGAACTGAAAACTATGTGCTGCAGTGTAGAGCGTATTCTTTAACAAATGTTGGTCCAACTGTTTAATAAAAGGAACTAGGCTTAAGATTATAGAAGATGAGACAACCAGATCAGGTAAGCTGCACCTCTCATCCTGCAGTCTGAGTGACTTGCCATTCCTCTGTAACCTAAGGAAAGCTGGGATTACTTATTGTAGTTTTGTATGTATCTGTTGACAAGTTAACCCCGAGAAGGTAAGTGCTGCCCAGTCATTCTGTCTCACAATTTTATAAAATCAGTATCCAATTTGTTATCCAAAGATTCCTACTGAACCTTATCTTTTTCAGTATTCAATTCCCAGAACTACCAGGTTGTATTCTATTGTATTCCTTTCCTCATTTGTGTCTGTCATAGCCTAACGTTCCCTTTGAAACTCTAAATAACCTCTGGTTCTTTCAATTTGTATTGGCCTCATGTCCTTAATTTCATACATTTCTGCAATTTCTTCAGATTTAATGTGTAGCTTGTAATCTGTAAGTCATGATAAGGGCCCACATATTCTTCTGGAAATGTCTAGCCATTTCAACCAAACAATGAAAAATCCAGGATGGAATGTGACAATATTATGAAAAGGAAAGTTGGCATTCGCCATATTGCAGAGATCTGAGTCACAGATGGGCACAACAAAAAGACTGTCACAAATAAGGTTTTGGTCCATAAGGTCTTTGTCCAAAATGGACAACACACACACACACACACACACACACACACACACACACACACACACACACACACGACTTGACTGCAGTCTCAGGCTACTGTTGCCACAGTGGTTACAGTTGCCTTCAATGTCTTCTTACTGATGATAACATATTTTATGCAGTATCAATCATGCATTGAGACATTATGTCTCATAAATATAATCCTGAGAATGAGTTTTCCAGGGTTTGGATTGACATAAGTTACACATTAACTGAGAGTAGCAACCAATGCAAGATTTTTCTGCAAGACTGCTAACAATAAATTATGAGTAGTCTATTCTGCTCACACTGATATTTATGGGAATTACTTACATTAGAGAAGCAACTAATCTCAAACATACCACTGCTCTTACTCTTACACTAATCAACTTATTTTTACCTGCTACACTCATGTAATCCAATTTTTAATGGCTAGACCATACAGTGGAAATGCTGAGTCACAAACAGGCACAACAAGAAAACTGTCAATAAAGCTTTCAGCCCACAAGGCCTTTGTAAAAAATAGATCACACACACACACACACACACACACACACACACACACATGACTTGACTGCAGTCTCAGGCTACTGTTGCCACAGTGGTTACAGTTGCCTGAGACAGCAGTCGTGTGTGTATGTGTGTGTGTGTGTGTGTGTGTGTGTGTGTGTGTGTGTGTGATCTATTTTTTACAAAGGCCTTGTGGGCTGAAAGCTTTATTGACAGTTTTCTTGTTGTGCCTGTTTGTAACTCAGCATTTCCACTGCATGGTCTAGCCATTAAAAATTGGATTACATGAGTGTAGCAGGTAAAAATAAGTTGATTAGTGTAAGAGTAAGAGCAGTGGTATGTTTGAGAGTAGTTGCTTCTCTAATGTAAGTAATTCCCATAAATATCAGTGTGAGCAGAATAGACTATTCATAATTTATTGTTAGCAGTCTTGCAGAAAAATCTTGCATTGGTTGCTACTCTCAGTTAATGTGTAACTTATGTCAATCCAAACCCTGGAAAACTCATTCTCAGGATTATATTTATGAGACATAATATCTCAATCCATGATTGATACTGCATAAAATATGTTATCATCAGTAAGAAGACACTGAAGGAGAAAATTTCACCTAACAAGTCTCGTTAATATGTATATTCTGTAATCTGACATTAAAAGTGCTTATATTTGTGTTTGTGTTGTAGGGATATTTTGCAGCCATTGGTCTTATTTGGTGACAGTTTTGCATTAAGTAGTTATATTATGACTGTTACAGTGAACCACTGTGGGGGATAGAGGCACGCAATGCGGCTATTGCCAACAGCTACTTTACTTGTGCAATCAACCGTGTTGGCACTGAATATTTTCCAAACAAGTTTACCTCTGGTGATGGTCGGGAAGCACACCAGGACTTTGGCCACTTCTATGGCTCAAGTTATGTGGCAGCGCCAGATGGTAGCCGTACACCAGTAAGTAGAACAAGTAAACTAAAAATGCAGTTGTATATAATTCTAATTGCTAATCACTTGTGCAAAGACAATAATAACAATTAGTTGACATTTGATTCCTTCTTATGGTATGTTAATGATATTTGTTTCTGTAACAGTTTTAATCCCCCTTTCCAATCTGTCATTTCTTCATTGCCATATTGTAAATAGTTTCACTGTCTATGTATGTATGTATGTATGTATCTATCTATCTATCTTGGGATTTCTAGTGACAATCATCTTTTGGGAGCCACTTTAAAAGTGCCAACAAGTTGAGAAGGTTTCATTGAAGTGAGAAATTTGAGCAGTTTTGCCAAATCAGCATGGAAAATGAGCCTTCAGCCACATTGAAGTGACTCAATGTACTGTGCTCATATAACACAAAACACAAAGTAGGCACCCAGATGCAAAATTACTGTGTTCAGGCTTTCATCAGTGCAGGAAGAATTCAGCATAGCAGTGTTATACCACTCTTCTGCTTTCAGGGAACATGAGGTACATCTTGGCCATGTCTTGATCAGTAAACCTATCCGTACTGCTGTATGTCACTGTTTACATACAACTAATACTGCCGAAAAACAGATCTGGGACAGAACTAAGTAGCACTAATGCAAGCTTGAGTGTGAACAGTGAAATGGACATTACTGTTGTCAACAGCAAGTGCCGTGAGTGACTAGACCAAGTTTTTTTCCAAACAAGACAGACAGCAAATACCACTGACATTAGCACTGTTATGCAGATATTTTCAGTTCAACTGAGATAGAAAGATAAATGATGATAAAAAATATCAAATGATATACAATTAGTCTGTAATTAGTCATCAGAGACCATACCAAAATACTCAGAAAATATCCCTGAACTACCTCTGACATTCTGCCAGCGGAGTTGGCAGTTCATGCTGCACTACATGCACGAACAGCCACCACCAAACAGTGGCCAACCACAAACTTACACTGCTGCTACAAGCACATTTCGTGACTCTAGGTATATGACACTACTGTATCATCCTGCACAGCTGAACAAACAGTATGTTTGTTCTCTCTAGTACTAGTTATGTGGGACTTGAGGTCCAGCATGGCATCAAGTATGGCCATCCTGAACCTATCGATTCCACATTTGTGTGACAGTCATGGGATCTTGGCCAGTGTGAGCACCAATATCACAGAATGGTGAACAGCAGTCTCAGTAGGCCACAACTGTGCCACTGTCAAAATCAGACAGTTCTGGTAGACATTTCTCCTTTTTACATGAGGCGTGCCATGATCTTCTCACAAAACATAGCAATTGTACGTGATTTCTGCATATTATCTCCTTAAATACAGAATGCAGAAGGTGTGACTCCTACTCACTTCATGTGATTCTGCAGAAATGCTAATCATTTGGTTATCCAATCATGTAGTACACTTCATGCCAGTCTGACATTTGTTGTGCACTGCCTTCATTGGGTTGCACTTTTAATTGCCAGTGGTGTAACTGTGAAATTTCTTTACAAGTCAATACAGAAATAGTATCTTGTTTTCTATATTTAATCATTTCAATCATCTGTGGTTAATGAGAAAAATAATTCAAGAATGAAAAGAAAGACAATATTAATTTCATTTATTTTATCTCATTATTACAGAATAAAAGAAAAATTAGCCAGTTTGTGGAATTTTCTTGCACCCTTAGAAAGAACAGTGCAGATGAACTAATAAGTCTACAAAAAACTGTGAGGAACAGTGCTGCACATTCATCGAGCAGCAGTGTAAGTTTGTGGTTGGCCACTGTTTGGTGGTGGCTGTTCGTGCATGTAGAAGTCTATTTCGTTGTCATATCGACAGAAAACACTGCAGCTTAGGTACATGACAAGGCTGCTTTCAGCTGTGGTGTTTCCTTTGTATGGATAAGAAGTGGCAGTGACTTAACTCCAGTACCAAGTGATGGATATACACTCTTAAAACAAAAAAGTGACCCACCATATAAGAATTATCTGAATGGGACAGACAGAATATTTTATGTACTTGTACAGACAAACAAATGATTGCGATTTCAGAAAAATTGGATGATTTATTCAAGAGAAAGAGCTTTGAAAATTGGTCAAGTCAATAACACATTGGTCAACTTGCGGCCAGTATGCAAGCAGTTATTTGGCTTGGCATTAATTGTTAGTCTTTGTAGGATACCTTCCCGAGAAATTTTGTGCCAAATTATGTCCAACTGATGCATTAGGTCATCAAAATCCTGAGATGGTTGGAGGACCCTGCCCATATTGCTCCAAGCATTCCCAATTGGCGAGATCCCTTTGGTTGTCATCCACAGCGTCCTCAGAGCAGAGCAGTATGTCGACACTATTTTAAACCCCATTTTGTTGTCCTTCATGCTGAGCAATCCTGGCCTTATATATCAGCAAGATAATCCCCACTAACATGTGGCAAAAGTTTCTACTCCTTGTCTTCATGCTTGCCAAACGCTATCTTGGCCAGAAAATTCAGCATATCTCTTCCCAATTGATAATGTTTGGAGTAATCAGCTAGAGATTTTGATGATATAACACACTGACAGGACATAATTTGGCATGTCCTTCAGAAGGATATCCAACAACTATATCAATCAATGCCAAGCTGAATAACTGCTTGCAAAGGAACAGATGTGGACCAGTGTGTTACTGACTTGCTGAATTTGTGAAGTCTTCCTCTTGAACAAATCATCCATTTTTTCTGAAACTGTAATCATTTATTTGTCAGCATGTGTATATCACATCTACTGATTTCCATGCCATTCACATAATTATTTCATGGTGCACCTTTCCTTTTGTTTCAGAGTGTATGTATGAATCTAGAATTACTCACAGAGATCTTACTCAAGACGTTCAAGACTGGTGTGGACTAGGATGTTATGCAGATCGTGTGGGTGTTAATACTGCTTTAGAAGATAAGGGTAGAATTTGGAGTAGGGTGTCCATCAACTAGAGTGTGATGAGAGGTAGCTGAAGCCCTGGCAAATTGTGTGGCTTGAGTGATATTGCATGAGAATGGAAGTAAGTTAAACAATTGATTTCAAGTAGGCATTCATTCATGTCATGAAAAGAAACATGGAAATAAGTGTTTCTGGACAAACTGTGCAAGAGACTGTCTGTTTTTAAAGGTTCTGGAAAAGTAATCAGCATACTTGGGTAAGTCCTTCCCACTTCAGATGTGACATCCTTAGATGTCAAGTTTGTAATGTGAAATGGATGACAGCTGATGAAATGGAGTAGCAATGGGTGGCCCTGGTATGAAAAGAGGTTTTTATTAAGCCATCAGAGAGACAGAAATCAACATCCAAGAAAGTAGCTCAATGAGTGGGTGAGAACCATGTAATAGAGATGTGGGACTAGATATTGAGAGTCCAGAGAAGAGAACAGAGGTTGTTCTTCCAATGTCTCCATATCATCTATATCTACATCTACATCTGACGGTGTGTGGTGGAGGGTACCCTTGAGTACCTCTATTGGTTCTCCCTTCTATTCCAGTCTTGTATTGTTAGTGGAAAGAAGGATTGCTGGTATGCCTCTGTGTGGGCTCTAATCTCTCTGATTTTATCCTCATGGTCTCTTTGCGACATATACGTAGGAGGGAGCAATATACTGCTTGACTCCTTGGTGAAGGTATGTTCTCGAAACTTCAACAAAAGCCTATACCGAGCTACTGAGCGTCTCTCCTGCAGAGTCTTCCACTGGAGTTTATCTATCATCTCCGTAACGCTTTCGTGATTACAAAATGATCCTGTAACGAAGCACGCTGCTCTCCGTTGGGTCTTCTCTATCTCTTCTATCAACCCTGTCTGGTACGGATCACACAGCGCTGAGCAGCATTCAAGCAGTGGGCGAACAAGCATACTATAACCTACTTCCTTTGTTTTCAGATTGCATTTCCTTAGGATTCTTCCAATGAATCTCATTCTGGCATCTGCTTTACCTACGATCAACTTTATATGATCATTCCATTTTAAATCACTCCTAATGCGTACTCCCAGATAATTTATGGTATTAACTGCTTCCAGTTGCTGACCTGCTATATTGTAGCTAAATGATAAGGGACAATATCATCAATGACTCTGAGTCAGATGTGAGTTTTAAATTGAAGGGATAGAAATAAACAGGCTGGTATAGGAAAGTACCATGAAAATTTGTTTGTATAATAGATCTTCAAGGGAGAGTAATTATGGAACAATGTATGATTGGCCAAAAAGGTTAGGAAAGAGGTGGTCAGTTTGGTGCAAGGAGGACATAGTAGTGTTCCCTCAAAGCAGGGACATTCATGGTAATAAGCAAGGAGTTTGATGGTAATGAGACAGGAACTGTGGAAATACATTGAAGGAAGTGGTGTTTTGGATGTATAATTGGAGATAGCAAACAATTGGTTTGAGATGCTGGAAACACAGCCACTGCAGTTATCTTTAATAGGCTGACCAATGGAGAGACCAGTGTAGTTGAGTTTTTGGAGCTTTGGGAGCAGCTTAAAAGTGGATGTACAGTGGGCTGCCACTGTGAGAACAGAGATGAATTCAGGTACCAGGATTTGTGAAAGACTGATGCTGTGGGAAACTGTTGGGAGTAATTTTGAACTTTTGTCATGGAATCATAGTGGTAAAGTTTGTAAGCAGAAGTGTTGGAAAGTTGTCAGAGACACCTGAGTCATGTAGTGCAGTTCATGATGACATCTCATATGAGGTTCTCTCTCTCTCTCTCTCTCTCTCTCTCTCTCCCTCTCCCCTCCCCCTCCCCCTCCCCCTCCCCCTCCCCCTGTCACCCTTGCTCCCTCCCTCAGTCCCCCTCATCACCCTCTCTTCCTCCCCCCCCTCCCCCCCACACACACAGGATGATCACAACAGTCATGAAAAGAAAATTTAATATGCTTTTGTAATGGCATTGTAGCCTGATAATGAGGTATCACATCAAAACATGCTGCTAAATCAATAATTTAATAGTCAACAAATTGTGGGACTTAGTGGTATCTGAAAACCTTTTGAAGGTCAACACAATTTAATAGGTGTAGAATATCTGTTTCTTCCATAGCTGTGACAACGTTGGACTCTCTGGGAAGGCATTTCAAGAATGAATGGGACACCAGGTTGGATGTGAAAAATTCCTGTGAGATTACAGAGAGTGGGAGGGGGTGGTGCTGGGGGGAGGAAGATCATGTTTTGGAGGGAGAATAGCTTTACTTAAGACAAGGTTCAATGAGGACATGGATGGTCTGTGACGAGTAGGTTTTGAAATGATGAAAATCTTTCACTGAAGTGAAAAAGTAAAAGAAAACAGGTACTTGACAGCTTCAGCATGGTTAAACCTGAGATCCTGTAGGGTAAGGTTTTCAAACTGTTTGTTCACTAAATCATTGGGAATCTGAAGAGGATTTTTGGGAGTACAATGTTTTATGCGGCACAAAGGCAGTTTTTTAGGCTGTGTACGAGGAAAGTAAACCACAAGGCAGACCTTGAAGCTATAAGGATTTCTTGTGGGGAAGGGGGCAATTTGAATGGAAAATTACATTTTTCATATGAGGATGTTTTTGCCAGGACAACTCTCATCTTTGTAATTGAGAAAAAGCTGGTGTTAGGGAGGAGAATCCAGATGGCACAACTTGTGAAGCCATTGAAAGTGAGCACGATGTGTTCAGAAGTCTGGTCAACCATGTTGTTGAGCACAGTTTGGTGGTGACCATTCGTTCAAGTGGAGAGCTGATTAGTAATCATGGCCTTATATAATATAGTACAGAAATTATGGAACAGATGGTATGTGACATGACTGTTTTCACAGGTGTCCTGGGTCTGATAAGATAGGGAGTTGTCCTTACAACATGTCTTTTGATCCTTTAATAATACTCCTGACCTCAGTATCTATTAGACCCTGTCTCACAACCAACTCACCCCTGCCTCTTGACCCTAATTTCACTCGTCCTGCAATCAGACCCTCTTTCCACACTCTTCCTCTTCCTTTGTCTTGTGTACCCCTGCCAGTCCACTGCTACATGTCACTGTGCACTCCTCCTGCATACAGCTGGAAAATAGCTCACATGTTCTTCATGCCTGCCCTGAGCTCCCACTGCCCTCTGCTTTCTAGCTTATCATCCACTCTTCCACAACTCTCTCTCTCTTACACCACCCATCTTTTTTCTACCCTCAGAGTCAAGGTGCAGTGGTAGCCCTATGTAGTCAGCCTCCAGTTGCCAAAGAAGGAATGTGGCCATACATGTAGTGTGTGTGTGGGTGTGTGTGTGTGTGTGTGTGTGTGTGTGTGTGTGTGTGTAGCAAAATTCTCAGCGCTTTCTTGTGTTCCTGTCAACTCAGCATCTCCACTGTTTTGTGACAGTTGCTTGTATCTGTTTCATTGGATTTCATCTGATATTAAGCTTGATTGTAATCTCGTGTACTGTCGGTTTCTGTATTTGGATAGGACATTCAGTTTCATTATTTCAGCTGGTTTTTGTGTACTCGTTGCTACACAGTGTAGTGATATTTTCTGTATTTGTTGCTATATTCTTCATGAAGCACAGTAATTTACTATCTTCTCTCAGCATTTTATTCATTTCTGTCCCCCTTCCCCTCCCCCATCACAAATCATGTCAGTTGCCTATTACTCCCTATTCTATTAAACGTTCCCATCCAAAAGAATGTATGTTCAGTTTTTCCAGTTTTCTTACAGTTTTTGTCACTGTTTTTCTTCATACTTCTCTCTTGCTTTTTGCCACTTCTTTAAATTCATGCTTGTTCTAATAATCTTCTTACAAGTCTCTAACAGCCTTTATTTTATGGCTTCTTTTTCTTTGCTACATCTTTCATTTCTCATTAGTATTTCCTCTCCTACCGTGATGGATCCCATCACCTATTCCTTTAAAAGCCATGCTTTTGTACTCTCACAGCTGAAGTCCCACATCCTGTTCCTCGAATCTCACATATCACTAGGAATTACCTGTAAAGCTCTTAACTTCAAATTATCTTTTTTTCAAATATAACATAATCCTTCCCTACCTCCTGCATTACCAAACACAGCAACTTCTTGCCTACACCCATGTCGTTAATGACCAATATACTGCTTTCAGTTTTCTCCCTGGTAAATATCTTTCCCTCTGAAAAAATTTCTGGTAGCTGCTGATCACAGTGCCTTTGATGGTATTACCTATCAAACCAGTTATAAACTGCAGTAACAGGCCAAGCGTTGCCTCAAAAGGTATTAAACTGTCTCCTAACCTACCTTGCCAGTTGTATTACACAATGAAAAGTCCAGAATGGATTTAGATCAATATGAATACTCACCACATAGAGGAAGTCTTGAGTGGCAGACAGCCATATTTAAAAGTTGACTTACTCATCTGACGAAGTCCCCCATCAGATTTAGAAACACACACACACACACACACACACACACACACACACACACACACACACACGCGCGCGCGCTCACATTCATACATGCACAGCTCACACGCGCATGGCATCTCAGTTGTCTCTGGGAGCTGAGGTTTCATGACATCCTTCCTACTCATCTTAATCAGCTTCATACGTACTAGTGATTACTTCACACTTGAATGACAGGGCTACAAAGGTTTCAGGGTCATAACAATAGGAAACAAATAAGCTCCAATCTTTTGAGGGCTCTTTAAAGGAGACCTGTCTGAAATTCATGGTCCTCTAGTCCTTGTGACATTCCTATTGTAAGTCTGCTACTTCAATGAGAGAGGTTTTATTGAACACCAATTAAGTACAAACAAATCACAGAATATGATAGATCCTGACTCTTCTGGAACTACACAAAAACAAAAATTTCTGGATGTGGATTTTTCTGGAGGGATACTGAATAACTCAAATGTTATTTCTGGAGAACTGGGAAACCCTTGAATACAAAACACTTTCTCTGTGCGCGCCCACACACACACACACACACACACACACACACACACACACACACCATTGGTTCACTTGCAAAAGGCATAATATGTGGTTGAATGGAGAATGGTGACATTGGGGGAACACATATCTTCGTGTGCAAGACAAGCTTTGACAGCAGGGAATAAAAAGTCCAAATCACGTCCAGAAAAGAACCAAGTTTGTGAGGTCATTGTTAATAAGTCCACAGGAGGACATGTAGTACACATGAGAAAGCTGAGGGCAGTGAGACTCAGAGACTTTGCAACAGCCCTTAAATCTGCTGCTGTTGTTTACTACCAACGTAACCTGGGGCCAGTATGTGACTGAGTGGTTATAATTAAAGTGGAGCTACTCACAGAGGTCCAGTGTGAGCTGTAATTATTATATGGCAGTAAAATTTGGTAAGTATTCTAATGTGTTAGTGCAGGACCGATTTATACTGAAAAAAACATTAGTTCCAGTTTTGGTTACCACATGCAAATCCAGTACTTTGAGTACAAGAAAGAAATATGGAAATGTTTCCATATGTAATGGATTATGAATGGGGCATGGCCAGGAAAGATCAAACAAGTGAGACAGGCATAATGTTGATGTTATTATTAACCACCACTTACACAGTTTGTTTGATATGAGCACCGGAGATGTCAATGAGAGGCCGCATCTATGAAAAAACAGCGTGATCAACAGTTGCTCACAGCAGTTTCAGTGGAATCTGAGCAACGTGTTCATGTGTATTGGCCTTCAAGTCAGGTAGAGACTGAATGTATCCCCAGTACACGTGTTCTTTTTGATACCCCAGAGCCAAAAGTCACATGGATTCAGATCAGATGATCATGCATGCTATGCTTCTGGAAAACCTCTAGAGATAACAAGTTTATGGATGGCCACAGTAAACAGATATTTCATTGGGCGAGCTATATGAGAAGTTACCCCATCTTGCATGAAAAAAGTGGTTTCCACATTGTTGCACTCTTCCAAAGCATGAATCACATGTTGTACAAGGAAGTCTCGATAATGTGCAGGTGTCACAGAACATCTGGGCATATTCTGTTCAAAGAATAACAGAGCAAGAATAAATGTGCTAGTGAATTCATACACGGAGTCACATGTGGTAAGGGCAACGGCTCTTCACGCACAACGCACAGTTTAACAGTACACCGAATCTGGTAGTTATGTGCATACCTCCTGTGGTGTAAAATGAGCCTCATCACCCCCACAGAATATTGCCTGCCTACATGTCATCAACTTTGATTGATGCAAGAAATAATTAGGAGATTCAGAATGTTGCTGTGGATCATGAGGTTTCAGATACTGCACCATCTGAATCTCATGGGGGCATATGCTGCATGGTCAGTTACAGCAATAGCAACCTTGTCAGTAAGTTTGACTAGGATAGGACATCTTCCTTTCCCAATGACTGCATCTAATAGGCAGGTGTTGGTGACATCGGGCAGCAAGTGGTAGTGGGCGAGTAGGTCCACTCTGATGATCGGTTCTGTTACATCAGCAACAATGAACTTGCATGTTATAGCATGATGCAATCCCAGTTCTAATTCCGTATGCTGTGTGCTATATGTACAAATATCAGAATTGTTGGCCACTGTCAGCGTGAAGGCAGTGATCAGGTGATACTTAAGTGCCTTTTCCTGCAGCAGAATACTTAAATCTGAGCTGGTATCTATCAAGAATTTGCATCCTGACTTACAGTCAATGAGATGCAGGCAGGTTGAGGAACGGACAGGCACATTGATTTCTGCTTGGCACTTAACATTTCTGTATTCACATGGCACATTGGACTTATGAGTTTGATCCCTGAATCACTGATGATACCTGCATGTATTCATGACTTGGGCATCATTGTGATGTGACATGTCGTGAGTGCTGTGGCTCTGCATTTGCATCAGGAATTACTTTTAAGAACACAATCAGCAAGGAGTTTACTCAGTTGATTAGACAGAGCATCAGTTTTGCTTCTCAAGCTGTCGTTTGATTATTGCTCCAGTGTCAGCACTTTTTTTGAAAACTTGTTTCTATCAGGTTCATTTCTGTTGCAGTTTTGTTGAACATAACAGTAACATCAGTTCCAGAAGTGGGCACAATAACGCCTTGTATCCTGCCAGCCAGTGCGGCAACTTCATCCAAGGACATCTAGATCTGAGAAGCAATTACCACTTTCACTTGCTCTGGCAACCTACTGCTCCATATTGTGTGTAGTAGTGTGTCTGGCATGGTGTGAGTGTCCACTTTGCTTCTTAAGTGACGTAAGTATTGTGGTGGTTTCTTGGCACCGATGTCTTCTTGCATGAGTACCTGTCACACTCTCTTCTCTTGGCAGGCAGACACTCTTGTGTATTAATTCTGACTTCAGTTTTGAATATGTTTCCATGTTCAGTGGTGCTGTTATTATATCTTGTACTTCTGCTGTGAAACTGTGGTCAATTTTACTTACCACCAGCTTGAATTTAGTGGCGTCCATCACTATGCCAGAACATTTGCTTCCCCTTGTGCAAACCAGAGAATTGGACTGGTAGGCCAGATCTGTGCAAGTCATACAGCTGATCTTGACATGTTATACATTTCTTCATTCAGTATTTTATTACAGCAAGTTGATGTTTTCTCATCGCAATCCATTCGTCTGAGCTACGATCGCAACACAGTCACCACTGAAGGTCATCTTATAGGCCTATAAGACAGCCACTAAACTGCTTTTTATATGTGGGCATACAGCATGCAGCAAATGCGAGTCTTATTCTTTCTTCCATATTAAAAAAAACTATCAAGTATGTAAAGCAAAGTCACATACGTTGAGAACAGGAACATTTATTGGAAATGAAAAGGATAAATAACTTGTTGTTATAACAATGAAATAATATATTACCAAGAAAAAACACGCAATTCAATAGTGTTTCTTCTTAGGCACGGAATAAGTGCTCACGTCAGTGCCCCAGGCGGTGATAGTGCAAACTTCTTTGATGTAACTTGGCAGTCGCCACATTTCCATTATTCCTATTACTTTCGGTATGTGAAAATTGTGTCTCTGTAACTTTTCATCTTAAAGTCCGACCTGTTAATGTTCTTTGAGTCACAATAAAGAACAATAAAGGACATAGTAGCTACTCAAAATGAAGGTACTGATTGTAGCTACTCAAAATAAAGATACTAAAAATTAGGAACAGTCTAAATTTTTTGGTGACAGTGGCAAATGAATGCAAGAGTTAGCTCTGTTTACTCTTGCACAAAAGTGGGTGAAAAAATATACTAATAGACAATGTTTGTTGTTCCTAATGGCTTCGATACTACGTTTCATTTTCCACTGTTCACAACGTCAGTGTCATAGCAGTTGCGACACTGTAGCTGTACAGTATGCATGTATTACTGCAAGTAAACTGTCTGTAACATTTAAACATGAACATCCGTAGAATGCAACTTCATGAAACATTGTTACTTTCATGTGTCATTTCTATCACAGTATCTGGTTATTACGCATGATAGAAGTTGAAAGCAACGTCAGAGACAAAGGAAAACTTTTCTCAAGTGTGTATCCATGTGTGTGTCTACTTCCTCTTCTAATGGCACTCCTTCCACATGCTACAACTATGTAGATTCATTAGCTAGATTCCAGTTTTGCTCCTATAACATGCATATATAGCTATTATTTTATGATAAATATGAATGGGCTTATGTGAATAACACTGATATTTGAGAAACACAACATTTATATTCTATAGCTGAGGAGGCATCATCATTTTTAAATACTAACTTTCCTTCTAATCTTACTTACCTCTCTTGAGTAAGACAGATAGTTCACAGACTACAGTGAATAATGGTAGGGGGAAGACAATGTTGTTTCCCTGAAGCATTAATGGTCCTGTAATCCTAACATTTTCACTAAGAGCGAAAGTTGCTCTGACACTGCTGTGATGTTTACAAAAAGTGTCATTCCTAATAGAAAACAGACTGGAACAATATATAGCATTTTTGTCTAAAACTGAAACAACTGTTAATACAAACAGTAGCTATAACTGGTGTGGTTCTTTGATCTGGTTTATTCTATTAAGAAACTGCTAAATAAAATGAAACCTTCCTTTCAACTACTGTAGGAACTGTATCACACACCAGATAAATAAGACTGTTTTGGTACACATTTTAATGTGCCTGATTTACATAAATAAGATGACAGAATTAATGAAGTACTGAAATCCAATGCACTCTACTACAAATAAACAGTATTAATTTAGAAAACAAAGAAATAGTCTCACCTGTCCAACATGTGCTCCAGTTTCTCAAGTACAAGATTGAAAAGTAGGGCTTTCTTAGATAACTGAAATCTGGATATAAATTCAGAATCGGTGTCATCTCACTTTCTTCTCCTTCCTCATTCTCATGTACAGTACAGGCAAAATCTCATCATTGCTGTCTGCAACTGCATCAGTGATTGTTCCTGCCATCTTGAAAGATTAAGCTCACTAACCAGCCAAAAATCACCAGTTGAGTTGTCCCTAGATTATTCTCTGGTTAGGTGTTATTCAGGGTTCGTACAAAGTGGTTCTTACGCCATTCTCGGAATAGAGATTAACCAGCTGCTAACTGGAGAATGTAAAACGAATCCTATGAATGTCCACATTGCTATTACCACAGCCATCTGCACTAATAGAGGTAGCCATGCTATTACTGTCTGTATGCAAAGCTTGCATCGGTCTACATACACATCTATACCATGCAAACCATTGGGAGGTGCATGCAAGAGGGTGTGTCCCTTACCAGTTATTAGGGTTTCTTCCTATTTCATTCACATATAGAGTTCAGGAAGAATGATTTTTGAAAGCCTCTTCATGTGCAGTATTTATTCTAATCTTATACTCACAATCTCTATGTGAGGGATACATAGGGGCTGTAGTATATTCCTAGATTAATCATTTAAAGCAAATTCTTGAGAATGTTAATAGGCTATCTTGATATGGTTCATGTCTGTCTTCAAGGGTCTTCCAGTTCAGTTCCTTCAGTATCTCCATGACACTCTCCCATGGAGTAAACAAACATGTGACCATTTGTGCTGCCCTTCTCTGCATACGTTGAGTATCCCCTGTTAGTCCTATCTGGTACAGGTCCCACACCCTTGAGCAATATTCTAGCAAGTCTACAATCTCCTTTTCCCAAACTGAACCTATGTGCTCATTCCATTTTATACACCCACAAAGTGTTACACCCAGGTATTTGTATAAGTTGGCCAATTCCAACAGTGACTTGTTGATATTATAGTCATAGGCTACAATGTTTTTTTGTTTGTGAAGTGCACAATTTTACATTCTGAACATTTAAAGCAAGGTGCCAATCTCGGCAGTATGTTGAAGACTTATCAAGATCTGACTTATTTCTCAGACAGCATTTCATTATAGATAACTACATCATCTGCACGGAGCCTGATTTTACTGTTAATATTGTCTGCAAGGTCATTAATATATAACATGAACTGCAAGGGTCCCAACACACTTCCCTGTTGCACACCCAATGTGACTTCTACATATGACGATGATAACAATCCTTTGTACCAAAATGTTGTCTGTCTGGTTACAAATTTCACTTGATACCCCATGTGATTGCACTTTTGGCTATAAGCATAGGTGTGGTACTCAGTCAAATGCTTTTCAAAAATCAAGAAATACTGCAGCTACCTGGTTGCCTTGATTCAAATTTTTCAGTATATCATGTGAGAAAAGTGTGAGTTGGGTTTCACATAATTGATATTTTCAAAATCCATGCTGGCTGGCATTCAGGAGGTAATTCTGTTCAAGATACCTCATTAAGTTTGAGCTCAGAATGTGTTCTAAGATTCTACAAGGATACTGTGCGGTAGTTTTGTTATTCAATTCTACTAGCCTGCTTGTAGATGGGTGTGAGATGTGCCTTTTTCCAAGAACTGGGCACAGTTTTTCATTCAAGGGATCCACGATAGATTGTAGTTAAAAGAGGAGCTAACTCAGCTGCAAATTCAGTATAGAATCTGAATAGGTATTCCAACAGGGCCTGAAGCTTTGTGCAGTTTAAACAATTTCAGTTTTTTCTCAACACCACTGACACTAATACTTATTTCATTCACCTTTTCAGTGGTATGAAGATTAAATTGAGGAAATTCTCCTGGGTTTTCCTTTGTAAAGAAACATTTGAAAGTGGAGCATTTCAGCTTTTGCTCTGCTACCTGCTTCATTCACTAGCAACTGTACACTAACTTTTGTGCCACTAACAGCCTTTACATCAGAAAGATCACTTGACAATAGTCTGCTATGGTAGTAATTGAAGGCATCATGCATTACTCTCTTGACACCCAAATACATTCCATTCAGCACCTGTCTAGCAGTATGTCTTTCATTCTGACCCATTAGCATTCTTCTAGTCATACCCTAAAACAAATATAGTTTCCGCACTATAAAGGAAGTCGGAAGTTATAGTCATTCCAAATAAAAAAATTAAAAATCAGGAAATTACTTTAAAGTTTCTGGTAATGGCAGCAAATAATCACATTGTTACTCTTACAGAAAAGTAATTGAAATAATGGCACCAATATACAATGTTATTTACATACTTTGCTACTACAGCATGTTGATTTTTCACTGCTGACATCATCATCATCAACCAAGTAGTTGTCGCATTGGAGGTGCCTGGTATATGTGTTTTACTGCAAATGAACCACATAAACATAAAAGCCCTTAGGATCTGATTTCCTGAAATATTGTTACTTTTGTCTATTGTTTCTACCATAGCGCCCAATGGTTGTTCAGGACAGGCGTTGGTAGCTCTTCAGTTTTCAGTGTTTGGGTGTTGGGGATTTTAATGTGTGATAGAGAATGTAACATCAGTGTTACGAATGTGAAAGCTCCTACTTCCTTTTACCACTCCTAACAGCTACATACACACATTAATTTTTTCTTTGTGCACATCTGTTGCAAAGTAATTTTGAGTTATATAAGAATTATTGGCCTCCTTGTACAGTTAATATTAAAAATTGGTACTTCAATTTTTGTGTTCATGTATTAATATAATGATAAATCTTCTGGAAAAATAGAAAATACAACTAGTCACAAAATATCAGCTGACAAATTAATGACATATAAAAAATGCTCTAAAATTCATAGAAACATGAATGGGTAAAATAGATAGCAAAGATAAATTTAAATACATTGAAGAAACTATACAATAGCATGGACAAGAAAAATTTTCAATAGATCTAAGAGTTAATAAATGGAAAGAGACTATGATTTGACAGAGAATATTTACAACAATAAATGCACATATTGTAAAACTAAACTGAAACACACTACCACAGAGGTATGACCAATATGGTTATATGAATGTGCGAGCCTAACAATGAACTCTAACGTAGACATAAAAAGAATGGGTGCAATATAAACTACAGATGGTTGGAAAATGAGAAGTAATGAGGAAATCTACAAAATACAGCGAAGATACCAAATGTAATGCTAAGTAAAGACTAATATTTTTATGGATACTTCTCATGAATGAATGAATGAAGGAAAAAAGGTAGCGAAACAAATATTCTTTTATTCTGATTTGATCCATTATAAATGGTTCTGAAAGCCTGCGACTGTGAAAACAATACATTTGTTTATAAACAACTCATCTGCTACCAGTCATGATTTTCTTTATTTTACTTATTTATAGAAATCACATAACAAACACAAAAAACGCACTTGAAAATGGGAATCATTTTCTGAAATGCAACATGCGATAAATAAAAATAAGGAAAATCATGACTGGTAGCAGATGAGTTATTTATAAACAAACCTATTCTTGTATTTCTGGAAGAAGAAATCAGTGATAGTATGGATTACAGAAACAAGGAAAGAACAAGAAAGAAACAACACTAAAGAATCAGAAATAACAGAAAGAAACCTTTTTAAGAAAAAAATACTAAATCTGGAAGGCTTTCAGAGCAGAATAAGAAACTGGGAACAATATGGACAGAACAGAGGAAAAGACAATGTGGGGAACAAATGAGGGAGTACTGGAAAAATAGGAAACAACAACAAAGGAAGAACACAAATTGAGGTTTTTACATGATTCTAGCTGGAAAATAAGGAAATAAAAAAATGCAATAGCTATAATTTTTTTTAGAATTAATGTCTTTCTGTGAAAGTGACATGAAATATGTAATGTTAACAATTCCAGAGAAGGAAAGTTGCCACTCACCATATAGCGGAGATACTTAGTCACGATAGGGACAACAAAAAAGATTCACACAATTTTAGCTTTCGGCCATAAAGGCCTTTGTCAGCAGTATACACACACACACACACACACACACACACACACACACACACACACAAATGCAACTTGCACACACATCTGCAGTCTCAGAGAGCTGGACTTTCCATTGTTTAATGTTAACAGTATTTTATACATCCCCTATTATTGATTCAGCTGGCCAGTTATTTCATTTATAGAATAATGAATAAGAGAAAAATCACAGAAAAGTGAACTTAATTGAATATCACTAATGCAGTGCTATGAATTGAAAGATTACCTATGAAAAATGAAATATCCAATTGTGTCGTGATGTGTAGTAATTATGTATCATATTCTCTGCTTCACAAATCTCGGTCTGTGGGATTCCAAAGGGCATAGACAGTGAGAATATACTAGAAATGTATGGTACCCTATTGCCCTAGGGACCATTTTTGCACTTGTGATGTCTGCAGTCTCCTTCTTAACATACCTTCCTCAAGAACTATTCAGATAGGAACTTCATCTTCAACACTTGGCTAGTTCTCACCACCAACCTGGCTTTGTTTTGTTTTCTCCCTAGCCTCCTCTTTTGTTTTCTCCCTCCCTTGTCTTCTCTCTCATTTTATTTACCCTCTATATCATTTCTCTGGCATTTACTTTTTTTTTCCTATGAATGATTGTATTCCTTCTACCAAACACTTGCAATATGAGCTAGGTGAAAGTTGTCTTCCCTTGAGGATTTAAAATTCCCAAAGAAAATAACTGATGGGATTCGAAAACATGAAAATATGATAAGGTAGATGTAGGGAAAAGAGCTGTCAAGTCATATTTCATTTGCAAGATAAATTTTTATTTTTTCAATAGTAAATGTACAATGGAGCAAAAACAAGGATTTAAAAATTAGTGCCTTCTTCACATTTGCTTGTCAGTGTTACACTGTAGGAAACACATCATCATGATAAAATAAGAGTGATCAGCGCTCGCACAGAAAGATTTAAATGCTCGTTTTTCACACATGCTGTTTGAGAATGGAATGGTAGAGAAATAGCTTGAAAGTGATTCGATGAACCCTTTGCCAGGCACTTAACTGTGAATTGCAGAGTAACCATGTAGATGTAGATGAAGATACATTGCATGTGGTAACTTTCTCGGGGGAGAAGGGGAGACATTTCTGTAATGTAGAGCTTATGCAAAACAAGTTGGGAATTGCGCAGAAACACATTTTCTTTCACATTGGTATTGTTTCAGTGATTCCTATATGAAGGTGCACATGTTATTCTCATGGCGTGCAACTGAATAGGGGTAGTAAGGAAAAGATACCACAATTCAGAAAGATAACATTATAGGAAGTTAAACTGACAGAGTCTCCCAGTCCATCTTATAAGAATAGATGGAATGGTGAGATCAGCCTGCTTGATAAGAATATTAGGGGGGGGGGGGGGGGTTAAGAAATGAAGTATATTATTTTCTAATTTGCTTGGAAGATCTTAGTAGCTGGAAAGACATTGATTTCATTTTTGTGTCTGAACACAATATAAGCACAGGTATAGAAAATCTTAATGTAAGTGGTTATAAACTGGCTGATAATTCATATGGATCTAATATGGGTAAGGTACAATTTGTCAAAGAAAATGAATAAAAATAGAGAAATGTAGAGATAAGTAAATTCTGTATAGATCTGGATATAGAAATATGTGTTTGTGAGATATTATTGAAAAAAAATATTACTTGTGATTTTGATAATATATAGCTACTGTGTAGTTAAGAAATTTTCATGAAAAAATTTGTGTTTAATGTGATATCAGTCAAACGGGAAAAGGAATAATATGCAGTGATTTTGATGTAAATTTCTTGAAGGAATCTAACAGGAAAAGCTATCTGAAGGTGTTGTTAGCCACTTGTAATTTCATATCAGTCATAAATTTCCCTACCCGAGTTACTGAAGATAGAACAGCCTCACATGTAATGTATTCATACAACAAGCATAAGTTAAAAAGATGAATGCCTTTCTGTGATAAACAGATCATCAGGTCACAATGCACAGTTTGTCACATTATATAACTTAGTGTCTTGCACAGTTCAGTAATACAATTAAGAAAAGGGTGAGGCTGATTAATGATAAACCAACTGAAGATTTTAAAGAAAGGTTAAAAATTTTTGAATGGGGTGCAGTCTACAATGAGCTTAATGCTAGCTCTAAATTCAACATACTTTGTACTGAGTTTGTATCCCTTTCTGAAAGTAGTTTTCCTGCAATACTGGGAGCTCATTAAAAAAGTTTGGATCACATAAGTATCAGAGTATCTTCATAACAGAAAAGGTATGTCTTTAAAGCGATCAGAGCAAGTAACGATTCAGAAATACTTCCATATTGTAAGCAGTACTGTAATGTATTAAGAACAATTGTAAAAAAAATCAGGAGCATGCTCATTTTTTCTAAAATCAACAGATCAGACAGTTAAATTAAATCAGTTTGGAATGGCGTTAAGAGAGAGACAGAGAAAGAAAAATTATTACTGTCAGGGAGAGTAGAAGCATTGTAAAATACAGTTCATGTGTTGCAGATATTTTTAATAATTACTCTCTTAAAATAGATGAGAAAATTGGTGCAAACAGCTCAGAAGAAAAGGCAGGAGAGTAGACCAAGGAAGAAATACAGAGGTCATTCAGTGAAATAAAAATTAATCTCACATTTGAAATAAGGAAGATCATGACACTAAAAATTAACAGTTCATATGGAGCAAATACTATCACCAATAAGACTATAAAATATTGTGGCCCTGCAATATGAATTGTTCTTAGTCAGTTATGAAATGCATTGTTTGTTCAGGTTTTTTCGAACAGGCCTCTTTATAAGAACGTTGACTCCACAGTGATCAATAACTATGCCCATTGTGACTCCATACATCATTTTCTGAAATTTTTAAGAAGATAATTGCTATAATCCTGTACATCACATGTGGATACCCACCACAGCACCAGATGCCTTGCACACTAGACTCAAATATTCTGCCAGAGGCATGTGCAAGGGCCAGCCACCAGAAGCTGCTTACAACTTGTGTGTATGGCATGTCACCTGCTGTGCAGTCTGCCTGAACTCTCCTCCATATAAGGACAGTGCAGCAGTTGCCTGTCCTCAGATTGTGTCCTATGTACTGTTTCTGTGTTTGTTGTTTACTTGAATGTGGATAAATAAACTTTTGTTATTAGTGACAATACTATTGGTAGTGTCTAGCATCACAACAGTAATGTACTCCAGGGTTGTCAGTGGCCACATAGTAATTTGATACTTAGTCAGTGAAAGCATGGATTTCAAAAGGGCCACTCTACTGAGACATCTATTTATACATTTACTGATGACACAATAAAATCTTTAAATGGTAAAATATCACCACTTGGGATCTTCTGTGACTTGCTGAAGGTATTTGACAGTGTCACTCATAGAATTCCATTAGAGAAATTAAGTTTTTATGGAATAAATAGTTCAGCACATACCTGGTTTAGTTCTTACTTAAGAAAGAGAATGAATAAAGTTACAATAGGCTGTCTGAGTAGTACAAAGAGGATGCCACATCATCTGCATGGAGAGAAATTACAATGGCAGTCCCACTGTTTAATCAGTCCCTCACAGCTGTTCATGCCTTATGTTAATGAACTACTGTACCATTTTATTTGAATCAGGAAGCTGAAATAGTCCCATTTACAGATAATAAATACATTGCTATGAAGCCAAACAAAGAAACATCAACAGACAATCTACATTTCCTGACAAAAAAAGTGAAACACCCAGAAGGGTAAAAGGAAATGAAATGAATGGGTTGAAATAGTATGTGATGTTATTCCACTGATTACAAATAGAGTCAGATTTACAAGGTTCTTGGCAGTATGAGCCACTTATCAATACAATGTTGCACAGCTTCTGGTCTGAATGCGTGCACTGATTTACTTGTGAATGTTCCCATGAAGTTGTTGTGGTATTAAGCACAGCTTTTACTTTCGATGGTAATTCTCTAGTCTGCTTGCTGCTAGTCTCTGACCAATGATGTAGGATAACGCAGAATGTTGCAGGGAATCCATTATTTCTTCTTGGATGGTAGGTGTAGGGGTAGGTGTGAAGGAGTTACGACGTGTTCGGTGCACAGTTGAGCAATCCTCTCTTTTGTGGTCAGGTGTGATTGACTAGAACCTTGACAATGAGTATGCCTGTCCTGACATTCCCATGCAGTCTGACATTGGGTCACTGTAACATCCAAATAGGCCACAAATTTAGATAGTACATGATTTAACTACCGTGTCAAATGGAGACCTACAATGAGGCATCTTTGCAAGTCTGTCAGGTGCTGATAATGCTACCTCACATGGGTATGTGGTATCTCCATATCCTTCATAGTGACCACTCAGTATCTTATGCTGTTTATGCCCCTTATATACTGTACCAGTCCTACTAAGAACACTAAACACAAACAACATTACTGTGACGTGGTGACAATCCTACCTTTCACAGGGAAGTGCATACCTCTTTCCTGTCACTTACAAGTATTATTGCTGTTTGTGAGATCCAAATTCACAATGATTGTTGTTCAGAGATATAGAATATTAAAAGAGAACTATTGTTTGTCTCTCATGTGTTTAATCAGAATAAGTATATCACAAATACATCAAAAAATATGGTTTTGCCTCACAACAAGAATTGATCTTAAAATAGGAAGAATCTTCTGTTTCAGAAAAGTTGATAAACACATCATGCAAAATGGTCCAGTCTTTTACTGGAATAGAAACTCTTAGGTATTAGAATGCTGGCTGTTTCTGCTTAACACTGTAGTACCTTTTTTTAAAAAAAAGATAATCCTGCTATCCCAGTTTGCCAATTCCAACAGCCGGTCAGAATGCATCGACGCAGACAACAGCTGCTAGGTGGCGCCCCTACGGTCTGCAAGGGCTGCTGTCACCACCACAGTGCTATGTGGGGGCCATTGGCCACTGCACCAGCCTATCAGTGCTCATGGTGGTCGTATGAAGCCTGCAGCGCCAGGGCTCAGACTGCAGCCGTGTTCCAACAGCGCTCATGATTGTATCTCCATTCATCATTGCTCTGGTCAATGATAGTTGTTACATCTTGGTATCCAATTTGGTTTTGCTCTCTGGTATAGGTATTTTGCCATGTGGTCTGTGTTGTCAGTCATCCCTGTTGTGTGTGTCAGCATTGTACTGGTGGTTCTCCATTGATGCCACCGGCCAGTGCGCTCCTGTCTCATTTGATTCCAGCTACTAGATTAGATGTGATACAGCTTGCTTCAACTCTGTATCATTACTAATAGAACATTGTATTTCTAGACAATAGAAACTTCCTGACACAAGTCAATACAATGTGAGGTGCTAAACAAGACTTACAAATCTGACTCATTAGTTGTAAATTAATTTTTAGAATGATGATCATTGTTTTGGGCAAATTATGTATATCACTCGTTTGCTTTCTAGGGTCTTTCAAGAGTGAGAGATGGTCTCCTTGTAGCAGAGCTAGATCTTAATCTCTGCAGGCAAATGATAGATTCATGGGGTTTCAGGGTAAGTACTTCAGATACTAGGCAAAAAGTGTATTATGACTGAGTACGGCAAAAATTTCAAATCACCCATGTGCCTTGTTGTCTGCATTTTCAGATGACACAGCGACTGAGGGAGTATGCGGACTGGCTGAGTGCAGCTTCAGATCATGGTGTAAACCATTAATATTTTTAATGATTGCAGCAGAGTAAGGCTACAGCATCATTTATGGCAGCTGACAGTATTCCACCTCAGCACTATGATTTGAGGAAAGTGCATTTTTGCACTCTTTTTTTAAATGTTAGAGCTAAAAAGTTTGAATGAAAAAATATATATATCAGGGAGACACTTTTCAATATCAGTAAATGCAGTAAATGTAAACTTAGCTTCTTGAATGGGCCCTATTGTATCCTGTTAGTGATACTTACTTTTATTTTGCATTTATTGTTTAGTTGTAGATATTGTCAGTATAATACATGCTTCATAGATAATTTAATAAGATCAAGGTATGTGTGAAACCTTATGTAATGTAAAGTAAACAGAATAAACTGTATATTGATATTTCACCTTATTGCATTGTGTCAATCATTGTTGAAAATCACAGTTTTGTATAAGAATATACTTAAAAAATTGGAAGCACATGCCGGACTTACTTATGCTCTGTGTTCTTATTTATGCTCAGCTTTCCAAACACACACACAACACAAGAAGACTGGTTTGAAATGAAAAAAGATTCTTATACAGGAAAAAATAACAGCAACACCCAAAGCCTGTTTCTTGATGTTAAGAGCTCGTGACTTAGCCTGTGCTGCTTTATGTTAATGCTTGCTACCCTCGCATCCTCTTAAAGATTTAGATCCATGTAGTGAAGAATTTTTACTTTGACTGACTCACACTCCACATCTATCTGGAAAAAGGACATTTTCAGAAAGAGTTTAAACTATAAGGCAGAATTACTGAACAGCACTTACTATCATTCAAAAAGCTAGAACATTCTTGTGTGCTTTTATGTGTCAGTCAGCAGTACTCAATATTTTGTCTCCTGAAGTTAGCACTGGCTGGTAATTCCACCTCATAACGTAATGGTGTCTCAGCTGAATGTAGCTTCTGATACAGTTAACAAAGTACCTGGCAGAGGGTTAAATGATCACTTAAATATTTCTGTGCCAGCTCTGATTTCTCTTTGTTTTATTGCAATAATCTTTTCTTCTTACGTAAGTGGGCACTTGCAAAATATTTTTGCATTTAGAGAAGAAAGTTGGTAATCACAATTTCATCAAAGGACATCATCACAGCAACAACAAAATCCTTTGTTTTAATGACTGTCACCACCAAATACCCATTGATTGGTGACACACACTAACATTTTTTGATGCAATACAAAATGAGCAGCACTTTTTTATTTTTTTGTATGTCTTCCATTGGTACTATATGGTACGGATCCCATACTGCACAGTAATATTCTGGGAGAAGATAGACAAGTGTAGCATAGGCAATGTCTTTAGCAGATTCATTGCATCTTTTAACTATTGTGCCAATAAAACAGCCTTTGACCTGCCTTCCTCTCAACATTTTTTTATTTGTAATCCCTAGGTCTTTAGTTGAACTGGTAGCTTTTAGATTTGTGTAATTTACCATGTAATCAAAATTTAAGGGATTCATTTTAGTTCTTGTATGGGTGATTTATGGGGTAACCAAAATTTAACAGATTCCTTTTAATACTCGTTTCACTGATATCATTATTTAGAGTCTATTGCCACTTTTTGCACCATACAAAAATTATCATCTTGTAATTGGTTTTTATCTTCTGATGACATTACTAGATGTTAAATGACAGCAATATCTGCAAACTTCCAGAGGGCTGTTCAGGGAGTCTCCTTAAACTGTTTATATAGATTAGGAGCAGAAGAGGACCAATAAAAATTCCTTGGGAAATGCCAGATACTACTTACGTTCAATCAATGACTTTCTGTCAGTTACTGTGAACTGTGATCTTCCTTATAGGAAATCATGTATCCAGTCATACAACTGAGACTCCATAACAAGCAATTTAATTAAAAGCCTTCTGGAAATCCAGAAATATGGAATAAATTTGAGATCCCATGTTGATAGCGCATATTATGACCTGTGCATAAAAGACCAGATGTGTTTCAGAAGATTGGTATTTTCTGAATCCCGGCTGACAGTGTGTCAATAAATTGTTTTCTCAGATGTAATTCATAAAGTTCGAACACAGTGTATATTCCAAAATCCTTCTACAAATTGACGTCATAATATGGGTCTATAATTCAGCAGATTACTCCCATTCCTTATCTTGAGTATTGGTGTGACCTGTGCAACTTTTCGTTCCTTAGGTATGGATCTTTTGTCATGTTAGCAGTTGTACATGATAGTACAGAGTATTACACTCCTGGAAATTGAAATAAGAACACCGTGAATTCATTGTCCCAGGAAGGGGAAACTTTATTGACACATTCCTGGGGTCAGATACATCACATGATCACACTGACAGAACCACAGGCACATAGACACAGGCAACAGAGCATGCACAATGTCGGCACTAGTACAGTGTATATCCACCTTTCGCAGCAATGCAGGCTGCTATTCTCCCATGGAGACGATCGTAGAGATGCTGGATGTAGTCCTGCGGAACGGCTTGCCATGCCATTTCCACCTGGCGCCTCAGTTGGACCAGCGTTCGTGCTGGACGTGCAGACCGCGTGAGACGACGCTTCATCCAGTCCCAAACATGCTCAATGGGGGACAGATCCGGAGATCTTGCTGGCCAGGGTAGTTGACTTACACCTTCTAGAGCACGTTGGTTGGCACGGGATACATGCGGACGTGCACCAGAGGTGAACGGCCAGTGTAGGAGATTGCTCCCCACACCATGATGCCAGGTGTTGGCCCTGTGTGCCTCGGTCGTATGCAGTCCTGATTGTGGCACTCACCTGCACGGCGCCAAACACGCATACGACCATCATTGGCACCAAGGCAGAAGCGACTCTCATCGCTGAAGACGACACATCTCCATTCGTCCCTCCATTCACGCCTGTCGCGACACCACTGGATGCGGGCTGCACAATGTTGGGGCGTGAGCGGAAGACGGCCTAACGGTGTGCGGGACCGTAGCCCAGCTTCATGGAGACGGTTGCGAATGGTCCTCGCCGATACCCCAGGAGCAACAGTGTCCCTAATTTGCTGGGAAGTGGCGGTGTGGTCCACTACGGCACTGCGTAGGATCCTACGGTCTTGGCGTGCATCCGTGCGTCGCTGCGGTCCGGTCCCAGGTCGACAGGCACGTGCACCTTCCGCCAACCACTGGCGACAACATCGATGTACTGTGGAGACCTCACACCCCACGTGTTGAGCAATTCGGCGGTACGTCCACCCGGCATCCCGCATGCCCACTATACGCCCTCGCTCAAAGTCCGTCAACTGCACATACGGTTCACGTCCACGCTGTCGCGGCATGCTACCAGTGTTAAAGACTGCGATGGAGCTCTGTATGCCACGGCAAACTGGCTGACACTGACGGCGGCGGTGCACAAATGCTGCGCAGCTAGCGCCATTCGACGGCCAACACCGCGGTTCCTAGTGTGTCCGCTGTGCCATGCGTGTGATCATTGCTTGTACAGCCCTCTCGCAGTGTCCGGAGCAAGTATGGTGGGTCTGACACACCGGTGTCAATGTGTTCTTTTTTCCATTTCCAGGAGTGTATATCAGCATTCTCTGAAAGGAAATTCATTGGTGTACAATCTGGACAATAAGACTTGACTTAATTAAGTGATATAAAATGCTTTGTTACACAAAGTATATCTACATCCATAAATCACTTAAGACAAATGTCTGGATGGTTCCTTTGATAGGGCACAGCCACTTTTCTTTACTAATATAAGTTCATGCTTCACCTATAATGAGCTTTTCATCAGTGGTTAAAACCTTAATTTTCCATCTCTTTTAAACACACCATTTTAATTTTAAATTATTGACTGTCCTTGCATACTCTTTAGTTTAAAGCAAACCAGCAGAAAAATATTGTTTATTTGTCTGCTAAAATAACACACTAACATCCAGTGTTGCTTTTTACCTCTATCAGATACTTAAATTTGGAAAATGGTGACTGATGCCATGTCTCTGTATCCAAATGAAATCAAACAATGGAAAACCCAGGATGAAACATAATAATATTGTGAAAAGGAAAGTTGCTACTCACCATATATCAGAATCACAGATAGGCCAACAAAAAGACTATCACAAATAAAGCTTTTGGCCATTAAGGCCTTTGTCAACAATAGACGTAGAAACACTCACATGCAAACACAACTCACACATTACGACCGCTCTTCTGAAGTGTTTTATATACCACAGAATTTCTTTTGTGTGCATGTCTACAGATGATTAATTTTTGTACCCATGGTGGCCTGGGAATGTCAGGTTATTGACAGCAGTTACACAGAGCTGGATGGCACAATGGGTCTCCTGTTCCTATGCACACACACACACACACACACACACACACACACACACACACACACACACACAGCGGGAGGGGGGTGGGAAGAGAGAGAGAGAGAGAGAGTGTTGAGTATGCACATGCGTGCGTGTCAAAATTCTCTCCATAAATCAAGATATATTACATCTGTTATATACCCCTGCTACAAATATTTTCATTCTTAATAATATTGATAACTGCCCCTTGCCCTTCCATATAGCATTATATGAACTGTATTTCAAGTTAGCAGAACTGTATTAAGCTATATTCTGTATGATGGCAAGCACATGGAGAAAAGCGTACTGAAAATGTCACAAAATATTATATTGATCTCTGATAGAAGTAAGCATCCATAGAATTTACTATGGATGAAATAGTAAATGGTACAAAATGGTTATTAACAACTCTATAGGAGAAGATTTTTCATTTATGTTGTGGTAACCATCATAGCTATTCTCAGGGAACCAAGACAGTGAAACAAACAGAAAACTTAGTACCGAAATTTATCTCCTGTCTTTTATAGCTTGTGTACTGTGCCAATGTAGATTTCAAAGTCAGAACTTCATCATCGGGGCTTCAGTGGTCATGTAAGAATCTTCATTGTGAGGTCAGCAGGTTATTTGCTGTGATCTGATCCAAAGACAGACATAATGAGAGTAAGGGACAGGAAAAATAGTTTCATTTTATGGCCAATTGTGGTGTTGTTATTAACCAATTTCAGTATTTTGTTTTAATTCCTATCAGTTTTGATGTTACTTTCTGCAATTTTTGGTATTATTTACTCTGAGCTTATTGCTGAAGCACCTTATCTTGTCTTATTTAATTGTTTTTCAATGTTATGTTGTAAACTAAAATATATCCATTAATCATTAATTACGTTATATTTATTGACAAAGTCAATCACATTTGTTTACACTATTTAAAATAGAAATTATTTATGTTAAACCTATTAAACTCATTTGACTATAGAAAAAATAACGTCCGAAACATACACTGTTAAAAATGTTTCAAAATAAACCACTGTCAGAACTTCAAAGTTCTCTTCTGAGACACTACGCCACTGATCCATCAACACTAGTGTGAAACCAGTCACAAGGAATCCAACATTTTAAGAAGGAAGACAAACTGCCATCAGCACAGCACCAGGCATTTGACAATTTTCACATATGCTGCTGGCAGTGAAAGTTGCTTTTCCACTAAATTATTAAGGTATTTGTATCCTTTCAGAATATCTTACATGACTGAGATTCCTCTTGCAAGGTACACCAAACAGACTCTTTGCCCTGTGCATTAATAGAGTTTATCATCATCCCACATTGGAATAATAACCTAGAGCTGTAAACACATAATACATGGATACATGGTTATAACAGTTGGGAGCCTAGTCTGCAGATGCTACACTGTGCATTTCAGTGTTTCCTTCACCTCTGCATAATGTATTTGCCCTTTCACATTTTTCAAAATCTTGAGGTTTAAACACTAAAGCTTAATTTTCACACAGTAATGAAGCAATCTTCACTTTTAATTTGGAATCCAGGTAATAGCGTTATCCAGCAACATAACATTTCTCAGTATTTTTGCCCAACAAATCATACCAAACACAAAGTGTTCTAGAGAGATCTATAATGCAGCCTGTCAACTAAAATGTATATTTCTGTAGCACACAAGTATAAATATGAAAATCTTCTTGTATGATAGGTTTTGTAAAAGTGGCAGGAACTGTCAGATCAGCAACTAAAGCTACTGTAATAGTGATTATCAGTATTTTCGTTTAACAATTATTTATGCAGGAAATGAACTGTCATTTTAAGATTATACACAATTCTTGGTGCTGAGAAAAAAAGTCAAAATCTTGTTTCAGTGTTCAATTACTATGGGTTACTAGTATCAGTAACCTTACACCCTCAGATTTATTATGTTTTTACACAGGAAAAGAGAAAAGCACCAAATTTCATGACATTTTACAGCAACCACTGAGTTTGTGTTATACAAGGGTAGTTTGAAAAGTTCTTGGAATCATCACGAGAGGTCAGTGCTGGCACAACTAGTTGTTCACATGATATTCATTGGACTGTTGCCTGTAACAACATGTCACATCAGGGCTCTTGGAAGAGTGCTGTGGCACTGATGTGGCTCAATTGTTGTTCCCACGTAGTGATTTGCGAAAATGGAAAAAATTAAGATTCAAGCAGTGATTAAGTACTTCGTAAAGAAAGGTATGAAAGCAAAAGACATTCATGCCAATTTCCAGAATACACTGGGGGACTCTGCTTCGTCATATTCAGCTGTTGCCAAGTGGACAAATGAATTTAAATTTGGTCGGGAGAGCTTAGATGATGATCTGTGCAGTGCTCGGTCAAGATGTGTCACTACTTCAGAAAACATTGCAAAAGTCATGGGGGATTGCCAACTGAAAGTGCATGAAATTGCTCATGCTTGCCTGATGTCATTTGAAGGGGTATATCATATTTTAACTGAAGAATTAGAAATGAAAAAATTATCTGCAAGATTGGTGCCATGACTCTTGATGCTGGATCAAAAACGCATGAGAATGGACATGTCGGAACAATGTTTGGCCCATTTTAGGATAAACGCACAAGATTTTTCGCACCAGTTTGTGATCTCAGATGAAAATTGGGTGCACTACTATACCACAGAGACAAAACAACAGTCAAAACAGTTAAACATGCTGAGTCTCTCCCACTAAAGAAAGCAAAGACGATTCCTTCGGCAGAAAGGTCATGGCTTCAGTGTTCTGGGATGTGAAGGGGCTTCTGCTTGTAGATTATCTCCCCAATGAGCAAACAATTACTGAAGAATACTATGCCAACCTCCTGGACAAATTTCAACAAAAGATATGTGAAAAAAGGCCAGGTTTAGCAAGGAAGACAGTCACCTTCCATCAAGACAATGCACACCCACATACATGCCATCACCATGGCAAAATTACACGATATAAGGCATGAATTGTTTTCACACCCACCTTATTCACCTGATATGGCTGCATCAGACTTCCATCTCTTCCCAAAACTGAACATTTTTCTTGGTGGACAAAGATTCACTTCAAACGAAGAACTGATCGCCGGAGTCGACAACTATTTTGCAGGCCTCATTTTTGAGGTGGGATCAAGGCACTGGAACATCGTTGGACCAGGTACATTAATCTACAAGGAGACTACATTGAAAAAGAAAAAAAAAATCAGTGATGCAAGTACTTTTTTCTATTCCATTCTGAGAACTTTCCAAACCACCCACATATTTCACGTTATCATTTATGCAAAATTTTCCTGCCCTTGTTAATAGGAAGGAAGAAAGATTGTGAGAACTGGTAACATATAAAGGCAAAAGTTCCAGTTAGCAACTAAACCCTGTGTTGAAGTCATGGTAGAGTGTAGATGGGACATGACAGCACAAACTAGCAGTAAGGTATCACTCACAAATACTGTAAAGCCAAATTCCAAATTTAACCATATTAAATAGAAACAAGGGCCTTGTGCAAATATTTTGATGAAAAATATTGTCATATCCTGGCGTGGACTGTGACATATTTACTTTTTGAAGCTCACACTCACAACAGAGGTGAAACTGGATTTTTAGTCATTTCAGGGTACATGAGCTGCGTACAGGACTGAAACAGTGACATAGCCAAGCTGAGATTTCTCAAGTCTCTGTGGCTGGAGACAGTATAGAATTACTCGGATGTTAGGCTAAGGAGGTAGATATGATAATGACAGGGGAAATAACCCTCCGATTTGGCTTACTAGTGTGCATTTTATTGATTCTTCATGTATTAGCAAGGAATATGCAGCACAGCACAGACACTTCAGTAAGTCTAAAATATAGATGGCACTTAAAACCCATTACCAGAACAAAGGACTAATGACCTCAGCAGTTTGGTCCCTTAGGAATTCACACACACACACACACACACACACACACACACACACACACACACCAAAACAAATGGCCACCCCAGCCTATAACTCTGTTAAGATTCAGATACACACAGTAATATACTAAAGAGGTGCATGATTCTGTTGTAATCAAAGCTTTAGGTTCAAGTATTTATCACAAGGGAAAGTTTTAGCAAGTCCTTCACAAAGTGCAAAGTTAACTGAGTCTGGCTGCTGAACTACATAGATCTGCTGTATGTTTTTTCACCCAAGGCAGCTATCACTGGATCTCTTTTGTTCACTGGAAATGTTAAACCCTGATGAGCACTGCCTTGCTTGGCATTTGATAGCCTCCATATACAGTGGTAAGACTTGTTTGCTTATCAATGATATGTGACTGCTTTGCTTTTTAGCTCTAATTCATAATCAGTGCCAGTGAAACCAGAGTTTTCTCAATGCGTATGACCTGCTAATGGACTGACAAAAGTCACTTGCATTGTGCGTTTCTACCTAGTTATGAGACTTAAAAATAACAGCTAATATTAATATTCATACTTGGATAATTTTTTCTTTTTTTCCACAACCTTTCATAATTTGGTCATTATAATATGACTGCCATTTTTTTGGTCTGTTTTGATCCATTCCATATTTAAATAGTATACTGAATAGAAGACATATAAAAAAATTTCAAAGGAGGGGGGGGTGGGGGGTGGGGGGTGGGGAGAGAAGAAAGACAAATTTTGGTTTTCAAATCATCATAATTGTAGTAAGAGGAACAGAAAATATTCTGGCTTGTGACTCGCTAATCTCATAGGAGTACGAGGCCATGGCTTATTCGACATTGTCAGCGTGTTTACTATAGACAGGAGTTCAACAAGTCTCTGCTCCGAGTTAACATATGTTGCTGCCAGCTACCCTGTATTATAAACATGAATAGGAGAGAGAATATGAACATTTCTTTCCTTCAACAGTAGTGGAAGAATTTGTTATTAGTCAATAACAATATAGAATATTTAATTGCTAAATCACAGAATTCACAGAGCATCCATGCTGTGGCAAGAAATAAGTGTGAGGCAGTGCTCCAAGTGGCAGGCGCACAAACTCTTTGATGTTCAGTGGCAATCAGCTGTGGACTCTGACCACAATTTATTACTTATGAACTGTAGATTAAAACTGAAGAAACTGCAAAAAGGTAGAAATTTAAGGGGATGGGACCTGGGTAAACTGAAAGAACCAGAGGTTGTAGAGAATTTCAGCGGGAGATATGCCTGAGGGCAGTGTTACGGAAATGGAAGAGGAGAGATGATATGGGAGAGGTGATACTACCTGAAGAATTTGACAGAGCACTCAAAGACCTACTTCAAAACAAGGCCCCGGGAGGATTAAACACTGTATTAGAACTGCTGATAGCCTTGGGAGAGCCAACCATGACAAAATTCTTCCATCTGGTGAGCAAGATGTATTAGACAAGTGAAATACCTTCAGACTTCAAGAAGAATCTAATTCCAGACAAAGCAGGTGCTGAAAGGTGTGAAAATCACCAAACCATTAGTTTAATAAGTCACTGTCGCAAATTATGAACACAAATGTTTTACAAAAGAATGGAAAACTGGTGGAAGCTAAACTCGGTGAAGATCATTTTGGATTCCAGAGAAATGTAGAAATACGAGACACAATACTGACCCTACAACTTTTCATAGAAGATAGGTTAAGGAAAGGAAACCTATGTTTAAAGTGTTTGTAGACTTACAGAAAGCTCTTGGCAATGCTGAGTGGAATACTGTTTTTCAGATTCTAAATATGGCTGGGGTAAAATACAGGGAGCAGAAGACTATTTACAATTTGTACAGAAACCACATGGCAATTATGAGAGTCGAGAGGTGTGAAGGGATGCAGTTGTTGAGAAGGGAGTGAGACAGTGTTGTAGCCTACCCCAGAATTATTAAACATGTATTTTGAGCAAGCAGTAAAGGAAACAAAAGAAATATTTGGTGTAGGAATTAATATCTGGTGAGAAGAAATAAAAACTTTGACGTTTGCTGATGACATTGTAATTCTGCCAGAGACAGAAAGAAGGGTATAAGATGAAGTATATGAAGGATATAAGCAAAACGAGAATAATGGAATGTAGTTGAATTAAATCAGGCGATACTGAGGGAATTACATTAGTAAATGAGACACTTAAATTAATAGATGAGTTTTGCTATTTGGGCAGCAAAATAACTGATGATGATCGAAGTATAGATGATATAAAATATAGACTGGGAATGGCAAGAAATGTTTCTGAAGAAGAGAAATTTGTTAACATCAGGTAGAGATTTAAGCATCAAGCTTTCTTTTCTGGAAGTATTTGTATGAAGTGTAGCCAAGTATGGAAGTGAAATGTGAACAATAAATAGTTTCAACAAGAAGAGAACAGAAGCTTTTGAAATGTAGTTATATAGAAGAATGCTGATAATGAGGTACTGAATAGAATTGGGCAGAAAAGAAATTTGTGCACAACCTGACTAGAAGAAGGGACACATTCTGAAACATCAAGGGATCACTAATTTAGTACTGGAGGGTAGCATTGGGGACAAAAGACATAGAGGGAGACCAAGAGATGAATACAAGAAGGCAGATACATGAGGAGGGGGTTTCAGTTGTTACTCAGAGGTGAAGAGGCTTGCACAGGATAGAGTAGCATGGCGAGCTGCATCAAACCAGTCTTCGGACTCAAGACCACAACAAACAACAAACACATGGTATTACATCAGTAGAAAGAGATAACATTAAGTTTCTTGGTGTCCCCCTGGACAAAAATCTTCATTGGGTAAACCACATTAATTGACTTATAAGTCAAATGGCAAAGTAGCTTCAGGCCAAACTCAAAATATAGTATATTGTGAAACAATTTATCCATTTCTTAATTTATGGTATTGAATTGTGGGACTGTGTAGTAGACCAGCACCTGAACAGAATATTAGTATTACAGAAGACAGCAATTAGGTTAAAGCATGGACTAAGGTCGAGTGAGTTATGTTGTGAAGTCTTTGACCAACATAAATATTCAAAATATATACCTTATATTTGTTTAAACTTACTATATTTTTGTCAGTAGTAAAAATAAAGTAAATAAGTACAGTGATTATGATACCAGACATAAGAGAAACTGTTTCAGGCAGAGGACAAAACTAAAAATAATTGATAGTAATCCTTGCATTAATGGGCAGATATGGTTCAGCAAGCTGTCATATACTTTAAAACTTTGAAGCAGAGATGTTCCACAGAGAATTAAAAGCTTTCCTAGTAAATAACTGTTTGTATTGACTTAGTGAATTCTAAGGCCCATGTCTTCTGTTGTGACATGTAATATATTTACAACATTAAGATGAATATGTGTTCCACTAACATAGGTAAGTGTTATTTATATTATTTACTTCACAACCCATGTATGATGTTTGCAAAAGCCTTCAGGCTGTATGCAAAAATGTAAATAAATAACATAAATAAAAAGTAAAGGGTGTTTCAAAAATGATCGGTATATTTGAAATGGCAATACAAACTAAACGAGCAGCGATAGAAATACACCGTTTGTTGCAGTATGCTTGGGACAACAGTACATTTTCAGGCAGACAAACTTTCAAAATTACATTAGTTACAATTGTCAACAACAGATGGCGCTGCGGTCTGGGAAACTCTATAGTACGATATTTTCCACATATCCACCATGCGTAGCAATAATATGGCGTAGTCTCTGAATGAAATTACTCGAAACCTTTGACAACGTGTCTGGCGGAATGGCTTCACATGCAGATGAGATGTACTGCTTCAGCTGTTCAATTGTTTCTGGATTCTGGCAGTACACCTGGTCTTTCAAGTGTCCCCACAGAAAGAAGTCACAGGGGTTCATGTCTGGCGAATAGGGAGGCCAATCCACACCGCCTCCTGTATGTTTCGGATAGCCCAAAGCAATCACATGATCATCGAAATATTCATTCAGGAAATTAAAGACGTCGGCCATGCGATGTGGCCGGGCACCATCTTGCATAAACCACGAGGTGTTCGCAGTGTCGTCTAAGGCAGTTTGTACCGCCACAAATTCACGAAGAATGTCCAGATAGCGTGATGCAGTAATCGTTTCAGATCTGAGAAATGGGCCAATGATTCCTTTGGAAGAAATGGCGGCCCAGACCAGTACTTCTTGAGGATGCAGGGACGATGGGACTGCAACATGGGGCTTTTCGGTTCCCCATATGCGCCAGTTCTGTTTATTGACGAAGCCATGCAGGTAAAAATAAGCTTCGTCAGTAAACCAAATGCTGCCCAAATGCATATCGCCGTCATCAATCCTGTGCACTATATCGTTAGCGAATGTCTCTCGTGCAGCAATGGTAGCGGCGCTGAGGGGTTGCCGCGTTTGAATTTTGTATGGATAGAGGTGTAAACTCTGGCGCATGAGACGATACATGGACATTGGCGTCATTTGGACCGCAGCTGCAACACGGCAAATGGAAACCCGAGGCCGCTGTTGGATCACCTGCTGCACTAGCTGCGCGTTGCCCTCTGTGGTTGCCGTACACAGTCGCCCTACCTTTCCAGCACGTTCATCCGTCACGTGCCCAGTCCGTTGAAATTTTTCAAACAGATCCTTTATTGTATCTCTTTTTGGTCCTTTGGTTACATTAAACCTCCGTTAAAAACTTCGTCTTGTTGCAACAACACTGTGTTCTAGGCGGTAGAATTCCAACACCAGAAAAATCCTCTGTTCTAAGGAATAAACCATGTTGTCCACAGCACACTTGCACGTTGTGAACAGCACACGCTTACAGCAGAAAGACGACGTACAGAATGGCGCACCCACAGACTGCGTTGTCTTCTATATCTTTCACATCATTTGCAGCGCCATCTGTTGTTGACAATTGTAACTACTGTAATTTCGAAAGTTTGTCCACCTGAACATGTACTTTTGTCCCAAGCATATTGCAACAAACGGTGTATTTCTATCGCTGCTCGTTTAGTTTTTATTGCCGTTTCAAATATACCGGTCATTTTTTAAAGACCCTGTATGTCATTGAGGGTGCTAAATGTGTTTTAGGCAGATTTTGTTGCAACTTCTCTGGAATATGAGACAAATAGGTATCTAAAAAATTTGTAGGCTCCTGAGTATTTTCTGTTAATATACGTCCATCTTTGATTTGTCTGTTGCTGTACTTGTGTCTACCTTTTCCAGTTTCATGTTTTACATCACATACTATTTGATTTTATTTTCTGCATTGTGTATTTTTTGGTACTGAATGATTCTATTGCAGCAAGCAGTTTATTGCTGTATATTTTTTTGCACCTGTAACAGTGACTTATGAACTATGGATTAGTGCAGCGCTTTTACAAAGAACTGAAAAATTCAAGTGCATGAGAATACATCTTAGTACCTGCAGTTAACCATTGATTTAACTTAGCTGCTGCTGTAGGAATGACTGGTTTTGGAAATTCCTCCTCAAAGCTTAATTTAAACACTATGCAGAATTTAGAGAACACAACATCTGCATTGTTTTCCATATACCCTTCATTGTTGAAGTGAAATGTTTATACAAATCTCTCTGATGTGCACTGTATCAGTGGCTTTGGTTGGTGTCATAAAATAAAATACATGTGTCTTGTTATAGCAACTATGTCATGCGTGTGCTTTATGTTGTGCCCTTTAGTTATTTCTTGAAGTTTCTGCAATAGGTTATGTGCCCAGTACACGATTCAAAAACGGAATTGGGTATTGCAGTTCTACATTTTGTGATGCCAGAAACGCATTGACGTGCGTTGTGTGCTGTGTGCAGTTCATATTGTATATACGTGAACAATTGCTGCACATTTCTCTTGTGGAATTTTTGCAGTTGTAAATCTGACCTGTTTTATGGGACTGCAATGGCTTTTCATGGTATAGAGAAGCTGTGTAGGGCTGAAAATTGGACTATTTGGAAGTTTGCAGAACGAAATTTATTATATGCGTCAGACGGTGCATACAAAGTGCATATTGGCGATGTATAAAAATTGGTGGCTTTTCCAGTGGATGCAACACTGGCACAAACAGATGTGTTTAATGCTATGCTAAAAACATGGGACAAAGCTGATCGATCAGTGAGTCACATTATCGTTAGAACTGCAGAAGCAAAAGTCATGGCATTGTTGGTTGCATGTGAGAGTGCATGAGATATGTGGGAAAAGCTACATGCCGTGTTTGAACAGAAAAAAAAGCAAGCTGTACATTCTGTTCAACCAGAATTCTTCAATTTTTACACGAGTTCAGGCGATCACATGGTGACACATCTTGCTTGTTTTGTAAGCTTGGTTCTTTGAATGCAGAAAGTCAATGTGAAACCTGATGAATCGTCATCATTAATGTGGTTCTTCAGTTTCTCCCGGCGTATTTGTTGCTCGAACAGTCCATGGGTATACTGCTGGTTCATAGTGTCCAACCGGCACAATATTTCGGCGATCAGACATGTCGCCATCGTCAGATGTGCTGACAAACTGAACTCCTGAGGGCGGGCGGCCGATTTAAATCCCCCCCCCTCGCGGGCCGCTCTCTTTGCCGTTCACACCCACGTGCCGGCGGTCGCGAAGACGTGGGCATCAGAACCTGTCGTAGCGTCAATGTGCTTGCTACGCCTGCCCTGGTCACCACTTCGTACTTCTTGCTGAGGTTGTAACCACAATCTTGGTTGATAAGATCTTCCCTGGTGTGAATTTCGATATAGTGCTCTGCTACCGCCGACTTATTTGGACATTTCAGTCGAGTGTGCCTTTGATGATCTCAGCAACGACCTTCAATGGTGCATACTCTTTGTCTGATATAAGTCTTCCCACACACACAGGGAATTTGGTATAGGCTGGCCTTCCTCAAACTGAGGTCATCTTTCACACTTCCCAGTAATGCTCATGTTTTATTGGGCGGGCAAAAGACGGTTTTAACTCGGTTTTTCTTTAATATATGGCCAATTTTCCCCAATAGTGCACCATTGTATGGAATAAAGGCAGTGGCTACCTCTTCTTCCGTGACTTCATCCATCTCCACAGGTTGTGCTGTAGTGGTGGGACAGAGAGCGTGTCTAATCTGCCATTCCGAGTACCCATTTTTTCAGAACACGATTTTGAGGTGTTCCAATTCCTGAGGCAGATTCTCTGCATCTGAGATGCTGCGCGCCCTGTGTACTGGTGTTTTTAGTACTCCATTCCTCTGAGAAGGGTGGTGACAGCAGTCTGCATGCAGGTACAGGTCAGTGTGCGTTTTCTTCCTGCACACACTGTTGCTCAGGGTACCATCAGCTCTCCTCTTAACCATGACGTCCAGGAATGGTAATCTTCCTTCTGCTTTGGTCTCCATAGTAAATTTGATGTTTGCATGTATGGAGTTTAGGTGTGTAAGGAAATCCAGGAGCTTGTCCCTAACATGGGGCCAGATGACGAACGTCTCATTGACATAACAGAAGAAACAAGTAAGTTTCCAATTGGATGACACCAAGGCTTCCTCCTCGAAGTACTCCATGTACAAATTCGTGACCACCAGAAAGAGTGGGCTGCCCATTGCGACTCCATCCGTTTGCTCATAGTATTCCCCATTAAACAGAAAATATGTTGAGGTCAAGACATGCCTAAAGAGTTCGGAGGTCTTCTCATCAAATTTCTGCCCAATAAGCTCGACTGACTCTCGTAGAGGCACCCTGGTGAATAGTGAAACAACGTCAAAGCTCAGTAGAACATCAGTGTCTTTTAGTCTGAAATTGTCGAAACGTTTCATGGAATCCATGGAATTATGGAAATGGTGAGGGCATTTACCTACATAGGCGCTAAGTAATTGAGCGAGATATTTTGCCAGCAAGTAAGTAGGTGCCCTAATGTTGCTGACAATCGGGTGCATAGGTACCCCCTCTTTGTGGACCTTGGGGAGTCCATAAAGTCATGGTGGTACAGGTCCTTGAAGTGACAATTTCTTGGCGTCCGCCTCTGGTAGATCCGCATCCTTGAGTAGAGCCCTGGTCTTGTTCTCCATCTTCTTCGTGGGGTCAGCGTTGATCTTCCTACAGGAATCGTCATCTAGCAGGCACTCTTCTCAATGTAGTCCTTAGGGGAAAGAACAACAATGGCATTGCCTTTGTCAGCAGGTAAGATAACAATCTCAGTGCACTTTCTTAGGTCCCGAATGGTCTCCCTCTCTCTACTGGTAATGTTAGTCATTGTAGGTTTAGTTCTGGTCAGAGCCTGGCAGGTTTCCTGTCACACTTCTTCTGCTGCTTCAGGTGGTAATTGCGCTGCAACCTGTTCCACTGTACTGACAATGTCCGCAGGGGAAATCGGCTGTATATAAAAGAAGCACTGAGTTAATAAAACACGGGCATTACTGGTAAGTGTGAAGGATGACCTCAGTTTGAGGAAGGCCGGCATATACCAAATTCCCTGCGAGTGTGGGAAGACTTATATCGGACAAACAGTACACACCATTGAAGATCGTTGCCGAGAACATCAAAGGCACACTCGACTGAAATATACAAATAAGTCAGTGGTAGCAGAGCACTGTTTGTCCGAGAACATTTAATGGACATGTTAAGTTCAGATGACAGTGGTCGTGCTTGTCGGAGGGAGAAACGAGACGAGGTAGTTGCACTTTTCGCTTCCAAAGCAAACATTAAAAATTCATACGGCACCACTATGAGGAATGTTTCTTCATCAAATAAATACGAAATATCTACAAACAAAAAGAAGTGGTAGTGGTAGATTTGGCCATGTTAAAAAAAATATGTCCAAATGTGAAACACAAACAAAAAACCATCCACAACCAAAATAAAAGTGATTTGGGGCTTTCATTGGTGAAATAATAAGTGCAGAATTTGATGAGGACTCGTGGATCGCTGATTGTGGAGCGACAAATGACATGGCTAAGAAAACTGAGTGGTATACACCATTTACTAAGTTTGCAACACCACTGCAGATATACATGGGCAATGATTCAACTAAGAACTCACTAGGAAAAGGAACTATTATTTTGAAGCTTTTGTCAATGGTAAATGGAAGTTATTCCATATGGATAATCTTTTGTATACTCCAGAAAGGCAAAGAAATCTCTTCTCTGTATCATCTGCTATGGACAGGGGATTAGACGTTTATTCGTCGAAAGACAGGTGTAAGTTCCGAACCAGTGGCGTTGTAAAAGCATGTGGCGTATGTAGTGGCAACTTATTGAAGATGTTGATTCGAGGGACAAAACAAATTCAGCCTTGTGATCCTGAGGTAAATCTTGAGTCAAAGGACACTCTTCAAATTTGACATGAACACTTGGGTCATCAAAACAAATGTCATGTCCAACAATTCTTAATGTAGCATAGTGTTGAAGTTGAAGACTTTGGCAAAGAATTTTGTGAGGCATGTGTTAAGGGGAAGCAGCATCGCAGCAGTTTTCAGTTATGACAGCAGTGTGCCATACAACCTGGAGAAGTGATTCGTGCTGATCTCTGTGACCCTATGCAGTGTAAATCACTGGGAGGAGCATAATATTTGCTTTGCTTCACTTGTGACTTTTCAAGATTATGCACGATATATTTTCTCAAGCAGAAGTCTGAGAATGCAGAGAAGATTTCAGAAATGGTGAGATTTGTGAAGAATTTTTGTTGTCAATGTGATGGTGGATGAGAATTTGATAACACTGAAGTTAAAGATTTGATGAAAGTAAGTGGCATACAACTCATCATCACAAATCCTTATACTCCAGAGCAGAATGGATGTGCTGAGCGCACTAACAGAACAGTTGTGGAACCAGCTCGAACCATGTTGCTAGCTCAGGGCCTGCCTAAGTTTTTGTGGGCAGAAGCAGTAAACACAGCTGTTTATGTGTTAAACAGAACTGGTACAAGTCATGTGGATGGTAAAACACATTATGAAGCATTCACTTGAAAGATGATACAGCTAAATACACTTCATATTTTTGGGGTGAAGTGTTTTGTTCATATCCCGAAGGAAGAGTGAAAGAAATGGGATTCAAAAGGAAAACCAGAATCTTTGTTGGTTATTCTGATGGCATGATGGCTTTCGAGTGTGGATTGAATCAGAAAAATGGATTCTTCAGAGTAAGGATGTTGTTTTTGAACCTGAGAAAACTGACATGACAATGGTGTTACTCCTAAGTGAAACAGGCAATGAAGAATTGAAGAATCAAGAAGATGAAAGTGTGTTCAAGGAACCTACAAAAGGAAGTTCTAGTGAAAGAGAATTGAGAAATAGGCAACAGCTGAAGAAACCAGAGTGCCTTATTGAAATTATGCTGGCTGAAATAAATGAGCCAAAGAATTATACAGAGGCTGTTAATTCTGTAGACCATGAACACTGGAGAAGAGCAATGGAGAAAGAAATGACTTCATTGAAAGAAAATACTGCGTGGACTTTGGAACCTCTTCCACCAGACCATAAGCCCATTACAAACCATTGGGTTTATAGAATTAAGCATAAAGGTGATGGTAAAATTGATCGCTATAAAGCGAGACAAGTGGTTCATGGATTTTGTCAACAAAACGGTATTGACTATAATGAAACATTCAGCCCTGTTGCTGGATATGATACAATTAGACCAATTTTGAGTGTTTCTGCTAGTGAGAAACTTCATTTGGCACAATTCAACGTAAAATCTGCTTTTTTGAATGACTTCTTAAAGGAAGAGATTTATATGGAGCAGCCTGAGGGATTTAGTGATGTAACTGATTGGGTATGCAAACTTCATAAAAGTTTATATGAACTAAAACAATCTCCAGGGTGCTGGAACTAATGGTTCAAGAACTTCCTAATAAATCTTGGGCTTTTGAAAAGTAAGGCAGATACGTGTTTGTTCTATCGAGAAAACTGCAATGACGAATTGATGGTAGTTCTGTATGTTGATGATGGATTAATATCTGCAAGCAAGAAGAAGAATATTGAAGTTTTCCTAAAGGAAATTCAAGATGAGTTTAAAATTACTATTGAGCCAGTAGGATATTTCTTAAGTATTATTATTGTATGTCACGATAATGGATCAATAGAGATTAATCAAGAAAGCTATGCTAAAGATATTCTTTGATGGTTTAACATGACAGAGGCAAATCCTGTGTCAACTCCAATTGAGCAGTATCTGCAGCCAAATGAGTTAACCAGTGATAAACCAGCTAATGCTCCATATCAAGAAGCAGTTGTCTGTTTTATGTATTTAGCTGTTGGTACAAGGCCCAATAGCATTTGCAGTGAGCTATGTGTCAAAATTTTTAAGGAATCCTCAAGAAAATCACTGGTCTGTGGTAAAAAGACTCCTAAAGTATATAAAAGGTTCAGTGTCATTGGGTATAAAATATGATGCAAACAGGAGACTGGAGATGTATACTGATGCTGATTATGCCATGATCGTGCAACCAGACGTTCAGTTAGTGGAGTGGTTGCAAGATTTTGTGGAGGAGGTGTTATATGGATCAGCAGGCGGCAACATTGCATATCACCGTCAACAACAGAGTTGGAGTATGTGGCTGCCAGGGAAGAAGCAAGAGAAGGAATAAGGCTATCTAAGCTCTATGAAGAAATTTCACCACTGGAGAGTGTTCCTGTTCTTCTTGTTGATAATGCAAGTGCTATTAAAGTGCCCAAAAATCCTAAATTTCACAAGAGGACAAAGCATATTGATGTTCGCATGCTCTACATCCATGAGAAGGTTCACGAAGGCCAGCATGTACCAGGCAATCAGCAAGTTGCAAATATTCTTGCCGAACCATTGCCAAATGAACAGCTTAAACATTTAAGATGTGGAATGTGTTAAGTACTGCATTTAGCAAGATAAACACTTAGGGGAAGTGTTGAAGTGAAATGTTTGTATTAATCTCTCTGCTGTGTACTATATCTAAGTCTTTGGTTGATGTTGTACAGTTAAATACATGTGTCTCGTATAGCAAATAGGTCATGCATGTGCTTTATGTTGTGCCCTTTTGTTCTTTCTTGAAGTTTCTGTAATATTCATCTCACCAAGTTTGACTGCCAATGCCCTTGGAAAGGTATTTGCTTTATGTTCTGAGATCGTTTTGTATGCTTGCACATTTGTGGGTTGTACCATATGTGTGTTTAGTTTTATTATCTGATAGCAATGATAAGAAAGGCCAAGATCTCTTATAAATATATTACAGTTTCCCCAGTCAATATGTGTAAGTACGTGGTCTGAACTTTTAGATAACCTAGTAGCATTGTTTATCATTTGCACCAGACCAAAAGTGTTCAGAATGTTTAGGAAGTTATTACAAATTTCATCCTCGACACTTGTTTTTATATTCATGTCGCCACATATTATGTTAGTTTTGGGGGCAGAGACTCTTTCCAGATCTTCATTTAATGTTTCATATTACCATTAGAAGAGTGCTACACACACAGAATGGTATGCTTTGTTTAACAGCTGCCCAACCAAAATGTTTATGTACACTTACTGGTATCAGCTCTTTGGTAGCTTTAAAATGTGTGCCACTTCTGATATACAGTCCCGCACACTTCAAGGTAGTTATGCAGTAGTCTCTTGCACATTCATCTGACAATACCACTATGTACTGTATTTCAGGGTTTCTGCACCACTGCTCTGTAATGTATACACTAGACTGTTCAAGTTGGTGTAATTTATTTTTAATAGTTAATAATTTTGATAAAGAATAGTTAATTCTGAGAAAAGGAAACAAAATATTATGTGGTTTTTATTCAAACAATGAAAAATCCAGGGTGGAATGTAACAATACTATGAAAACAAAAGTTGCTACTCACCATATAGCGGGGATGCTGAGTTGCAGATAAGCACAACAAAAAGACTGTCACAAATAAGCTTTCGGCCAGAAAGGCCTTTGTCAAAAATTGATGACGCACACACACACACACACACACACACACACACACACACACACACACACACACACACACACACACACACGCGCGCTCACACGACTGACTGCAGTCTCTGGCAGCTGAAGGCACACTGTGAGCAGCAGCCACAGTGCATGATGGGAGTGGCAATTGGGTGGGGGTAAGGAGGAGGCTGGGGCAAGGAGGAGGAGGGATAGTAGGGTAGGGGTGGGGTACAGTGAAGTGCTGCTGCGGAGCACGCAGGGACAAGATGGAGAGAGGTTAGAGCAGCTAGGTGCATTGGGGAGGTTATGTTCTGGTTTTCATTCTTTTCTTTTTCTCTGAACTCCAACAACCTCCCATTTCCAGTCCTGTCGAGGGGCAGATTATTCTTAATGTAGTCCAATCTCCTGATACTTTCCACTGGCGTAAGTGCTATATGTTCCCTGCTAAATCTTCATCCAGACAGTTGCCCTTGCAATTACTGAAATGGCTACAGCCACTCTTTAGGAACTTACTTGTTAGTCTGATAGCTCCATTGATCCCCCTCCCTTATCACTACACCTATGATGCAGCCATCTGTTATCACTGAGGCATGCAAGCCACTCCACTTCAGCAAGACCAATAGATCATGGAGGATTCTGTTTCATTAACTTTCTTATATTGTTAATGAATCATGATATTATCTTCTATGGCATAAATGTATCTGATATATGCATGCAGTAATTCTGAATTTCAGCCATACATTGTCCACGTTTTCATTCCCAGAGCTAAATGTTTGCTGTTGGTTGCTGACATAGTTTTAATCATTTTCTTGTCACCCTTGTTCATCAGAAATACATTTCTACCATTCTTAGCTTTTGTTTAACACTGATGATCAATGGTCCTATTATAGCATCTCTCCAAGTGCCTAACTCAGGCACTCAATACAAATTTGTAATGAGGCAAAAGTCAATACAATAATAAAACTCTTGCCATACACCTCCCAGTCAATATCAGTGACCACATTAATTATCCTTCCTTGCAATTCTCCCAGATTAAGTGACAGAGGAGGCAGGAACGACGACTGTGGTGGTATCTACAGACCTGTATTGACCTTTGCTGTCGATTTCCTTGGGTTACAGACAAACTATCCCAATATGCTGCATCTTCTTTGCTGATTGTCTTGGTCAGCCTGTTTTCTTAGCACCACATGAGAACCCAGTCTCATGGAATGTGTTGTACCACCCACAGATTGTTTAGCCTGTTGGATCTTTTACCTGATATCTTGTGCAAAATCGTCACTGAACTGTCACAGCTGACACTTATTTAGCGAATTCAAAGACACAAATGCTCACATGCTCTATTATGCACCACGTTCTGATATGTTACCCCCTAGTGGTGCTCTCTACAACTACACTTCAATATTTATTATGAATTGAAACTTAGAGAAATTCTCTGCTGAGAGCCTTTACCACTGACATATATCATTTTTCGGTACGTCTTATATTTTTCATGCAACCATATTCCGAAATCCCAGCAATATTTATGATTAACCAAGTAATGAAGAAGGTGCTAACATGATTTAATGTCAACAGTTGCAGCTGTTCCACATCTGCTACTGGATGTCACCTTTCACTTTTTTCATACATTATGGTCTTAAGATATGCTGTACCATTTTAGTCCAGCATTTTTTTTTTTTTAATATCAACTAGCTAGCTTCTATTGTTCCATAATCACTGGGCCACAGTCCCTATCAATTATGTTTTGAAATTCAGCAATAAACTTCCTTGATCCATCTACAATCTGTCAGCCCTCTTTGATGTCGTCTTTTTTTTTTTTTTTTTTTTTTTTTTTTTATACCATCATATCACACCTTCCAATCTGTCCTTGTAATTTACAACATGCCTCACTGAATAATACAGAGTGTGTGAGTAGTTTTCACACCACAGGTTCATGTCTCAGTCCCAGAAGTCCAAATTGGTAATACATATGGACTGCAAACAGTCTTTTTTAGACAATCTCGAAGATGACAAAACAGGAAGTTATGTACTGTAAGCACCACATTTCATCAGTCAAGATGGCTTAGTGCAAAGTAACTAACAACAGACGAAGAACTGTACTGTCATTCCTAGACTTCTTTAAATGTTAGTGTAGCCTAAGAGAGGAAACAGAAATAAACATAGTTAACAATGAATATACCTCTGCTTATATTTCAAATGTAATGCCAGATGAGGTGTAAAAAGTCATTCGAGGCATGTATAAATGAAAGGAAACTGAAATGATGGTGTTTTAATACAAATGATGAAAAGCTTATGTAAGGTAATAAAAAAGAAAGCTGTATACACAATTTCTGCTGAGGAAGACAGCTCCTTAAAACTGCAACACTGCTGTAATTATTTATCTTCACAAACAAGGAGGCAGACAGGATGGGGTAAAAAGCATTTATCAGTATTTAGTTTGGAAAGTTGTGGTAAGATCTTATGGGACCAAACTGCTAATGTCATCAGTCCCTGAGCCTACACACTACTTAATCTAACTTAAACTAACTTACACTATGGACAACACACACACCCATGCCCAAGGTAGGACTTGAACCTTCGACAGGGGGAGCCGCACGGACCATGACAAGGTGCATCAGACCACATGGCTACCCCGTGCAGCTCAGTATTTATGCACAACATATAGTCACTAAGAAGTCGTGTACAAGAGCATTAGATTTTAACCAGGCAAAGGAACAAGTTGCCTATAGAAATGGATATAACATAACAGGTGTCTTTCTGGCAAGTTATGAACGAAATTATAGAACAGAGCCATGAGTATGAATATCACATTGTCTCAGATTAGTAGAGTTTGAGTAAGTTTTTATACATGGTATATACAAAACTGTATACAGCCACTGACAAACAAATAATTGATTGAGTCTATGTTATAATACTGAAATCAGCGCTACCACTTCCATTAGACTTTATGAGGATAGTGAGAAGTTAAGAGCTGATATAAGGGTTAGACTAGGAGATTCTGTATTAGCAAACCAGTTCTCAGCAGTTTTGGAGGAAGTTAGTATATTTTTAAAATGGGAAAACCAAAGAGTATGGTTTAACGAATCATCTCTAAATCAACTTCATTTTGGTGATAACAATGTAATGTTCAACTACTATTGTTATATTGGTATTAAGCCAAGGTCCAAGGCATGTTTCTGTGGCTGATGTTTTGTCTCCTAATGCCAGAGACGTCCTGACAGGCTAAAAGACACAATTAGTATACAAAATTAAATAGTGTTGGAAGTTCCATGCAGCTTTGCAGCATTAGAAAATTACAACGAAATGCAGGAAGATCTGCAGCGGACAGGCACTTGGTGAGGGAGTGGCAACTGACCCTTAACATAGACAAATGTAATGTATTGCGAATACATAGAAAGAAGGATCCTTTATTGTATGATTATATGATAGTGGAACAAACACTGGTAGCAGTTACTTCTGTAAAATATCTGGGAGTTTTCGTGCGGAACGATTTGAAGTGGAATGATCATATAAAGGCGGGTACCAGGTTGAGATTCATTGGGAGAGTCCTTAGAAAATGTAGTCCATCAACAAAGGAGGTGGCTTACAAAACACTCGTTCGACGTATACTTGAGTATTGTTCATCAGTGTGGGATCCATACCAGGTCGGGTTAACAGAGGAGATAGAGAACATGCAAAGAAGAGCGGCACATTTCGTCACAGGGTTATTTGGTAAGCGTGATAGCGTTGCGGAGCTGTTTAGCGAACTCAAATGGCAGACTCTGCAAGAGAGGCACTCTGCATTGCAGTGTAGCTTGCTGCCCAGGTTTCAAGAGGGTGCGTTTCTGGATGAGGTATTGAATATATTGCTTCCCCCTACTTATACCTCCCGAGTAGATCACGAATGTAAAATTAGAGAGACTTGAGCACACATGGAGGCTTCCCGGCAGTCGTTCTTCCTGGGAACCATATGTGACTGGAACAAGAAAGGGAGGTAATGACAGTGGCACGTAAAGTGCTCTCCGCCATGCACCATTGGGTGGCTTGCAGAGTATAAATGTAGATGTGGATGTAGACTGAGCAGGCCAAACTGTTTGTCCATAATTGCACAAATCTCAGTAATTGAGTGGAAGAAGTTAATAAACCCAGTAGTCCTGAAAATTGCCATAAAACAAAAATAATGCATGATGAACACATTGAAAAGGAAATGGTACAAATTAATGGTGAGCTCATGGAAGCAGTGGATGAGGTTTTGTATGTAGTGCAATTGAAGATAAATGGATGGACAGGAGGACAAATAAACCGAAGAGTAAAAATGGCCTGCAGCACTTTTGGTACACGAAATAGGGTTTTCAAAACTAAGCTTCCAATGCATTTGAAAGAAAGCTTACAATTTATGTGTATTATAATTTTTTACTTATGACAATAAAACACATACTTTTAATGAAAACCTATTAAAAAATGAAATGCTACTTAGGAAGCAATGGGAAGATACGTATTGGGAATTACCAGGAAGGACAATGTAGCAAATAAACGGATGTAAATGGACACACACACACACACACACACCATGGAATGATGTACTTTCTATGAGATTAAATGCTGAGTACAGATGTAGGTGAAGCTCTTTGCTGGATCTCACGAGATAAGAAAAGATTGAGACAAGTGACATTAGAAAATTGCTGAATGCAGGAAAAATGGAAAATTCTGGTGGTGCCATTTAGACAGCAGTGGAAGTCAAGTATAAGATGATGATGATGATGATAATAATAATGAATATTTTTTAAATAATTAATGTCTGTATGGCTACTTGTTTGCAGAATTTTTTATATCTAAATCATTTGTATTCTAATGATTGAATGCTTTTGGATAGGGGTAAGTATGTTAGACCCAATAATAAACAATGTGATTTATTTTTCTGGCAAGACGGCCAGAACACTTCGCTTCATATAGAGCCTTTACTCTACTTACGGCGGGTCTAAGTCTTCGCACCTACGTACAAAGTTATGTGTGCCTCTGTATATATTCCTGCACCAGTAAACCACTGTTACTGACTTGCAATACCAACGTGTTTTATCTCACCTGCTCCTACTCGCTTCCGTCATTCGGCCAACCATTCAGTTTTCAGGAGCAGACACACGCGCCCCCTTACAGGCGGCATACAAAAGTGTGTCTTCAAAGCACTGCTTTCTATTGTGTTTTCATCCTCAGGCTGCGAGCATTAATGATTCTTTCACCTTTCAGGGTCATTTCTGCAAGCCGAGGGCAAGAACATGCCTCAAACCTTGATAAGCTCCTCAGCTCTCTTTGACAAGGCCGTTATCAGAATAAAAGTGACTTCTTATATGAGAAGTCTTCAGCTGCCATTGCTGGGATACAGAATTCCTATGGCCACAACAGTCTGAGTTAAGCAAATATGCTGATAGCCATGAGATTATCATCATCTGCTTAATAGCCTACCGGTCGACCTTTAGAACACAATACAGCTGCAATTCAGCACAGCACAGACGGCACAGATCTCTGGTAGGTTTCCACAGGTATGTGGCACCAAGTGTCTATGCGCAGGTTATGCAGTACCCGGAAAATATGAGTTGGAGGTTTGAGAGTGTGGAGGTTGTATCCGATAGGTCCCAGAGGTGTTCCGTTGCACATAGATCAGGCTAATTGAACAGCCTAGGCTTCAACATGTATTCACTGTCACATTGCTAAAACCACTTTAATATCATTCTGGCCTCCTGAAATGGACAATTATACTAATGAAAGATGCCACAATTCTCAGGGAAGACATTAAGCACAAACGGATATAGGTGGTTCGCAATAATGTTCACGTGGTCCACAGCGATCATGGTGGCCTTGACTACTATCAAGAGGCACCACACAAGCCCAGGTGAATGTGCCCCACAGCATAATATTTCTTCAAATGGCCTGCACCTGTGGTGTCATGCACAATACGGTTTCAATGATACAATACACAGTGCAGATGCAACTGACAATGTCATTGGGCAACATGGCCATACTTATGGGTATCTTCTGCAGAGCCCCTTGTTCAACAAAGTGCTCTCAACAGTGTGCACTGAACAGTGTGTTCTGGAACATTTGTGCCTGCACCATCATTTTACTCTATCATCAGATTGCCACTGTCTAGCCTGCTTTACACAGTGGGCAAGGCTCTGACCTCCACATTCTCTGACAAAGCCCAGATGTTCGACAAGTTGCTGGTGACCCACAATTTTATTGTCTGTTGACCACTTTCTATAGATGTTCATGACAGGAGCACACAAACAGATAAATATGTTCATTGTTTACGAGATGCTCATTCTTGGGTGCCAGGACATAGCTATTGCACTTTGACAAAGTTGTCCTTTTTTGTGACAAAAAATTGCCACCACCAGCATCCTACCACTGATGCTATTATTTATTTTAAAGAACTATTAATTAATGTATTTAATTCTTTCTTTTACAAGGATCTGTTTTTTTTTAATTTTTTTAACTTTAAGTGAGGCAAGCCAGTGCTGAAACTGACTGAGGTTCATCTGCTGTGTAATATATTGGCTGCTGTGGCACCTGCTGTGTAGGCAAAAGATGTTAAAAGATCAAGCTACACACTGCCGTATAGACACTGCTCCTGTTTTCTTTTCTAACAATTATCCGTATCTCTTTTTCTGAACTGGAGAGAGTTGTCACAAAATAACAACACTTGTTAATTTGCTCAGTTGAGCAAAATGTAACATCAGTTTGACCAAAAATATATTTCACATTAGTGAAAGAAAATCTTGGCTATTTTTGCAGTAGAGATGAAAAAGACATTGTAACCAATTCTTTTTCCGACTTCACTGTCTTTTCTCAGGAAGGACAGAAACACACATCCACCCCCCCACCCCAAGCAAAAATAAATAAATAAATAAAAACACAAGGAATAGAAAGAAAATCTCGACAAACAGAACCAGAGCATTACCAGTGGATTTCCACATTTGCAGCCTTATTCCTCATTTCTCTCTTCTCTGCTGATATTGTTTTCTCACCACATCACACGACCACATTGCCACCAGGTGGCATTCGGTCTTGCAGAGGGCAGTGTCCATAATGTTTTGGTTCATCAATGTAGCTTCTAACCACAGCCCTAGTTCCCTCTTATCAACATTTAAAAAAAGCACTTGTCTACAATAGAATGTTCATCCAGTTGTTTACTGCCTCTCAGCTTGTTTTCCTTAAATAATTGTTCAAAATGTTCAATTGTGTGTGAATTCCTAAGGAACCAAACTGCTCAAGTCATCGGTCCCTACACTTACACACTACTTAAAACTAATTTATGCTAAGTGTGGTGTCACCGCCAGACGCCACACTCGCTAGGTGGTAGCCTTTAAATCGGCCTCGGTCCGGTAGTATACGTCGGACCCGCGTGTCGCCACTATCAATGATTGCAGACCGAGCGCCACCACACGGCAGGTCTAGAGAGACTTCCTAGCACGCGCCCCAGTTATACAGCCGATTTTGCTAGCGATGGTTCACTGACAAATTACGCTCTCATTTGTCGAGACGATAGTTAGCATAGCCTTCAGCTACGTTATTTGCTACGACCTAGCAAGGCGCCAGTATCCATACTATTGATATTGTGAATCATGTACTATAAAGAGCGACGTTCTCCATTAATGGATTAAAGTTAAGTATTTCACCAGCTATGTCCGTTTTTCTCAATTCTAATTCCCTTGCCATGTTCCAGACCTCACGCCAGCCTGCGTGAGCTAAAACGCGTGCATTTCGGCCTCCTGTAGGAAAACGGTTGGATCTCCTGCCAACCACAACATTGGCGACGAGGCAAAACCGCGTTCTTATCGATATTGCCCTGATTTACTTGTGTAAAGGCTTCGCCACAATCTCCAGATGTACTGTCTGAATTTTATCGCTTACAGAATCAGCAGACGCAGGCCTTACTGGATGCCCTTGGACAGCTCATCCAGGGGCAACGTGCAATGCAAAACGATGCGGCAGCACCCGCTTCACCACTAACACTGTTGCACCCACTTTTCGACCTTTTGATGCTGCCCTGGAAAGCTGGACGGAGTGGTCACGCCAATTTGGATTCCATCTCGCCACCTACAAAATTCAAGGTAACGAGCGGCAGCCTTTTTTATTATCGTCGGTCGGCATGACCACGTACCGTGTGATAGTCAAATTATTTCCCCGACGCGACATAGCAACTCTGTCCTACGAAGAAATTTTGTCTGCATTAGATGCATATTTCAAAGAATCAGTCAATGTAGTTGCACAAAGGTATACCTTCTTTCGTACAAAACGTACGGCAGGTCAGACTAATCGGGAGTGGGTTGCAACCTTGCAAAGGCCTTACTAGGGATTGTGCTTTTGAGTGCCAATGTGGACTCCGTTATTCAGATACTATGGTACGTGATGCAATTGCACAGAACGTTTGTGATGTTCGTATAAGGGAGCAGATTTTGAAACTAGTATATCCCTCCCTTCAACAAGTGATGGACATATTGGATCGGCAGGACACACTTGACTTTGCTCAGGAATCATTTGAAACTTCACCAGCAGTGTGTCAGGTTAACTGGCCCGCTGGGCGAGCTGCACGGAACAGTAAACAGTCCTCGCGCCCTGCCGTGCCGCTGCCACCAGGCCTCCAGCCACGTGTAGTGAGTGCGCTGGCAAGCAAATGCATTGATCAAATCATGCCCGCGGTGTGCTACTAAACATTCGCGTAAGAATTGCCCATCACGCCATGCTATTTGCTTTTATTGTAATAAAAAAGGACATGTTCAGAGTGTTTGCCAGAAAAAGCTCAGATCAGAAGCTCAAAACCGTTCCAGGCCCTTTGCTTCGCGCCGGAATCGGAATTGAACCAAGGATACTCAGGCTCGCGAAACTTCGCCCATGGAAATTAATGTAGTTCATTCCACGCCGCCCAGTGCCACTCTCTCTAATAGTGACTGTGTTCGTCCCAGAAATAGCGTGCGTCGACATCGCCGGAAATCCCGTCAAGTCGCAAGTGATTCTGTACCAGTGTCAGTTCCTGTTGCACGAGACAGTCGCTCTTGTCGTCAGCAGGACAATAAACTTTTTGTAGATTTGGACATTAACAGCAAAGTGATACCATTCCAGCTCGATACTGGAGCTGCACTGATCAATCAAGACACTTACAAACTGCTGGGCACACTTCCGTTGCGCACCGCAAATGTTAAATTAAGTTGTTATTCAGGTGAACAGAGCCCTGTGTTAGGACAGTGCAGCCTTCTTGCAACATACAAAGGACAAACAAAACTTGGGTCATTTTACGCCCTTCATTCTTCTTCTGCAGTGAACTTGTTTGGTTTCGATTTATTTCAGTTGTTTAACTTGTCTATAGTAAATCAGATCCTATCAGTGAATCAGACTGTGCCTTCAGACAGTGTTTCTCGTCTATGTGAAGAATTTGCAGACATTTTTGCACCAGGCCTTGGTTGCACTGAGAACTATAAAGCACATTTGGAACTGAAAGTAAACGCGCAACCGAAATTTTTCAGAGCACGCAATGTTCCCCACGCATTGCGTGATGAGGTCGCAAAAACATTACACGATTTGGAATCACAAGGTGTAATTGAACGTGTGCAGGGTTCTCTCTGGGCATCACCCTTAGTAATTTTGCCAAAACCTTCCGGAAAATTGAGACTTGGTGTGGACGTCAAGGCAACAGTGAATCCACAACTAGTGATTGCAATTTTTCCTTTACGCCGCCCGGAAGATCTTTTTGACAAACTGTGCCCGGGTAAATATTTTTCGAAGTTGGACCTCGCAGATGCGTACTTGCAAATACCGGTGGACGAAGAATCCCAGCGCGTTTTGGTGGTTAACACACATCTTGGGTTGTATCGATTCAAACGACTGCCATTCGGGTGTGCATCCGCCCCTGCATTGTTTCAGCAATATCTACAAACTGTTTGTGCGTCGGTCCCTACTGCAGCAAATTTCTGGACGATATTGTGATTTCCAGAAAGACGGAAGAAGAACATTTGGCCAATCTCAGAACATTATTTCAGGTCTTGCGACAAAATGGTCTTCGCTTGCGGAAGGACAAATGTGTGTTTTTTGCTCGGAACTTGCCATACCTGGGACATGTACTCAATGCCCAAGGCATACATCCCAGTCCAACACACCTCTGTGCCATTCAAGACTTGCCTTCGCCGCAGAATTTGAAGCAGCTACAGAGTGTGCTGGGAAAAATAAATTACTACCATCGCTATGTGCCACAGGCCTCTTCCATTTCAGCTCTGCTTCATCGCTTACGCCGTAAGGGTGTTCCGTTCGTCTGGACGACGGAATGCGAACGCGCCTTTCGCCAGTTGAAGTCGGCGTTGCTTTCCAATACTTGCCTTACGCCATTTGATCCCCAGAAGCCCCTCTTGTTGATGGTGGATGCATCGGATTTCGGGATCGGTGCTGTGCTTGTGCACAAAGATGGATCGCACGATCGCCCTATTGCCTTTGCGTCCAAATTGCTCTCGTCTGCGCAAAGAAATTATTCACAGATCGAGAAAGAAGCATTGGCTCTTGTATTTGGTGTTACGAAGTTACATGATTTCTTGTATGGTCGTCACTCTACCATAATCACAGACCACAAACCTTTAACATTGCTGTTTCACCCGACCTAGCCTGTACCTCCACGTACAGCGCAGAAATTCATTTGCTGGTCTATTTTCCTCTCGCAGTACCGCTACGATATCTTGTTACAGTCCACTGTTAAGCACGGAAACGCCGATGCGTCGTCCCACTTGCCTGTTGCTGAGGATAGGGCATTCGATTCCTCCGAACTTGCTTGCATGTTCATTGATGCGGAAACTGATGATGTGGTCGAATCGTTTCCGATTGATTTTCGTCGTGTAGCTACAGCCAGAGCTGCCGACTCTGTCCTTGCTCCCGTTCTGCGTTTTGTTGCTACACAATGGCCCTTGTCAAAGTCACGAATCGGTGACCCGTTGGTTCGCCGATTTTTTGCTCACAAGGAGAGACTTTTTGTATGACGTGGTGTTATGGTGTTGCGTTCTGAAAATGATAAGTCCAGGGTCTTGGTAACACGTTCATTACAGTCCTCTGTCTTACAGCTTCTCCACAAAGGACATTGGGGTATAGTGAGAACAAAACAACTTGCTCGTCAGCACTGTACTTGGTTCGGAATCGATGCCGTGATTATGAATATGTGCTCTTCTTGCATGGTGTGTGCCGAACAACAATCAGCACTACCACGGAAATTCTTTGCATGGCCAAAAGCCACTTCCCCTTGGCAACGCTTGCACATCGATTTTGCTGGTCCATTCTGGAATGCTCGATGGTTGGTAGTGGTAGATTCATTCAGTAATTTTCATTTTGTTGTGCAGATGTCTTCCACGACGTCCTCTGCCACCATCCAAGCGTTATCTGCTATCTTTTACATTGAAGGTCTTCCACAGACTATTGTTTCCGACAATGGCCCACCATTCATGTCTTCAGAATTTCAGTCATTCTGCAAGACCAATGGTATTCAACATCTGACGTCTGCGCCATTTTCGCCACAGTCAAACGGTGCCGGTGAACGATTGGTCAGGACTTTCAAGTCACAGATGTTGAAGTTGAAAGAGTCGCATTCACGGGAGGACGCATTATGGCTCTTTTTGTCCTCGTATCGCTCTCAGCCCCGAGATGGTCGCTCGCCAGCTGAGTTGCTACACGGTCGTCCTCATTGAACCTTGATGTCTTTGCTACATCCACCGCATCAGGTTCCTGTGCAGCAGCAGACACCTACTTTTGCTCCAGGCAACGTTGTCTACTATCGCCACTACCGAGGTTCACGGCATTGGCTGCCTTGGATGCACTATGTAACTGGTTTTGGGGGCCTCTGGTGAGGTGCGTCGGCATCTCAATCAGCTGCGCCTCTGTCATCGCACGGGATCTGCAGCTTGCCGTCTGCTTTCAGCGATGGTGCCGTCCGGTCAGCGCCCCGGCGACCCATCTACTGGTTCGCCTCAGCCCCAGGTGTTACCAACACTGCCTTCCATTTTACCCCATGGCGATGCAGCCGCCGCCTGTTCTCCCGCCGGCGACGCCCATAGTGGACGCATCACTGCAACCGCTGGGTGCCTCCCTGGGTCATGCGCTGCCAATCGCTTCCTGTGACCAGTTGTCCTCCGACGTGGAACTGTTGCCCGCTCCGGACCATGTGTCATCTTCGCCCGTCGGGTGACCCAGCCTGATGGAGGTCAACCCTTCGGCTCCTCCTGTCTATCTGCAGGCGCATACACCGCATGTTGGCGTGCACCCTGGAGCAGGTGTTCAGGCGTTTCCTAGCTCCCCGCGGTCCGAATGGCAAGGGTGCGGGTGGCACAGCCTCACCTGTTGTTAGGCTCCCCACCTCGTCGCATACGTCAACATGCGGTCCTCCCCACGGTGGGCGGAAGCCTTATGCCACAACAACAGGGGAGGCATGTGGTATCACCGCCAGACACCACACTTGCTAGGTGGTAGCCTTTAAATTGGCCGCGGTCCATTAGTATACGTCGGACCCGTGTGTCGCCACTATCAATGATTGCAGACCGAGCACCGCCACATGGCAGGTCTAGAGAGACTTCCTAGCACTCGCCCCAGTTGTACAGCCGATTTTGTTAGCGATGGTACACTGAATTCTACACTCTCATTTGCCGAGACGATAGTTAGCATAGCCATCAGTTACGTTATTTTCTACGACCTAGCAAGGCGCCAGTATCCGTACTATTGATATTGTGAATCATGTACCATAAAGAGCGACGTTCTCCATTAATGGATTAAAGTTAAATATTCCACCAGCTACGCCCGTTTTTCTCAATTCTAATTCCCTTGTCATGTTCCAGACCTCATACCAGCCTGCGTGAGCTAAAACGCGTGCATTTCGGCCTCCTTTAGGAATACGGTTGGCTCTCCTGCCAACCACAACACTAAGAACAACACACACACCCATGCCCAAAAAGAATCAAACCTCCACCGGGAGGGGCTGCGCAATCCATGACATGGCACCCCAAACCGTGTGGGCACTAAATGTGGCTCTTAAAGAATTATCCACTAAGAAACCGAAATATAACTTGCCAAATGAAATTCTGGCAGAGGTAAGCAAGGAAAGATATCTTATGAGCATTCTCTATTGAGGATAAGTAATTGTGTGGATCACAAAATTCAAATGGGAAAATTAAAATGAATGGCATTAATGACACCCATTTTGCACGTAAGAGGTTTTATGTTCTTGTCCGAGAAGGAAGAGTCATTAAATAACATCACGGATGCATGTAAGTTAAAGCCAAATAGTGTTAGCAAGGGTTTTTTAAAAGGAGATTTCATTTTTGTAGAAAGATTAACCAAAATATTTCTTAAATAATATATGGCTTGCATTCATATTATCACATAGAAGAAGGTTTAACTAGATGAATGATGAACATGAACTTCACTTAACAAAGGTTTATTCAGTACTTGCATATACAAGATTGCGAGGCGAACTGCCTCCGGCCAAACACATACAGTATATATACAGCTACAGAACATTCTAGTACAATGATTTTTTATGTTGGTGGATACTTCTAGAATGTACTTGAACCAAATACAGAAATTAAAATTTTACAGTTCAGTTGAGTCTTGAACTCACAACCCTCTGTGCAACAGTCTAGTATCATAACCACTACACCACGGTGACTGTGATACTCAGCTTCTTCTGCTACATTGCTCCCTCCTTAAGAGAACAGCGTCTTGGTGTTACGTCCTAGTTCGGGAATGAATCATCGGTCCAGCATACTCTGACTCCCAATGAATGATGCTCGCCCTGGTGGTGATCTTCTTAAAACTTCTTTTGCTGCTATGCTCTTCATCACCTTTCCGCTTTTTGCCTGTCGCTATAGCTTCAAATTTTCCCTGGGTTGCAGGATCCTTATAGGGCTTAATTCGAACAATGTGGACCATATCTCTGATCTGTCTTACAACCTTATAAGGTCCAAAGTAGCGCCTGAGGAGCTTCTCAGAGAGACCAACCTTCCAAACAGGAGTGAAGATCCAGACGAGGTCACCAGGCTCGTAGACAACAGGGCGGTGGCTCGTGTCATGCTCGTTTCTTGAGCCTGCAGCATGCGGAGTCAAGCTAACTGCTGAGCTTCCTCAGCTCTGGTTAACAACTGGCTGGTGTAGTCGTCGTCCACGTCATTAGGATGTAACGGAAACACTGTGTCCATCGCCTCACACCCATGCACTAGGAAAAATGGCATAAATCCTGTAGTATCTTGTTTGGCGGTGTTGTAGGCAAACATCATGAAAGGCAGCACCTCATCTCAGTTGCTCTGCTCAACATTGACCAACATTAATAGCATGTTGGCAAGGCCTTATTAAGGTGTTCAGTAACCCCATTAGTTTGTGGATGGTAGACACTCTTCATGTGCTGAGTAATGTTGCACCGACAATTTATCTCTGTCACAAGATTTGATTGAAAACATTCCCTCAATCCGTGATTAACGACCTTGGGGCACGGTGTTTTAATATAATGTCTTCCACGATGAATTTGGTTATTTCAGATACTTTGGCTTTTGTAACGTCATAGTGTCAGATAATCAGTGCAAACAATAATCCATCTATTGCCACTAGTAGACATTGGAAATCATCCAAGGAGAATCCCAACATGCTGGAAAGGCATTTCAACTGGTGAAACTGGTTTGAGTCAGCCAGGTGGTTTCTGAGGAGCTGCCTTTGTCCTCCGGCATTCTACACAGAGCGACACATAGTGACGGGCACTCCTAAATAAACCTGGCCAGAAAAATCTCTTGCGGATTCTATCGTATGTCTTAATAAATCCTAGCTGTCCGGCCTCAGGTGTCATGGAATTTCTGTGGAACATCTAAGCACATGTGTTTAGGAATCACTGGTAGACACCTCTTCAAATGGATCAAAGTTTTTCTTGCAAAGTAATCCATTAACTACCTTAAATTATCCTTTCACATCCTCTGAACAACTTAAGGCAACCATAATTTGAGATATCTTGACATCCTGCTTCTGCTCAGCAGGGAGGTCCTGGAGCGCAACTGGACAGTCACTATCTTCATCAAAGTCTTGATGGTCTTGCACAGGGTTTCTTGAGAGACAGTCGGATCTTAGTGTTTTCTTCCACTTTTGTGCACATGGTAATGTCATACTCTTGAAGATGTAGTGCCCACCTGGTAGGTCGTCCTGTTGGATCCGTAAGGTCTGTCAATCAACAAAGTGAATGATGGTCTGTAACAACTGTGAAAGGCCTTCCATAGAGATACTGTCGAAATTTGCACATGGCCCAAATCACAGCAAGACATTCTCCATCTGTAGTTGAGTTGTTTCTCTCTGCTTTTGTAAGAGTCCTAGAAGCATAGGCTATAACCTTCTCTTTTCCATCCAAAATTTGCACCAGAGCAGTACCAATCCCATACCCATTGGCACTTGTGTGTAGTTCTGTATGTGCTCTCATCATACAGACCAAGTACAGGATCAGCTGCCAGAGCTTTTTGCAGCACATTGAACGAATCTTGTTGAGCACCACCCCAAACAAATTTCGCAGCAGCTTGTAACAACTCTTGGAGTGGCCTGGCTTTGATACAAAAGTCTTATCAAACGATGGTAATAAGAACATAATCCGAGGAAGCTTCTCACATCTGTAATACTTTTAGGAATAGGAAATTCCACTATAGGTCTCACCTTTTCTGGGTCTGGCCACAGACCTTCGTTTGGCACAAGGTGTCCAAGTATTTTGATTTATTCTGCTCCAAAGAAACACTTTCTTGGATTAAGTTTCAGTCCGCCTTGTTGGAGACACTTAAGAACAGCCCTCTGTTTTTTTATAGGTTCATCAAATGTCTCCAAGAACACTATATGTCATCTAAATAACAAAGACACATTGTCCATTTCAGGTGACATAGAAGATTATCCATCATCCATTCGAATGTTGCTTGTGCATTACGCAAACCAAACGGCATTACCTTAAACTCATACAGGCCCTCAGGTGTAATGAACGCAGTTTTGCAGTTTTCTCATGATCAGCCTCATCTCCTTCGATTTGACAGTATCCCGAGTACATGCCCATGGTTGAGAAAAACTTTGCCCCCTTCAGACAATCTAGTGCATCATCGGTTCTTGGAAGAGAGTCAATGTCCTTTTTAGATATCATATTAAGCTTCCTGTAATCAACACAAAAGCGCCAATTGCCATTCTTCTTCATGGCAAGGACCACTGGTGATGACCATGGGCTCTGTGAAGGCTGAATGCTGTCATTCTTCATTTTCTCTTCCTTGTCACGAATTATTCGACACTCCATTGCTGACACATGGTATGCTCTCTGGCTTATTGGTTGATGGTCTCCAGTGCTAATCCACAGCTTCACCATTTATTTTTCTAATTTGCTCTTCACGAGCCGACTGAAGCATTCAGAGAACTCTTGAAGAATGGAAGGTAGCTTCTTCTGTTGTTCCTTTGTGAGATCTGGTGATGGTCGAGCTAGAGGATCTTGTCTCATAGTGATAGTGTTAATTTCGTCCACAGTCTCAACATGGGAGGTTTCTATGATGCTCAGCTGTTCTTCAATTAACGGCTCAGTGTTTGCTACGCACATGCATCCTGGAACGATCTGCAGTTCTCGGCAACAGTTAACTATCCACAATTCACCGAATCCATTCTCAAATGAGACGACAGAGGCTGGGATGACCAAGTTATTCTTCAGTAGTATGCTTCTCTTACATTCCATGACAAGATCCATGGATTGATGCATGGCATGATATGTGACAGTTACCTTTCTAGTGCTGACTGCAAGAATGGTCACTTCATCCAGTACACATAGTCTCCACACACTTGGATGCACAACTTCCTGTCCACAGTATCTCATCTCATCTACCATAATCTTCGAGTGACCACAATCTATAATTGTCCGAGAAGCTTTCCAGAAGTCCCATCTAAGAATGATGTCATGACTACACTCTTGTAAGGCGATGAATTCTAAGGGCTGTGTATGGCCACCTATGCCCACACGAATGGTACATCTTCCTGTAGGTTGTACATATTTCCCACTAGTCACCTTCAGCAGAGATGTTTTGTTGTCGACGAACATGGTTTTCTGCAACTGGTGATGGTACTTCTCCAAAATGACTGAATATGATGCTCCAGAGTCCACAAGAGCTTGGGCTGGTTGGCCATCCATGAGGATATCAATGTAGTTGCCTATCATTTTTGTAGTGATTGACGGTGGAGGATTTTTCTCTTTGGCGGCCTCACCTCCAAGGAAGATCGCACCCTTTAGTTTTCCATGTTACGGCGGCTAGGTGATCGATTGTAGCTTCTAAACAGTGTGGAAGACCTCAATCGGCATGTTGGGGAGCGTCCCCTCCAGCGGCTAGCTTGCAGTGATAGAGACCTACATCGTACTGCACCCACATCTTCTTGTTCATCTTCATCATACCAGAGTTGGCATCAGCTAAGATCAGTCTGCTGCCTTCTGGTGTGGGCGTCATCAAATATGTGCTGCCTTTCTTGACAATAGCGCACCACATGTCCCGGTCGTCCGCAGTGGAAACATACTGGTTGGCTGTCCTGGGTCCTCCAGACATCAGTCTTCCTTGGGGCCCAAACAGGTTCCTCGTGCAGCATTGTAGGAACATAACTCCGCCTGGGTCTCAATTTTTTCACCATTTTAAAGGTAAATGAGAGCAAAGAGATTGGGTTCAATATCTGATCCCCTTCCTCCCTTATGACCTGTCGGAGCATCTCGTTTTTTTGCCTTCTGAACTTCCTCTCTCACTATCTGACAAAGAACACTTGTGAAGTCAGTTTCTTCCTTCATCGCAGACATTGATCCAACATTTTGAAGCTGTTCAAACTTTTTGCGTGTAATTCTTTTTTGATGCATTGTCTCGATATTCTGGCACCATTTTATGGAGTCGTTTGCCGTCGAAACCTCCAGGAGTAGGGCTTGATACATATCCTCAGCAACACTCTTCATGAGATGTGCAACCTTATCTTTCTATTCATACTAGGATCCAGTATTTTACACAGCTCCAAGACGTCTTGAATGTAGGATGCTGTAGTTTCTCCTGGACGCTGTGTCCTGTCCTTTAATGTATCTTCAGCCTTGCACTTCTGTCGTCATGTGTCACTGAAATACTTGCGCAGTTCTGCCTGGAACACTTCCCAGCTTGGGAAACTTCTCCTCGTTCTCATACCATTGCTTGGCAGTGACCTCCAAGTAGAGAAATATGTTTGCTAAACACACGGTGTCATCCCATTTGTTAAATTTGGCCATACACTCATATACCTTCAGCCACCTGTTTGAATCTTAGCCATCATTATCACGAGGAGGTCTCATGTGGTGACACACCATTGCTGTCATCATAATGTCCTCTTCCTGTTCTGTCTCCAACAGGTTGCGATCTGTTGAATATGGCTCGAACTCTGGCTTCTCGCCACGTGGTCTAATGGGAGCCATGGTGTCGTCAATAACGTACGCTATCACAAGTTCCAATACCCAGCGTCTCCACCAGAATAATGTCACGTACAAGGTGTAACTAAATGAATGACGAACACTAACTTCAATTAACGAAAGCTTATTCAGCATTTGCACATAAAAGAACATGGAGTGAACTGCCTCCAGCCAGAACACATACAGTATATATACAGCAACAGAACATTCCAGTACAGTGATTCTTGACATTTGTGGATACTTCTAGAATGTACTCGAACTGAATATAGAAATCAAAACTGTACAGCAACAGTTTAGTATCATAACCACTATACCACGATGTTACTCAACTTCTTCTGCAACAATATCAGTGGTAAGATATGTATATTTTACACAGAAAACGAAAACTTACAGTGCAGTGATTGTCCAGGTGATTTGCACTATTACAGCCAACCACAGTTTTCTTGAAGATATTGTGGAGTCAAGAGACTTCTTTGACACAGTGCCTAAGGCCTGTGGAGTAACAGATAGGCACCAAATGAAGGTGGACATTCTAGCTCTCAGGGAACAGCACATTTTCTGCACTGTCAAACCTAATGCTGTTTAGCTGCACGGTGGTGATGGACTCCTGGTTAACATTTGCTGGTGTTGTTGTGATATTCAAGTGATTCCCAGATAGGAACAATTCTTTCCAGACATGTTCTACAGCATACAGCTGAATGTGCTTGTGCTTGTGTCTATGAGGAAGTAACAGCCACATTCAGCAAGCAGTGCTGCACTAGGGCAGTGGTGAGAGGGCACATTCGCGTGATGCTTGTTGGGACACCTTAGAATTCGATGGTGATGTGATATGATGGGACCCAGGTTTGGAGACTGTTTTATGGTGTGTTGTTGTCACGTATTACTGACATTTACTCTGTATGCTTGTGCTTGTGCATTTTAATCTCAAGATTATTGCTGTCATGATAACTAACCTGAATAATAATGATTTCTGCTTGCTTCAGGCTGACCAAGGATTACAGTGGTTTGTCCGAGCTGATTTTAGAAATAGTGTGGCACTTGTCCTTTTCAGTATTATTGATTTTTTAATTTATCTGAGGCACCATGTAAAGTTGTGGTCTATGATATGTACTGCTATGGAAAATGAAACGCTCATCATATAAACGTAAGGCTCGTGTTAAGGCTGAGGTTTTACTATGTTTTTCAAGGAGATATTTGAAGTGCCTTGTATGTCTCACTGGACCTTAGAATGATTTATTGGAACTACTACACCTCACCTTAAAACACTGATGTTGTGGTTTCTTTTTTTTTTTTTTTTCTAATGAGATTTAAAAAGTTCCTGTCATGAATCAAACGCTACCGTCAGTCTCTTGTTTGTGCATAATCTCCCATTAGCCTGTGTCTAAAGTATGCATGTTTCGGGAAATAGACTGTGTTATGCCCAACAATACACTGCGAAGTTTGTTTGTGTTGTAGCAAAAGCAGATGTCAGGAGACCCACTGGTTATTAAGCGATGTTCAGCATTTGTGATATGTATGACATAAAGGGTGCTGTCACTTTGACAGATAAAGCTGCCTTTCAGCCAGCCTATAATTGTTTGTAAACTTCGTTACTGCTCTACTAAAAGGTTTTGTATTTATTAATGGAATTGAACAGGATCACTTAAAGTTTTTACAGCTTCACATAAAGTTTTATACTTCTTGTTTTAAAACTTGTGTTTGCATTCTACTGTAATTAACATTTGATGAAATTGTTGGGTCACTGTGGGTGTTCTCTGAGTTTTGGTAATACACAGTGTACATAAAGTCCGGGAACACTTTCAATTATTTACTACACAAGAACCAAACATTGTAAAGATATCATACATATGTCAGTTTTAAGAAAAACCCTGAAATTTTTTTTTCCATGTATACCGCCACAGCCTTGTTTGGTAATTTGCCGACAGTCAGCGCTAGTCGCAAACATGGCGAGTTCAGGTGTGGAGGAAGTTTTCTGTGTGTTGGAGTTCAACAAAAACAAGTGTGCTACAGCTTTTCAATGGATGTTTAGAACCAAGTATGGTATGAAACCACCAACAAGAAAGGCCATTTACCATTGACACAACAAATTCGTTATGACTGGTTGCTTGTGCCCAGCAAAGAGAAGCAGATGTCCCAGTGTTAGTGAAGTGAATGTTGAGCACGTACAAGAGACATTCGTGGCCTCCCCGTCACTTTTTTTCTGTAAGGACACATTAAAGATCTGGGTGGGTCACTCATGGTTCATATATCAAATGTTTGTAAAAAAAAAAAAAAATGAGTTTCTCTTCCAAATGCAATATGTATGACATCTGTACAATGTTTAGTTCTTGTGCAATAAATAATTGGAAGTGTTCCTGGACTTAACGTACACCCAGTATATACAATGTCACAGATATTGGCCAGTATCTGCGAGCTGTACTGTTACAATGATGTTATAAACTTTTTGGCTTAATATTTTGTAAGTAACATTTTCAATTCTGAAGAATATACAAATATGTGTTAATTTCAGAATGACTAAACTACTTTACATGAACACAAATACCTTTGGTCGTACTCTGGTCCTAACACCCGAATCGTCCACGATAATTTGGATAGGGAGCTTAAAAATTAACTAACGGGACACCATAAATGGAAAACTATGAGCACATAATACCACTTATCTAAAGGACAAAATAGTATGTGGTGATATGTACACATAAATTATGAGGCAGAATTGATGATCATCACTTATATTCAGGTGGCAAGATACTGCACACTGCCAACACATACACATAAAAATACAAGTAATGACACAAAACTATAGTTTTGAAAGCTAGGTGTGTTTAACTTCCCCTTTTATTTGTCTCTAGCAACACTACTCATTCGTCTCCTGAAATTTAAGTACTGGTCAACAATATAAGAAAATTTTGGTTTGGTACTCACTGTAAAGGTGACAGATACCAGTCCGAGCTGTCAGGGATGGTGGTCATGTATGCATGAGGTGGGCTTGCTTGTATGAGAGTGAGTGAGTGAGAGTGTGTTTCCTTTAGTGAAAAACGCGTTGACCAAAAGTTAAATATGTAACAATCTTTTTGTTGTGCGTTTCTGCAAATGAATGTGTCATCTTTAGGCTGACTATCAATCTATATACTTCCCTATATTGTTGACATTCCAACCAGGAGTTTCCATTATTTAAGTACTGGGTATTACTTATGTCTCATTATTTAAATATTCAATCATAATGTTAAAAAGACAGGCATAACATTCAATGAAATTACACAAATTTTAACAAGCAAGGAGCATTCTCAAAATTTATTTGATGCCATTGTCAATACAGGCAGAAAAACAATATCTCTTATGTAACTTACATGATAATGAAAATAAAGTAAAAAAAGTTACAAAGGTGCATTTCAATACAGAACAGTGGAGGTTTCTCATTATAAAACATACAATATTCAGTAAGTTCAATCACAAAAAGAACTCATTGCACTGTACAGTATAGAAGCCTTATTTTATCATGGCACAATAACGACTAGTTTTATCACAGTCATGAGCTACTCTACACTAGCTCTATTTTAACAGAAGCTCAAGATGAGTTACATAAAAGTTCAGTCCATAACCTTCAAGAAAATTTAAGCATAAATTGATGTATGGATTAACAATTAAGTCTTTCAGGTTAAAATTCCACATCACCAACAATAAAAGAAAGATTCAAAGGAAATAATAAAGCCTGTGAAAACATTTTGTAATTCCTATAAAGACACATACTTTAAATATCAATACCAACTGTGAAATGAGGCATTATATTTAACAAAATAACAATGGCTAAGATTTGTCTCTTAACACATAGCAAAAGTAACAGTAGTCATGAGAAACATTTTCCTCCCTTTAAAGGGGATAAATGAGTCTCAGAATGTATAATATCCGCTCAGTCAGATCAAGGGTCAACATGCAGCAACAAAAAAGGATTGACAGCACAACAGGAGTAATTGATTGAGTATTAAGGATTCAGCATTTGTTCTTTCTTTACCTAATAAATGCTCAACTACCACTTTTTATAGGAAAAATAAACTTTCCCTGGTTTGTTAACACTTCATTTTCTTTTACTACTATTTTTTTTGCAATAACCGAATGCACTAAAACATGATATTATTTCCCCATACACCCATCTGAATAGCAAACAGACAAAGTCACAGGATATAAGAAATGAGCAGTCAGCATATAAGAGATAGCATTAGAAGGCAGAAAGTCTTCTGAATAATGCATTTCACAAGTTATTACAACAGCAAAAGTTCATAAAAATGTGAGAACCTAAACTTTATTCAACAGAAGTGCACCACATACACCAAGATAAATTAGATAATTATTTGATTTTAGGGCAAATCAGTTAATAAGAATAACTTAGTTTTAGATTGCACAACCAGGAGCTGTTAAGCAAGATTCAGAACTTAATCTACACATGCTAGAAATAAGTGTGCTTCATTCGCTGAAAGCTGTTATCATCTCTCCTATTGTTTGTACTAAGTTACATAATTAAATTTCAGTGTTTCATCATATTTAGCCAAATAAATTTAAAAGCAATATTACTCTGCAATAAGATCAAATTGCCAATAAAATACTTGTTATATCTGCAAGACTTCACTCGGGATACTGAACAATTACTACTCACAAAATAGGCTAAGCAGCTTTATGTGATTTATTTATCTGTAGAACACATTCTGAACTTTTAAATTTACAGCAACCTACTGCTTTGTGAGGATTCTTTCTCATTACCTACTCTTTTCTAAGAATCTCTACGATTCACATCTTAAATGGCACCTGGTTTACTTACTGACCTTTCAACTCAGTCAAAAATCACACATCATCTTTTCCACACTGTTAATTGGATAAATTTCAATTTTCGAATGTTATCATGCATATATCTGTGATTTATATATGTTGACTTTTGAGAATTTGATGTTTGAAGAGGAATGTAGTACACACAATGTCACTTATGGTTTGACAATTTGAATTACATTCTATCTGCCCATTACTGGATACTTTTCTGCATGTATTAAAAAATGTGGTGTGGAATTTCGAGACTTAAATTTACTGTTGGCTCAAGCAACTGGGATGTTGACAATCACAACTGTTTCTAATACATTAAAAACATCTTTGACGAGCACCAAATAAGACCAGGTGTATGTCAAAGTAAAATATTGGTCCTAAAACACTGACACATCAGTCTTAATTATTCACAAATATACAAGAATGTCTATAAAATTAAACAAATTATTACAGAAAATGTGGTAAGATATTTCTATAGCAGCAGCAGAAGCCTCCATCATAGAAGGGGAGCAAAATCTTGCTTCTAAATTCTTTTTAAGATAAAGTTTCAAAGAGAGATAACGTACATAATTAAGGGACAAGGAATGTGCATTACAACAAAACATTCATTATTGGAGAAATAAAACTGGCCAGCATAAAGCATAATTTTCTTAGGTACATTTCAATACAAACACTTCACTTTTATCTTTAACAATTTATACATTGCAATAAATTAACCATCAAAGAGCCCATAAAAAACATGAAATTTTGATTAATAAAAGAAAGTTTATGGTACATTTATGGCACAGCCCTTCTCAAGGAAAGTTTGTCATTCTCTGTCAGACTGAGAGATCATTCCGAGACCAGACAAAAGCTTTTTATTATTTTTGTGGCTTAAGTATTGTAAAATATGGTTTTTAGACTTTATGTGCCTATGTTGCAGATAACAGATTATTGCAATTAACAGTCTTTATGTCCTTGTATTCCTTGAGATCTGTGCAAGATTATCTGATTTTTTAGCAATTAAATGCTCCAATAAAAGCTTCATATTCTGACGAATGACTTCAAAGCGGCATGAATGTGGTCCACAGCAGGAGTGTTCAACTTTTTATTACTCCATAGGAGTACATTAGAAATGCAGCAAGTGTACTGTACTCTATACTCTGAACAAGTCTTTCGTTCACGACACTTAAGGTGGTGGACTGTAAATTGAGCTTCCACTGGCAGAATCAGAACTGTGTCTGGACCTAACTATAAGCCACACCACATATGCAGTTAATGCCACACCCTGGATACCAGCCAACAGGAAGAAGTAATAATCGAGGTGGCCTTGGAAATGTTGTGCATCCTGGCGGATCCAGACTGGAGAGAGAGCTGAGATGAGAGCAGTTCCCAGGAGAGAATTCACTCCTTCCGTTGCAGAGAACAAGCCCATGGCAACACCTTGCAGTGGCCGTGGAGCTGCTGAATAGGCGAACTCGAGACCTAATGAATCATTATAATATCAGTTACTTTTATTTTATGATAAAACGGAGAAACTTGCAAAGCATTAACTACATATTATGAGGCTATGAGGCAGGTGAAATGAACATATTTTATTTGAAACAAAGGGCAATGCAAAATTAGTATAGTGATTACAAACAGCTATAACTATTTAATGCATAGTGGTACATCGAGTTGCAGAGAATGTAAAAGAAAATTCACACTTTTGACCACTGTGCAAGTGCTGTGATTCTGAAGTTGAAGCATGTACAGCATAGATGAAAAAGTGTGAATTCCTTCATATTAAGGATTTTTTTTGGAAGGGGGGGGGGGGGTAGGGGAGGGGTCATCAGTCTTCTGACTGGTTTGATGCGGCCCCCGAATTCCTCTCCTGTGCCAACCTCTTCATCTCAGAGTACCACTTGCAACCTACATCCTCAATTGAAAGATAGGAGATGAGGTACTGGCAGAACTGAAGCTGTGAGGACAGGTCCTGAGACATGGTTGGGTAGCTCAGATGGTAGAGCACTTGCCTGTGTAAGACAAAGATCCTGAGTTCGAGTCTCGGTCCTGTCCACAGTTTTAATCTGCCAAGAAGTTTCATATCAGCGCACACTCTGCTGAAGAGTGAAAATCTCATTCTACATCCTCAATTATTTGTTGGACGTAGTCCAATCCCTGTCATCCTCTATAGTGTCTGCTCTCCACAGCTCCCTCTAGTATCATGGAAGTGATTCCCTGATGCCTTAAGAGATGTCCTATCATCCTGCCCCTTCTCCTTTTCACTGTTTTCCACATACTCCTTTCCTCCCTGATTCTGCACAGAACCTCCTCATTCCTTACCTGATCGGCCCACCTATTTTCAAAATTCATCTGTAGCACCATATCTCAAGTGCTTTGATTCTCCTCTGTTTCAGTTTTCCTACAGTCAACTACCATGCAATGCTGTGCTCCAAACGTATATTCTCAGATATTTATTCCGCAAAGTAAGGCCTATGTTTGATACCAGAAGACTCATCTTGCCCTTTTTGCCTCTGCTAGTCTGCTTTTGATGTCCACCTTGCTTCACCCGTCATTGGTTATTTTGCTGCCTAGGTAGTAGAATTTCTCAACTTCATCTACTTCATAACCACCAATTCTGATGTTAAGTTTCTTGCTGTTACCATTTCTGCTGATTCTCATTACTTTCATTTTTCTTAAATTTACTCTCAATCCATGTTCTGTACTCATTAGATTCATCAGATCATGTAATTCTTCTTCACTTTCTCTCAGGGTGGCAATGTCATCAGCAAATCACATCACTGATATCCTTTCACCATGAATTTTAATCCCACTCCGTAACCTTTATTTTATTTCCATCACTGCTTCTTCAATGTTCATATTGAACAGTTGGGGCAAAAGACTACATATCTGTCTTACACCCTTTTTAACCTCAGCTCTTAGTTCTTGGTCGTCCACTCTTATTATCCATCTTGGCTCTTGTAGATATTGTATATTAACCACCTCTCCCTGCAGCATAGACCTATTTTTCTCAGAATTTCGAACATCTTGCACCATTTTACCTTGTCAAATGCTTTTTTCAGATCAAAAAATTCTATGAACATGTCTTGAGTTTTCTTTAGTCTTTCTTCCGTTATCAACTGCAATGTCAGAATTGCTTCTCTGTTGCCTTTGCCTTTCCTAAACCCAAACTGATTGTTATCTAACACATCCATAATTTTGTTTTCCATTCTACTGTATATTATTCTTGTCAGCAACTTGGATGCATGAGCTGTTAAGCTGATTGTGCAATAATTATCACACTTCTCAGCTCCTGCAGACTTCGGAACTGTGTGGATGATATTTTTCCAAAAGTAAGATGGTATGCCGCCAGGCTCATATGCTCTACATACCAATGTGGAGAGTCATTTTGTTGGCACTTCCCTCAATGATATTAGAAATTCTAATGGAATGTTGTCTATCCCTTCTGCCTTATTTGATCTTAAGTCCTCCAAAACTCTCTTAAATTCTGACTCTAATACTGGATCCCCTATCTCTTTTAAATTGACTTCCGTTTCTTCTTCTATCACAGGAGACACATTTTCCCCTTCATAGGGACCTTCAATGTACTCTTTCCACCTATCCACTCTCTCCTCTGCATTTAATAGAGGAATTCCCATTGCACCCTAGCTTTTAATTTCACCAAAAGTTGTTTTAACCTATCTATATGCTGAGTCAGTCCTTCTGACAATCATTTCTTTTTCGATTTCTTCACATTTTTCATGCAGCCATTTTGACTTTGTTTCCCTGCACTTCCAATATATTTCATTCCTTAGCAGCTTGCACTTCTGTATTCATGACTTTCCCTGAACTTTTTTGTGCTTCCTCCCTTCATCTATCAACTGAAGTATTACTTCTGTTACCTTTCTTGTACCTATGTTTTTCTTTCCAACTTCTGTGATTGCCCTATTTAGAGATGTCCATTTCTCTTCAACTGTACTGCCTGCTGAGCTATTCCCTATTGCTGTTTCTATAGCCTAAGAAAACTTCATGCGTATCTCATCATTCCTAAGTACTTCTGTATGCCACTTCTTTGCATATTGATTCTTCCTGGCTAATCTCTTAAACTACAGCCTTCTCTCCATAACTACTACATTGTGAGTTGAGCCAATATCTGCTCCTGGGTATGCCTTACAATCCAGTACCTGATTTCAAAATCTGTCTGATCTTGATGCAGTCTAACTGAAATCTTCCCATGTATCACCTCCTCTTGTGATTCTTGAACAGAGTCTTTGCTATTACTAGCTGAAATTTATTACAGAACTCTCTCATTCTCTGTCCCAAGTCCATATTTTCCTGTAACCATTTCTTCCACTACTCCTCGTACAACTGCATTCCAGTTCCCAATGGCTCTTAGAATTTCATATCCTTTTATGTACCGTTTACCCTTTCAATATTCTCGTATGCTTTCTCTCTCTATCTCTTCATCTTCAGCTTGCGACGTCTGCATGTATTTATGAACTATCGTTGTTGATGTTGGTTTGCAGTCAATTCCGATAGAATGTCACTGAGTTATTCACAATAACACACTCTCTGCCTTACCTTCCTACTCATAATGAATCCTACTCCCATTATACAATTTTCTGCTGTTGTTGATATTATCCTACGTTCCTCTGACTAGAAATCCTTTTCTTCTTTCCATTTCACTTCACTGATCATTCTATGTCTAGATTGAGCCTTTGAATTTCCCTTTTCAGATTTTCTAGCTTCCCTACCATGTTCAAGCTTCTGCCATTCCACATCCCGAGTCATAAAACATTATCATTGGTTATTCAATCTGGTAAAAACTGCAGGGGAAAAGAGAGATTGAAATACAACTAACAAATAATTGAGGATGAAGGGTGAAAGTGTTACTCTGAGATGAAGAAGTTGGCATTCCCGGCACTCTCCCTGTGTTATTTATATAAATCACAGAAAACCCAAATCAGTATTATGAGAAGGAAAGTTGCTACCCACCATATAGTGTAGATGCTGAGTCAAAGACAGGCACAACAAAAAGACTCAAAGTTATAGCTTTAGGCCGTTAAGGCCTTCGTCAACAAAGACAATCTGTCTATTGTTGACAAAGGCCTAACGGCCAAAAGCTACAATTGTGAGAGTCTTTTGTTGTGTCTATCTGTGACTCAGCATCTCAATTATATGGTGAGTGGCAATTTTCCTACTCATAATATTGTTACATTCCATCCTGGATTTTCCATTGTTTGAAAACCCAAATCAGCATGGCCGAATGTAGATTTGAGCAGTTATCTTGAATATACAAGTCCAATGTCTTATCCCTGTGCCATCTTGCTCATTAATTAGACAAACAAAAGCACATTTTAGAAGAAACAACACAAGAAAATAAAACATGAAGACCCCAATTAGTATTTTTAAAACAAGTTACAAATAATGTGAGAGTAAAAAGTATACTCAAATGAAAGAGTTCATTTGTAACATACACAGAAAGCTGCCAACCAATCTAAAGATTAATGATGAAAAATAAAAACACAGCCCCAAAATGTTTTTAAATATTCCCGAAAATTTATCTGCTAACTGTATTTTAACTGCAATTTTCTCCACACCAGTATTTCTGTCTTCTAAATGCCTCTTATACTAAAAAGCAAATGTAAATATTAAGTGAAAGGTACTCATACCTGCAACACCTGCAAAGACTTCAGCACTGCCAACTAGGCAGTACTGTGGGATCTGCCACAACAAAGATATGTCACTTGCGTTGTACGTAGTGTTGTGTATAACTTGTTGAATGGCATGCCTGCAAATACGGAAATTTGTGTATTTTTTTCCAGACATTTTGCATGAATGACATATCAAATATAGACATATTTTTTGAATGTATTTACCCCTGTTGCCAGCGTTTTAGCGAAAAATATTCCAGGACACCTGCTGCTATGGCTGCAGAAAAACTGAATCCCATTCCTAGACCTGGTTACATAACACAGAGAGAGATTTCATTTCTTAATTATATGCTATGTAAAAATTTTAATGTCATTCAAATTCAAAGACGAACATTACATTAGTATTTCTTTAAGCAATGACAGCCCATTAACTGTTAAAACAGAACACAGTAACACAAACAACAGAAAAATCATATAGAAATAAAGTATTTCAGGTTTCCAGGGACGATAGCTTGTTTTTAATAATAAAAGATGGTAATGGAATGTAAATAATTTAAGGTATAAAGGTAACAAATGACCAGAGTTGAGGTGCTGAGTCATTGAAAGGCACATAAGAATGACGACTTACATCACCAGATAGGTTGTGTTTGTGTGTGTGTGTGGGGGGGGGGGGGGGGGGGAGGGGATGGGAAGCCTTCACTCTTTAAATTATTTCATGATAAAACACTTATTTGTCACACAATATATGATATTATATAAACATCTATCTGTGAGAGGTAGTCAGAAAGTACTGCCTCTTATTTCACATCATGTAAAATATTGTAGTAATATAACAAATTTGACTTTCGTGTCTCTATTCCATCGTCATCGAAAGCATTTGACTGTGTAGTTTATGGTACTCTCCTACAAAAGCTAATATTACAATGTCAAGGCTCTTCCTGGTAAATGTTTTTCATCCTGCTTAACTAAAAGATGCAGAGTGCCACATTAAGAAATCAGACAATATAAATAATAAAACAGAATCTTTAAAGTGGGGAATAATCACAAGTTGTACTGCAGGGATTGATATTGGGGCAGCTATTGTTGTTGACATCAACTATCTCTGAATGTAAATAAAACACAATATGTGCCATTGATTATAACAAAGGATGTGATGACACTGCAAAAAATACTTCACGAGGGAAAGCGTCATTAGATCCAACATAAATTACAAGTTCTTGAGTGTTGATAAGACCGCAAAGCAGAAAATGTGTTACAATCATCTTATGATTCTAAGCTCTGCTAGTTTCCATTATGAACAATATTAGACCTCAGCTGATTTACTTTTTCCATGTATACGGACTAATGTCTTGTGGCATCACGTTTTGGGCTACTCTTAATTGGCAACGAAAATGTTCATTACACAGAAGTATGTAATCAGAACAATTTGTGGTGTCCAATCAAGTATCTCTTGCATACAGCTCTTTAAACTGTTGGGCACATGTCATGACTGTGTTAAGTACATTTACCCAATTATGCAATTTTGTGTGTACCTCAGTTCAGAAACAACAATAACATTGAAGAATTCAATACTAAAAGGAGAAATATCTTACACTGTCCAGCACTCAGCTTTATTGTGCACAGAAATGAGCGATGAAGATACACGATTTGCATGGAACATGCAAATAACCTACTTTCCTTGGAAAGATGAATGTATTCCATCAACAGCTGGCAGCACTGTAATGTTTGTGAAAATGGCTTGTACTGACATGAATACCAAACAACAGACAGCAACAATGTCTGAATGGTGAAGGTAAGACCTCAATGCCTGTTCACAAAAGGTTGAAGAGTATTATAGGATGCTACATGATGTATCAGCTTAGTAAGAAGGTGAGTTTATCATTGTATGGAAAATACAGGATGAATGTCACAGCCAACAAAAGTTGAGTATACAATGGGGCACCAAGCACCTGATCACATGCCATTGTTAACTGCGTGATACATATAGACATTGATATTTTGTAACACCAGGCACAAACTGAGTAATCTTTATGTCTGTGTGTAATGCAACACTCCAATGCTTTTGTATGGCAATATAAGAGCACTGCTGAAGTAATACAACTTTGGGACAGTATGGTCCATTCAGTCTTCTTCTGTTTAGCCTACTAAAAGAAACTCTGGCACACATATATATGATGCAGCATTAATACCTTGTTTTGAACCAGGATAAAAACAGATGAAAAGGGTGGAGATTATACTGAAAGGTGAACAGTCTGTCTGAAGATCATAATTTTGTTCTGTGTACTTTTTTTCCTATATTAAAAGAGAAATACAAAGCCATTAGTTTCTAAGCAATCCTCAGCCTCTTATTACTAACCTTTAAGGTAAGTTAGTTATAATTTCTATGGTATTCTTATCACTTCCACCATAACTCTCATCTGCTCGGGACAATATGTCTAAATGACAATATCCATAATTTACCCCTCAAGGCTCTTATTGCCACACAAAAATATTCTCTCTCGGTGAGTCTCTGAATGTACTCCTAATTTCATATAAGATCAAAAGTAAATGAAATGAGATAGATACAGTGGCCTTCAGAAACGGAGTTCTGTGAATCCAGCAAAAGGGGGAAATATGTCAACAGAACCAGAATAGTGAGAGATTGAGTAGAAAGTTACCTAAAACCTCTGGTCAAGGGAAACATATATTCCTTCACTGAAAACAGCAAGAGCCATATAATCTCTTTTTCCCTGCTCCAGAGAGCACATAGCTGCCATTGTGCTTAATGTAATCTATCCAGAAATATCTAGACTGAAGAAGGAAAGACGTCAACATTTTGCTATCATCTTGTTACTGGATTCTGTACTATCTTTAGTTCACAACCATATGTTGAATGTGCTGTCTTCTGTTGAGTCTCATGTTACTTTCAGTGGCTACCTTAGTTCTTTTGGTCCACAGCTCATGCGCTGCTACAATTCTGAGATGACGAAATTCGATGTTTACAGTATCCTGTAGTAAGTAATCAATGATTCTACTTCAGAAGGAGAAATGGACTATTCCAACATTGCACCTGATTTGCATACAGTTGAATGCTTTGATAAATGATAAAGAAAAGAAGTAATGTAGTGAAATGTTAGCAATAAAGTACCAACTGATAGAACATTTGTAAAATTATTTGGGTACTGAAACATGTCATAATGCAGTGCAGTCTTTTGAGTCACAGTGACTGCCTAAGACACCAAGACAACAGATGTAAATCTGGAGGATGTGTGGCTGATTACTTTCCTACCCAGCACCCATTATACAGAATTTCTAGTGTAAAAGCACCACATGATCCAACTCCCAACTGCAAAAGATTGTGCATGCAAGAATTCAACAATGGAAAATCCAGGATGGAATTTAAAATATAATGAAAAGAAAAGTTGCTACTCGCCATACAGCAGAGATGCTGAGTCACAGATAGGCTCAACAAAAAGACTCTCACAATTATAACTTTAGTCCATTAAGGTCTTTGTCAACAACAGATGGCAGACACACACACACACACACACACACACACACACACACGACTGCAGTCTCAGGCAAATGAAACCACACTGCGAGCAACAGCACCAGGGCATGATGGGAGTCGCGACTGGGTGGGGATAAGGAGGAGGCTGGGGTGAGGAGAGAGAAGGATAGTATGACGGGGGTGGCACACAGTGAAGTGCTGCAGTTTAGACAGAGGGCCAGGGAGAGGTAGGGGGGTGGGGGTGGAGGGAGGGAGTAGTGGAAAAGGAGAGAAATAAAAAGACTGGGTGTGATGGTGGAATGATGGCTTTATAGTGCTGGAATGGGAACAGGGAAGGGGATGGATGGGTGAGGACAGTGATTAATGAAGTTTGTGGCCAGGAGGGTTACGAGAATGTAAGTTGTATTGCAGGGAAAGTTCCCACCTGCACAATTAAGAAATGTTTGTGTTGGTGGGAAGGATCCATATAGGACAGGCTGTGAAATAGTCATGTTTGGCTGCTTGTTCAGCAACAGGGTTGTCCACTTGCTTCTTGGCCACAGTTTGTCGGTTGTCATTCATGTTGACAGACAGCTTGTTGCTTGTCATGCCTACATAGAATGCAGAACAGTGGTTGTATTTTAGCTTGTACATCACACGACTGGTTTCACAGGTTGCCCTGCATTTGATGGGATAGGAGATGTTAGTGACTGGATTGAAGTAGGTGGTGGTGGGAGGATTTATGGGGCAGAGCTTGCATTTAGGTCTATTACTGGGGTATGAGCCATGAGGTAAGGGATTGTGAGCAGGGGTTGTGTAAGGATGGACGGCTATAATGTGTAGGTTCGGTGGACGGCGCAATACCACTATGGGAGGCGTGGGTAGGATAGAGGGCAGAACATTTCTTATTTCAAGGCACAACGAGAGGTAATCAAAACCCTGGCGAAGAATATAATTCAGTTTCTCCACTCCAGAAGAATACTGAGTTATGAGGGAAATGCTCCTCTGTGGCTGGAAGGTGGGACTTTGGAGGTGGTGGGAGACTGGAGCAATAAGGTATGGGAGATTTTATTTTTGTACAAGGTTGGGAGGATAATTATATATAATATAATTATCCTCCCAACAAAGATAAGACACAGGAGTTTTTTTTTTTTTTTTTTTTTTTTTTTTGTACAACGTTGGGAGGATAATTATATCTAATTATTTAACTATCCTCCTAATTCCCTTGTAACTCAGTACCCCCAGGACTGGAGAAACTGAAATGCATTTGCTGCCAGGATTTCGATTACCTCTCGCCATGTTCTGAAATGAGAAATGTCTTGCCCACTACCCTTCCCACCCCTCCCACAGTGGTATTCCCCCATCCATTGAACCCACAAAATATACTCGTCCATCCTTACACAACCCCTGCTCTCAATCCCTTTCCTCACGTCTCATACCCTTGTAACAGACCTAAATGCAAGGCCTGTCCCATACATCTTCCCACCACCACCACCTACTCCAGTCCAGTCACTAACATCACCTAACCCATCAAAGGCAGGGCTATCTGTGCAACCAGTCATGTGATCTACAAGCTATGCTGCAACCACTGTGCTGCATTCTATGTAGGCATGACAACCAAGAAGCTGTATGTCTACATGAATGGCCACCGACAAACTGTGGCCAAGAAACAGGTGGATCAATCGGTTGCTGAACACGCTGCCAAACATGATATCCTTCATTTCAATGACTGTTTCACAGCCTGTCCCATATGGTTCCTTCCCATCAACACCAGATTTTCTGAACTGCACAGGTGGGAACTTTCCTTGCAATACATCCTACATACCCGTTACCCTCCTGGTCTCAACTTCCATTAGTCACTATCCTCTCCCATCCAGCCCCTCCCCTGTTTGCATTCCATCACTACACAGCCATCATTCCACCATCTCATCCAGTCTTTTTATTTCTCTCCATTTCCACTACTCCCCCTCCCCCTCTCCCTGACCAACATCTAAACTACAGAACTTCACTGTATACTACCCCCACCATACCATCCCTCCCCCACCCTGCCCCAGCCCTACCCCCACCCAGTTGCCACTCCCACCATGCACTGGTGCTGCTGTTTGCAGTGTGGTTTGAATTGCCTGGGACTACAGTCATGTGTGTGAGTTGTGTATGAATCTCTGTTTTCTATTGCTGATGAAGGCCTTAATGTCTGAAAGCTTTAATTGTGAGAGTCTTTTTGTTGTGCCTATCTGCGACTCAGTATCTCTGCTATATGGAGAGTAGCAATTTTCCTTTTCATAATACTGTGTGCAAGAATTATAATATATTTCCTTTTACGAATTAACTACTTAGTCATTACCAATTTCGATTTCAAAATGGTTTATTCACAGAATATGCTGTTTTAAATTCTGTATTATATGATTTGTGAACTGAAAATAACAAATATCATCAGCTTGCATTTTCTGTGACTTGACAAAAGTATGTGATTGTACACTTCACAGTACTCTCCTAAAGAAGCTCAAATATTATGGCACCAGAGGTCTTGCTAGTAAATGTTTTTCATTCTATCCCACTACAAGGTAACACTACAGCTATACCACAGGCATTGGTTTTGTGTCTGCTCTTGTTTTTGTTATATATAAATGATCTATCATCATCATCATCATCATCATCATCATCATATATGTAAAGAAGCAGAAATTGCTATCTTTGGTAAAGATGCAAGTATTATATTCAAGGCTATTCTCAATGTTATTTTAATGTTCTGCCACTAATAGTCATTTGCCTTCTTGCTTCCCTACACAGTGTTGTTAAGTCCAAATTACAAGCATTTAATGTTGTACACTCTTTTAAATGCTCTTTGTTCAATATCAAACTAATCTTGTGACACAGAAGACATTCAGGAGATGGCAGGATGGAGATCTTATGCAGATGGGCAGTAGGACAGGGGAAGATGTGTGGGAGAGGGAGTGGGAGTGGTACAGGGATAGAGGGAGAAGGAGATACTGAACAGAGTTGTGTGTGGAACACTGTATGCATCAAAAAATTAAGAAATTATGTAAATGGTCAGCATGCTGATATATTCCTCATGAACAGATATACTATAATTGTAAAAGTGACTTTTTTATATCATGGGGTGGTTATTATGATTCGCAGTCCATACAAATAACTGACTCTTACTGTATATGCAAATGTACATAATAAGATCAAGACTAACCAAGATAAATGATATGCTGGATCACTAATAATCAAACAAAAGAGTCAAAATACGTTAAGAGCCCAGAGTGATTGGAGGAAGTGGCTTATGGAAAAAAAAAACTGAAGATATTTTCTAATTTTTTGGTAGTAATAATTAATATGGGCCTTGCAAGGAAACCAAAATTCAGTGAGTATTGGCCACAAGAAGTTGCATAAATATTCAGTCAGATCTTGATAATATTTCAAAGGGGTGCAAAGATTGGGAACTTGCTTTAAATGTTCAGGAATGTACAACTGTGCACTTCACAAAAAGAAAAATGGTGTCAACTATGACTATAGTACCAATGACTCACATTCGGAATCAGCAAACTCATACAAATATCTGGGTGTAAGGCTCTGTAGGGATATGAAATGGAGTGATAATGTAGACTCTACTGTGGGTAAAGCAGATGGTAGACTTCAGTTTAGGAAACTGCTTACAAATAACTCATGTGACTCATTCTCGAATATTGCTCAACTGTGGGGAACCCATACCAAACAGGACTAACAAAGAAGATTAAAGATATACAGAGGAGAGCAGCACGAATGGCCACAGGTTTGTTTGACCCATGGCAGAGTGCCACAGAGATGCTGAAGAAACTGAACTGAGGCTCTTGAAGATAGATTTAAACTATCCTGAGAGAGTTTGCTGACAAAGTTTCAAGAACCACCATTCAGACTCTAAGAATATACCACAACTCCCTACATATCACTCACATAGGGATCAAGAGGACAAGATTACAATAATTACACCACACATATAGGCAATCAAACAATCATTCTTCCAGCAATACATCCATGAATGTGGCGGGAAGAAATCCTAATAAATGGGACAGTGGGACATACCCATTGCCATGCATTTCACAGTGGCTTGCAGAGTATAGAAGTAGATGAATCAATATTTCTTAATTCCTTTCCTGTAACCACTGCAAGCCATGATAGGTCCAAAGCAGTTTCACTGAACTTGCACCTCAATAACAATGAGATGTGTCTTCCTTGTAGCCAACCTAATCATGATTCATTTCTGACATTCACCATTTTTAGTTCATTTTAATTCTGTGCTGAAAAGAAACACCTTGACTCTGTTCAAATTATGATGCTGCTCTTTGAATACCAATATGTATCACAACACAATACTCCACAGCAAATTGTGTGTAAAAATTGTTTGTACAAGATCCAGTAAACTATGTTGTGAAGAATCTCTCATGAACAAGTAGACCACAGTTTTTGAACTATGATTATACGAAAGCTGATTTTTTTTTTCTTTCATGGGCATATTGAGCTGTGTCATGGGCACAGTGTAAGTTTGCCTCTACTCTTGTTCAGCATCTGATTTCATACAGATCTGGCAACAAGATTTATGTATGTAAAAATGTGTGTGTTATATATTGTGTATGTTTGTTGTAACAATGTTTTAAAGACTTGGTTTGTTGGAACCCAAAAGGAGATTCATGCATGAAGTGAGGCAGCCAGACAGCAGAGATGTAACAACACTGCAGAGTAGCTGGCCACCACGCAAGCTCCCCGAAGGCTGAGAATGACAATGAAATTGTTCTCAAAAGTCAAGGTGGCATTACTTGTTTGTTCACAATGATGGTTCCAAATGACTTTTACTTGAGAAGAATAAGCAGTCCACATACGAGCTGCATAGGAGTCAGTTCAGCAAAAGACAACAGGTCATTGCCCATGGTGGGATCAGACTTTCTGATAAGCAGACTTACAGGTTCGGTAAGTATAATTTTTTGAATACTACCATGAACTGGTGTGGCTGCAAGATTTTTTCCTCCTAAGACAGATATATGACCAACTTTGAGTAGATTCAGCTGATAGTGTTTGCTCCTACGAATTGTTTAGTTCTCCCAAGGGAGATTTTTATTGATTAATAGTATTTTCTGTGCAGAAATAATAATGAATGGTTTACGTGGAAGGAACTGTAGTAGCCAAGTCTTCATTCTGTGGTAGTCACTGATGTAATTGATTGTACCACAAATTATCCTATTTCATCCAAGTTGTTCTGATAGCTATCTGAAAGCGCTCACAGAGGTAATTAGATAGTTGCTCTTATTTTGTGGAACGTTGGGTACTTCTGTGGTGCCTTGAGTGAGGAATTGACTCGTATGCATATTATTGGATGTCTGGGCACTAGCAGATTATGACTGGAATTACTTGGCTTAGCATGTGTAACAGACAGCCAACCAGTTGCAATAAATGGTGGTTTTCAATTAACCTTTAGCACAGGTTCAACAGATTTAAATTTGTCTTTCTCAGAAGGACAAGAAACCTGGATACAGTGCAATAACACAACTTGCAATCAAAACACAATGGACCAATATTACGTGTAAAACAGAAACTACATCTACAGCAAGTGCAGGCATGTCACAAACAACATGATATATACCAACATAGGACAAGTAGTACTCATAAACTTCACATTAGGAATCAGTCAGTAAAGTTATTTCAACATGAATTGTGTCAGCAATGGTCTGTACATCCATGTGTAAAAATTAAGGCCCCTAAAATCTAGAGCCTGTCACATCAGGGAATCAACCTAATAAAATACTACACCATTTTAAGAGCTACATGCTGACTCAGGGAGAGTGGAAAGTGACACCAGGAAAACAAATCTTGTGGTGCATGCACTGATAAACATGTATACTTTGTCGCATAAACAACCAATAAGCATAAGCACATAGAAATTACTAACAGAAATACATCATGCAAATCAATGAGTATAGAATAAGATGTTGAAAAAGACAAATATATAAAATATGCTAGCATATGTTAAGACCCTTATAGGACTATCTGTAATTATCATACAGAAATAGTGATGTCTGTGCATAAGAACATCATTACAAGCATAATGACAGCAATGGCATAAATATAAATTCCAGTATATCATCATATGAAAAGTAATAGTGCCAGTGCATAAGCATGCTACTAAAATTAAAGACAGTAAAGAGCAAAAAATCATAGTCTCTGAATAGTGGTAAACATAACAAAAGTGGGTGGCATCAGTATGTAAGTACAACATAAACTGACAAACGAAACTGTATGCACAAAAATTATATAATAGAAATTTGAGGAACTGAAGCACTCACAAAGGCTACCGGCAGTTGTATGAAGATTTTTTTGCAAACAGTATGGTTTTGAAACCACTGAAAAATTGGCTATAGTGAGCTGCAGCAGGTCTTTCGTAAATTCTCATCTTTGCATTCAAAATGTTTATAGATCTCTAATTCTTCCCAAAGGTCCATCCTACACCCTTTGATTTTGCTGTGAAGAATAACCATGTCTTCCAAATTTTTCACAGTATGGTTGGCAGTCAGTAGATGTTCAGCAAACGGAGTTGTGCATGTTAGCTCCTTTCTTTCCTAACAGATGCTATTTGTATCTTGTCCTCACAGCTCTGCCTGTTTGACAAATGTAATAGCATAGGCAATTGTTGCACATTAATTTATAGACACCTGAAATGGAAAATGAGTCGCCAGTATTTTCCACTGTATGCAAAAGTTTTCTCTGCAAACTATTGTCTGAAGAGAAAATGACATTACAATTATATTTATTAACTAGAAGACATTTAATTCTATACAAAATGTTTCCCAAGACAGGACTGCATACAAATCTGTTACTATGGGAGGAAAGGTCATTCCACAACAGTGAACATTCTTGAGGTTTTCTTTCTGAAGATCTACCACGCCCTGGTCCACGATGTTTTCGTTGTTATAGCATTGTATGCAGGTTTCTTGTTCTTATATGGAAGATGGGTTTAAATCTGTTGAGACCATGATAAAGGTTAATTGAAAACCGCCATTTATTGCAACTGGTTGGCTGTCCAGTACATCTACTGTTCTGTAGCCATTGCTGTAGTGCAGCTCTGTTCAAAATATTACTTGGCTTGTCATATTGACTTTGTCCACAAGCATCTAAGTTGATCATCCCCTTGACCATTGTTTAAAGTGAAACCCAGTAAGGAAGAACCATCAAACAAACAGCACATAGCAAAACTGTGAATATGTTGACTATTTAAGACAAGTGGACAACTTTCATTTAAGGAACTATAGTGGGTCGAGATTTGCCAACACATGAAGAGGCAGAGGTTGAAACGAAGGACTTTTTCCTTTGTTTTTTGTGTTTCATTGTTGTTCATGAGGGGAATTAATAGTTTCATTGCTGTCACTCACACACAAGCTACATTCATCTGTACTGGAATATCTGTACTGGAATACCTAAAATTCTTAACAAAGAAAGCTAAATGCATTGCTGAAGAGTACACTAAAATAAAGAACATGTGTTGACTGTTCATTGCAGTAGAAAGTAATACTTCTCTGGCTGAAGTATTTTAATACTACATCCTAGTCAATGTAATTCTACTGAGAGAAAAAGATGCTTACAAATTTCACATTTGCCTAGGAAAGCAAAAGTCACCATTATCAATGAGTTAATTTGACCAAAGGTGGAGAAAACCTACAAGGAAAGTAACTAATTCGAATTAGATAATGAAAAGTAAAGAATATTCATATGTTAGGCTGATCAAAAGTACAGTGGTCATATAATTGGCTATCAACATAGTTACAGCAAGGAAGAAAAGGTAATTACACAATTACTAACTGAATAAAAAAACTAGTTAACAGAAAGGAACTGAAATCACCCTCAATTGGGAATTGAGTTAAAGAGGAAGTTAACTTTTATTTATGCAATTCCTTTCCATAGTTACTGAGTATATTCATGGATAATCAGATAAATGCTTGATGATATAATTTATGAGCCACAACTGAGTTTATCACCACTGACAAAAAGCAATTTTCACATATTTTGTTAGGAAGAGTTTTTTCAAAGTTTTTTCTCAGAAGTAAATTTTTGCCTATGAAGGTGTTGCCTCTTAATATTAGTCTGAGTTGAGCCTATTTGTTAACTGTTCATTAGTCTCATTAGTTTCGGGTAAGATGTGATAACCAAGTTTCTGACGTAAGTCTTAAGTCTGCATTGCATATTGTAAAGTACACGTTTTCTTATTTTTTTATTTATTTATTTATTTCTGAAAGTATTTGTGTGGAGTGTAGCCATGTATGGAAGTGAAACATGGACGATAAATAGTTTGGACAAGAAGAGAATAGAAGCTTTCGAAATGTGGTGCTACAGAAGAATGCTGAAGATTAGATGGGTAGATCACATAACTAATGAGGAGGTATTGAACAGAATTGGGGAGAAGAGAAATTTGTGGCACAACTTGACTAGAAGAAGGAATCGGTTGGTAGGGAATATTCTGAGGCATCAAGAGATCACCAATTTAGTATTGGAGGGTAAAAATCATAGAGGGAGACCAAGAAATGAATACACTAAGCAGATTCAGAAGGATGTAGGCTGCAGTAGGTACTAGGAGATGAAGAAGCTTGCACAGGATAGAGTAGCATGGAGAGCTGCATCAAACCAGTCTCAGGACTGAAGACAACAACAACAACAACATTTCCCTTTCTTACAAGAAACAATATATACAGTCATTAAAAGAGTAGGATTGTGTATTCAACTTTCGTTAAGAAACTGTGAAGACTTTCAGCAATCCTGGAATCTAATGTGGAAAGTCAGGTATGGCAATTTATGAAATCTCCGATTATAATCACTGTATAAATTTCTGGTGTGCTGGATGGCAGATGTACCTGAGTAGTAGCGCAACAGGAAACTAGTTAAACACAATGTGGTGGCTTGTGGAGTGGCTCACTCTTTTGTAACATTTAAATGTAATTAGAACTCTAGTTTACATGCCAGCACAATACAATATACACTGATGAGCCTAGGCCTAAACATTATGATGAGTGCCACCTGTTGGCGCTATGGGCATGACACAGTATGCAAGGCATGCAGATGGAGGAGCAACAAATGGGGAATCATTCAAGCAACAATACAGGCAAAAACAGAGGAGCTCACTGACACAAGTGTCTTCAACAAAGGGAAGACTTATGACCTGGCAACAGGGACTGTGAGCATCTCAGAAAGGGTGAAGCTTACCGGCTGAATGCTACTGTCATGAGCATCCATGGAAAGTTACTGATGGACAGTGAAACTGCGGGTAGGTGACAAGGCATTGGCTATCCACACCTCATCACAGATTGTGTAGGTCAAAGGCTTGTCCCCTCTGCAAAGCCCAATCTCGTAACTTGTCCAAAACATCATACAATAGGAACAATGACATTATAAAGCAGGGTTCTCCAAACTACGGCCCGCGGGCTGAAACCGGCCGGCGAGGGCCGGCAAACCGGCCCGCGTTAGCTGGCCGGACATCCCCAGTATACAGCCCGCCAAATATTTGAGGTGATACTTACACTGCCAACAATTGAGTTTCTAGGCCTATCGCGACCAATACACCGTGACATTGGCTCTGCTACTCGCTACAAGACTACATAACTAAACTTACTGTTCTGCCGCTTGAAATAACAATATGTTGATATACTCTACCTCTATTACGTCTTGCAGTAATAGTGTTGCTAACAATGATTTTGAGATTTCGTTAACTTTGCAGGACGCTTTTGTGAAGAATGTGCAGTGACATACCTTTTTGTCGGTGAAATTCCCCAGAATAAAATACGCCAGAATTTTGGTCAGGTACGTCCACCAATCAAAATTATGTAATTAAATAAAATCGTAGTTCATTTCAGTGATAGCTATTCCCACCACCTTAGATTTTTGCAATTTCATCTTTTCTTTAGCCTTACATTACAGTGATCATGGATTGCTAGGGTGCTTTAATCCCACTAGGTAGATCTTGGCCCTTATGACTTCGTGGAAGAGTCAATGTGGCCTGTGGACTAAAAAGTTTGGAGACCTCTGTTATAAAGCAAACTTATAACTTACAGAACTATAACGAACTTAGTTAACAAAACTGAATCAAGATATTAAAACATATTAAATAATATTGTAATATATTGTGTGGTAATGAAAATGGTGTCCGTGAAGGGTTTAATATGTTCAAATTCCAAAACAAGTCCAGGAAATAGCAGCCTGAATACCTTTGCTATTTGCTGCAAGCACATTGTCTAAGGTACACAGTTCATCCAACTTCATGTAGATTAGCAAGTGGGGTGGATCCAGAAATTCACCATGTCCACAGCTTCATCAGCACTTGTGTAGTGCCATTTTTCTGAATTTTCTTTTCACTGGAATGAGCGAGTTCTTAGATGATTCAGGACTTTCAGTCATACAAGGGAGTTCAAAACCCCCGAAAATTCCTCCTTCAGGATGTTCCACGGCCCTATTGAGGACAAGTTCTGCGAGAGTTATACTTAATTTTTATTAGGTGATAAAGAAACTGCTTTGGTCAATTTTAAGAAGCTCTTTATTTCAGTCTCATTGGCTGAGGAATATGTCCAGATATTGTGTGTCTGGGGTTTGTTTCTTGCATTTGTTTTTCAATAGTACCATGATAGTGCAGGCACAAGTGTTTCGGAGCACATAGCTCAGCACACACTGTTGAACGTGGAGCTCTGCAGCAGACAATTCCTGTGTGTTCCCACGTTAACCAAATGACATTGTCATAAATAAAATAGAAAGAAACTTCCACATGGGAAAAATATATTAAAAACAAAGATTCCAAGACTTACCAAGCGGGAAAGCGCCGGCAGACAGGCACATGAACAAAACACACAAACACACACACACACACACACACACACACACACACACACACACACACACACACACACACAGAATTACGAGCTTTCGCAACTGGCAGTTGCTTCGTCAGGAAAGAGGGAAGGAGAGGGAAAAAAGAAAGGATGTGGGTTTTAAGGGAGAGGGTAAGGAGTCATTCCAATCCCGGGAGCGGAAAGACTTCCCTTAGGGGAAAAAAAGGACAGGTGTACACTCGCGCACACACACACACACACACACATATCCATCCGCACATACACAGACACAAGCAGACATATTTAAAGGCCCTTACTCTTTGCCTTTAAATATGTCTGCTTGTGTCTGTGTATGTGCGGATGGATATGTGTGTGTGTGTGTGTGCGCGAGTGTACACCTGTCCTTTTTTTCCCCTAAGGGAAGTCTTTCCGCTCCCGGGATTGGAATGACTCCTTACCCTCTCCCTTAAAACCCACATCCTTTCTTTTTTCCCTCTCCTTCCCTCTTTCCTGACGAAGCAACTGCCAGTTGCGAAAGCTCGTAATTCTGTGTGTGTGTGTGTGTGTGTGTGTGTGTGTGTGTGTTTGTGTGTTTTGTTCATGTGCCTGTCTGCCGGCGCTTTCCCGCTTGGTAAGTCTTGGAATCTTTGTTTTTAATATAAATGACATTGTCAGTTACATTTGCAGTGGGACTGGGATCACTGAGATTGGACCATGGGTCCATGGAAATGTGTTGCCAATTAGATTAATCCCATTTCTTCTTACACCAGGTCAATGGACTTGTCCGGATATGCTGTGAACCAGGCAAATAGCTGCTCAAAATTTGCACATCATGACGGATGTGGGCCAGTGGAGGACAATATTACGGTATGACCAACATTCACCTGAGCTTATATGGGACCTGTGATACTAACCAAAGAGACCACAAAAGATATGGGCTAATGAAGATTACTACAGGCCAACTGTAACCCTTCACAGTTGATGTATTTGCTGATAGTGATGGCAGGATAACTGTTCCTGTTACAGGGCCATAATTGTGCTACTGTGGTCTGAGAAGCATGATAATGAATTCACATTGATGTCTTCGCAACAGAACTCTCCTGATCTTAACCTGATGGAACACATCTGTGGCACTGTTGGGTGCCAGCTCCACATGCACAAATCACTGGTCTGTAATTTACAGGAATTGTGTGACCTGTGTGTTGATATCTCTTGCCACATACTTCTAGAAACCTACGAAGGACTTGTCGAATCTGTGCCGCACAGAATCACTGCTGTATTGTGATCCAAAGGTGAACCAACACTATTAAGCAATTATATATTTTGACTTATAAATAAGAGCTTGACGTGCAACTGGAGTTGGCAAGAGGTGAGTTGGTGGGGCTGGGATTTTCAGGCTTATTATTATAATTAAATTAGCTGATATTACCTGTATACACATACTAATATTCATGATAGTGCTTGATACAGGTCACTGTAATTTGTGACAGACCTGATCACATCTACATGAGTCATGTTTATATTAAAATGTGATGTTCACATCTAGTGAACTGGTCAAAACATTTATTTGCCTTCAATAAGGATTTATTTGTGTCTTTTGTGAGATATTTGCAGGCAGTGAGTTTTGTAATTATTAAAAGTATTTTTACTGGGTGACTGTAGTGTCCATCAACATGATTTGTAAATCTTAGAGAAGGTTTGTCATGACATTACCAACCTGAAAATTAAATATGTAGTTAAGGCAAGGTGGAATACCTCCACATGCTATACCTTCATTTCTTGCATAAGAACTATATTCTCTGTTACTTGCATAATACACATATGCTTATATAAATTATCAAACTTCTTATTCCAGCTGTATTTTTCTAAAGTTTGTCATTAGGTACATAGTTAACAACCTGCTGATAACACTGAAATTGGTTGATATTGAAACATTTAAAAATACTAAAAAATTACAATTCATTGTAATGATTTGCACCTCACAATATGACCCACTATAGTTGGAGTGACAAATGATGGTGGTCTAATTTGGGCTTGTTCTGTATACCCACGTCACACACTCTCCGACAGCCAGTGAGTGATCAATAAAACTCCGAGTGGTCTGCTGTGAATGTTGTACCCAATACAAGCATTAAATGGAATCACATAAACATGTTAGAAAAAAAACAGCTACTCTGAATAAAGCCAATGGATCCAACTCTGCCTAAATTATTAAGCTGCTGGTATTATACAAATCTTCAGAAAAAACATTGATGTAACTTTTCACATACCCCTCTCCAAGTGATCATGACAGACAGTTGCTGAAGAGGATTGTGATGAAAAATATAAGGATGACAGCTTCAAAAGTCACTGCAGAACTGAATTCAGCAGTCATAGGTGGTGCGAAAGACATAAAACCTGAACTATGGCACAAGGGAAGACAGTCATTTTGTCAGATGAGTCTTGTTGCATGCAGTTTCCAACTGCTGACCAAGTTTACATCCCAAGAGTGAATCACGGTCAGAGGGGAGGGGGGATAAAGGGTGTGGGAGGTGGAGAGGGGGCTGACAGGTCTGGTGATGATTTGAGGAGCCATACTGTGGTATTCCTGCCAAGGGTTTTGCGACCATTTTGGCTGATCAGGTCCAGCCCATGTTACAATGTTTGTTCCCCAATGGTGATATCAAGTTCTAAGACAACAGGCTCCTGTTCACACTGTCTGCATTGTCCAAGATAAGGTTTCGTGAGCACAAGGATGAATTTTCGCATATCCCCTAGCCACCACATTCACCATATCTCAATACATTTTACTCTCTGTGGTCTACTTTGGAGAGAAGAGTGCATGATCGCTACCCACCTCCATAACCATTACCTGAACTTGCCACTTTTGATGTAATAATGGTATAAGAGTCCTTTGAAAATAATATTCCTTCTGTCCTTTCCAGCCTGTCGGATGTGTAGCAGGTGACATCACCATGTTGTGGCTAGAGGGATGGAGCAAGCTTTTGCAGAAGTACTCCTGATCTTTCCAGCCTGCTGGTTGTGGAGCAGGTGATTTTGTTACATGATGTGATGGTGGCCTGTAACACTGCTGGAGTAGGAGGAGACGGGGATGCTACCATAACACTGGGTGATTTTACAACTGCGGTGCTAAATTTGAGATCACATGTCTCCTTGGCCATGTCCTTCATGGAGAGAGATGTAGAAAGAGCAGTACTGTAACTGCCAGATGGTAAAATGCAGGTTTCCAGCAAGCCAACATCTAGTGAGTGATAGGGTAAGGCACTTTTTCCTTCACCCTGATCTCATCGAGACACATGGGACAGTCTCAGGAGGAGGCTGCATAATTGCCATCATTGCAATTCATACGGTGGGAAGAAAGAGGTGCACGAACACACTCGTGAGCATTCCTATCACAGGTTACACGTTTGGCTGTGTGTCGACAGGCCATCGAGGGTGGTTGTAACGATGACAATGGTAGCAGCGCATTGAGTTCGCAATGTACAGTCGGACTATAACAACTTCATATCTTGCTTTTCTGTTTGATGGAAGCACTACGCTAAAAAAAGAGTGCATGTGGGCACTGGGATGTATCCACCTTTTTCATTGTCCGATGAACTGCAATGATGCCCTTACCAGAGGTAGGTTTGGATTTCTGTCTCGTTCAGATCATCGAACAGCCGAGAGTAAATAAATTCAACATTTGATGGGCCTCGACACAAACAGGACACCATGAAGGAGCAAAGTTGCAAGCAGTTGTTGTGTTTGGGAATCACTAGTAGTCTCCAAAAGCCATCGCGTAAACGAGAGCAGACTTTCACAGGACTGGAAATTGCATCAACACCTTTCTGAATAATAAATGGATTATCTGTAGAAAACGACCACCTATCTTCAGTACATGATACCACGAAGAACAGAGGTGCAGCTGGCAGGATCTTTGAGTTGTTAGCCTCATCCATTTATGTTTAGCAGATGTAGACAGAGATGATGATGTTGGGTTCATTGAGAGAAAATTCTCCGTGACAGCTAGCACCTCCGATAGCATGCTCCTTCAGGTCACACCCCATGAACACCTGACAATGGAACCAACTGACAATTTGGGAAGGTTATAGACCATGCAATCTCTCCTTCCTGGACCTGGCCTGTACTAGGGAATATGTGCGAACCCTGTCTGTCTACCCACGGCTGGAAGTTGTGTTACCCAGTCACCTGTTACACTTAAGATACATGGTCCCGCCTTCAGGAGCCCACAGGGAGAAAGAATTAAAAGAGGAACTTTGAATGCCAAAGGGGAGGAACAAAGACAGAAAAAAGAACAAAAAAGCAGTGGAGAGACTGTTCTGATGTCAGGCTACTGAAAATGCAGAACACATTCCCAAATATACCCAGACATGTTCTCCAAGGGAGGGGAAAAAGAATAGCAAGAGGAGAGACATGCAGCATGGAAGGGAAAAGATGCTGCAAAGGCTAGGGCCCCATGGTTGCCAAGCAAGAACTTGCCAAAGTGTGGTGAGGCCCCTGGGGGGATTCGATCTTGCGGTCAATATGGATGGTTTACCTGGGTCTACCGATGATTTTTTGTACTTGGGATTCTCAAAATAAATCCACTTTTCATCCCCTGTAACTACATGATGTAAGAATGACTTTTGTACCGAGTGAGCAAAATGTCACAAGTGTTTTTGCTCTTTTCCATTTGCCTGTCATTCAATTCATGTGATACCCACTTATGGGTCTTCTGAATCTTTCCCACTTGTTGAGTAATGCCCAGTTGCTCAGAAAGTTGTTTTTGTGTTTACAAATCATTTTAGTTCAACAATGCTTCCAGTTCCATATCTTCCTTTTTTTGGTGATTTTCCACATTCCTTGTCTGCAACATAAAACTCACCATTTCTGAAGTGCCGAAACAATCATTCACACATATCTTGCAATGAAACATGTCTGCCATAAGCTTCCTCAAGTAATCGATATGATTCTGCAGCAGTTTTATTCAAATAAAAACAAAAAATTAATGCTTCCACAAATGCCCTTTGTTCAGCATGAATTTTGACATATTGAACACAACACTATACACACACTTCTCCAATTTATCACTTATGCACTTGCTAATGACACAACAAAATAATGCAATGTCAAATCTTTATAGCACAAACTACATTGGTATGACATCTGTTGTCTGAAATCTGTATTTCATACTTGTACACCTGGTAATGAGATGGTTGCATACCTAAAAATTTGTCATCTTATTCCAGTCAAGAATCTGAAATTGGGACAGTGCTATCTAGGGTGCCCTTCCTCTGTGGAAAAGCATCAGTTTTGTGTAGTAAACATAAGGACACATTCAGGTAACCAACAAGAGATGAAAAAGCAGGTGATATATTTTGAGTACCCTTGATATCCAAAACTACACCTTATAAACTTGCCAGGTGCTGCTCCTAAGCATCTCTGGTGTTTCAACAGATATTTGCAACTTTGTTTTTGGAATGTGTAAAGGAAGTCATTGTGTGCAAGGTCCAATGTAATGTGTAATGAAATGCATCAGTTTGTTTCTCATCACAAACTCAATGAATTTACAACATAAATTTTACGTTCCCATTCTACAATATAGTTCCAAATTGTTTTAGTGCAATATTTGTTCTGATGATGTGTGTTAACAGGCGTAGCTAAACACTTAGAATAATGGGAAACAGGCAAAAGTTGGTATAAAAAACAATAATAACTGGTATACATCTGACTACTGACTACTTCCTTCCCTCCCCTCTGGCTCCTACCCTTGCAACCGCCCCCGGTGTAAAACCTGTCCTATGCACCCTCCCACCACCACCTACTCCAGTCCTGTAACCCGGAAGGTGTACACGATCAAAGGGAGAGCCACGTGTGAAAGCACCCACGTGATTTACCAACTGACCTGCCTGCACTGTGACGCTTTCTATGTGGGAATGACCAGCAACAAACTGTCCATTCGCATGAATGGACACAGGCAGACAGTGTTTGTTGGTAATGAGGATCACCCTGTGGCTAAACATGCCTTGGTGCATGGCCAGCACATCTTGGCACAGTGTTACACCGTCCGAGTTATCTGGATACTTCCCACCAACACCAACCTATCCGAACTCCGGAGATGGGAACTCGCCTTTCAGTATATCCTCTCTTCTCGATATCCGCCAGGCCTCAACCTCCGCTAATTTCAAGATGCCGCCGCTCATACCTCACCTGTCTTTCAACAACTTCTTTGCCTCTGTACTTCCGCCTCGACTGACATCTCTGCCCGTACTCTTTGCCTTTAAATATGTCTGCTTGTGTCTGTGTATGTGCAGATGGATGTGTGTGTGTGTGTGTGTGTGTGTGTGTGTGTGTGTGTGTGTGTGTGTGTGTACACCTGTCCTTTTTTTCCCCCTAAGGGAAGTCTTTTCGCTCCCGGGATTGGAATGACTCCTTACCCTCTCCCTTAAAACCCACATCCTTTCGTCTTTCCCTCTCCTTCCTGAAGAAGCAACCATCGGTTGCGAAAGCTAGTAATTCTCTGTGTGTGTTTGTGTGTTTTGTTCATTGTGCCTGTCTGCCGGCGCTTTCCCGCTTGGTTTGACTACTTCATCTTTTTTACATGAATTTCCGCTTCTCGTCTCGTGCACTGTCCTGCACCACTGTCTATGTGCTAGGTGTCACATGAATAAGTGATGAGTGGTATGTTTCAGTTGACTCCATCTACATATTGCTAAAATGAAATTGCAAATATCTTCCAAAACACCATGGAATATCCACATGATGAATCTCAGGGTACAGACTCAGTATCTATGTTACTAATCATCTGGAACAATGGTTGTGGTGACAAATTGATCTGTAGTGTAGCCCAAAGTCTAGGTTGGATTAGAAGGTCATAATCTGGTTGCAAGTTGCTAAAGTCAACAAAAGTGATGTGAGAAGAATTTCAGCTACAGTTACTAAACAACAGTGATTGAGAAGGATGTTGAGTGATCAGGTGTTACACAATATGCAATAAAATTTTTATTCTTGTGGTGAATATCACCTAAACTGTACGCGTGACAACTGTTGGTTTTTGTTAATACATTGTGCATTTTGTGAAACTATTCACTTCAGCATTTGACACAATTACTTTACGCTGAAGCTGCTATGAAACACCTTGTCTGCTGCTTTATCATTGAGCTCTTATTAGTGATAAGGAATGGACAGAGTATGTGTCTAATGTTGAGGGTTCAATACCTTATAAATCAAGTGCTGCATGTCAGAAGGGGACTGTTCAAGCTGGTGGAGGCTCTGTAATGGTGTGGGGCATGTGTAGTTGGGGTGATATGGGACACCTCATACATCTAGATTCAACTCTGACAGGTGACACCTACATCAGCACCTGTCTGATCACCTGCATCCATTCATGTCCATTATGCATTCCAACGGACTTCGGCAATTCCAGCAGGATAATGTGACACCCCAGACATCCAGAATTGCTACAGAGTGGCTCCGGGAACACTCTTCTGAATCTTAACACTTCTGCTGGCCACCAAACTTCACAGACGTGAACATTATTGGGCATATCTGGGATGCCTCGCAATGTGCTGTTCAGAAGAGATCTCCACCGCCTCGTACTCTTACAGATTTATGGACAGCCCTGCAGAATTCATAGTGTCAGTTCCCTCCAGGACTACTTCAGACATTAGGCGAGTCCATGCCATATTGTGTTGCAGTAGTTCTGCATGTTCTCGGGAGGCCTACATGATATTGGGCAGGTGTGCCAGTTTCTCTGACTCTTCAGTGTACAATATTCACTGTTAACAAGTCATTGTCTTGGTATATAACAATCGTCATGACCAACAGTTGGTAATATAAAGACAAAGCAGTGGGTACTTTGTTCTACTTGCGAACTCATGTTATCACTCTTCTTTCCATGTTGGTACAGTTCACCAGTACCTGACATGACTGAAGCAGCAAGTTTATGGATATAACTGGGCAGTGGCAGATACTCACGAATCGAGATGGCAAGCTCAGAGATGCCATCATTGCACCTGCTGGCAAGTTTAAAGTGGGTACGGAGCTTATTTCTGATCTCCAATACTCATGAGCCTATTTGCTTTCCTGCCACTCATTCCAGCAAGCACAGCCAACATTGTTGTGTGAAATGCTTCAGTTACGGAATTGCACCTGTTCTACATCTGAACTGTTAAACCATCTAAAGAAATTGCAAAAATAAAAAGTGCACTAATGCTACTAACCAATTCGCTTCAGAAGAGTTACTCTGAGGCCCATACGATCTAAAGCAGGGTATATGACGCTATTCATCATTGGAATAAGAGCCAGGATGAACACCTGATCGAAGAGGCTCAACCACGCTGTTGGCATCTAAATAGAGCAGACATCAAATTACACCAGTGAACAAAATTTACACAAGAATACACAGTATAATTAATTTTTAAATTTACTTACAAATAAAACTTAATTTTTGAAGTCTAGTAACAAAATACGTTAACACAATAGTAGGTAAGTTACTTTTAATCAAACAACAATATGTTTCAGCAAAAAGTGTTGAAAGATTTTATAAACATCAAGCAGGTATCAGATTAAATAATTCATGCAAAAATAAAATCTGAAAGCTTGTAAATCAGCAACAACTGAAAAGTTCCCATAGTTCCTGTGACTAAATCCACATACATTATTGAACCTGGAAGTACACCCACTACAATGCCTCAGAGGCTCATACTAAGAATGCTTCAGTCAAGAGACCAGAAACAATAGTTTAAATCAAAACAAACTAATTTAATAAGTTCTGCTATCATCAATATGGGCAAAACTTCCAGGTACAAATAACATAGAGCTGTTACCTAGTCTATATCATATTTTGATTTTATGGTCTGTTCTTCTACACTCTCATGGATAATATGGGTCACATTTAAAGTCCGATCAACATCTATGTCATCAGAGATGGAACAGTAACTTTATACAACATGGAAGGGGGATGAAATCAGTCATGGGCAAGCAGAAATAGAAGAAGAAGAAGAAGAAGAAGAAGAAGAAGAAGACGTTATAGTAGTAGTCGGGAAAAAAACTGGAAACTTACATTAGGATTGCTAAAGTTCCTAAGACCTACTCCTTTCATAACATCAGTCCTGCATCTGCAAAGTGCATCACCTTGCTCAGTCAAATAGTTAGAAATAATTTTTAATGCGCTGAATCAGGATCTGATGCATTATCTCAATTATAACATTTCCTAATACAGAACTGCAGACTGTGAAGCATTTAATTTGAATGTGACACTGAAGAAATATAATAGCCTGTGTTCAGCATCTGGGTTCTCTGCAGACCCAATTCTGCTTGTTCTACAGTTAACACATGCATCACAGTTTGAAAATGAAATGGTGCTGCAACTGAAAACATACTCCAAAGTTGAAATATTCAGGACACTACCATTCTTGTGGGAAAAATGTCTACACTGCACACAGATTCACCATGAAATTCTAGCAATATGTGGATCATACATAATGTCACACCCTGCCACAGTGAAATGGGTTCATAAATTTGGCCAAAGCAACATGGACGTGGGAGATGCTGAACAGGGAGGGAGGCCATCGACATCAGCCACAGACGACTATGTTCAAACAATCAGGGAACTAATTAACAGCAATCACAGATTGAGAATTACAGGAAAAGATAGGAAACCAAACAAATAAAACAGGGAAGAAACTAGAGTGGAAGATGTAAATACAACTGCAATGAACAGAAATTTGAGATGGGCAGGAAATGTAGCAAGGTAAATTGATGGAAGATGGACAAAAGGAAGTTCTTTGCTGGATTTTGAGATATGAGAAAGGGACAAGAGCTAATGGTGGATAGATGAAATCAAAGAACATGCAGGGACCAAGGGGTTGTGTATGGCTGAAAGCCATAAAGCGTGGAAAATTCTGAAAAATATCCTTTATCCAGAAGTGAATGTCACTGGGCTCATTATGTATTGATAAACAGAAACTAAATATAAAATATTTTTAAACTCATCAACAGTGTCCTGAAATTACATGCTACTATGGATTTCTCCTTCTTCCAATCCTGCAGGATACAGAAAGTTAATAAGAGAACTAACTAGAAAGACATTATATTTTCCGCACAACATTTAGAGATGTTATCCTGATACGAGAGTCTTGTTTGCTCCAGCTACACTGTTACCAACTATGATTATAATTTGATATTTCTATCATTTTAACATCCCAGCCATATGTATAGTAATCAGATAATCGCACAAGAAAACAAATATTAATGAATATAGTGTCTGCCACCCCTACCTGTAAAATTAATTATTTATGTTAATTAGAGGTTCTTTTGTGTTTATTGCTGTATCACTATCATCTGAAAGTGAGATTAGTACCCTGCAATGTCCGGTATCAACACTTCCGGCAGCTATTAAGAGGTGCCAGGGGGCTGTTACATGTGCCTGGCTGCAGACATCGAGTTGGACATAACACCCAGCTGCCCGGTGGCTGCAAGACACTTTGAATTGTGGTCTCCCACCTCCAGACAACCACCACCATACTCCAAACTGACTCAATACAAATTGGCAGACCCACATCCCCAGGTTCAGCATAGTCAGAGGGGCCCCCCTGTGGAACAGAACCCTTCCATCTCCAGCACCACTGGCTTCCAGCGCAGATCTGGAGACCAGAACAGGCTCCAGCTGGTTCCAGCAGTAGTATGCCACCTTCCCCACTGCAAGTTGTGGACACAGCAACACCAGGCAGTGAAGTGGACAGCAAACACTTAACTGGCCACACACCTTCACCCTACCATGCAGAAAGGGACACTTCTGATTGCACAAACAGATTGAAGAGGGGAAGGATGCTGCATCCCTGTCCTCTGACAGTGAGATCAATACCCTATGCCAACTGTGTGGCACATGGGCCCTAACACTGATGTGGGGCCATAGATAAATCATAGCTGCCAGGCAGCTGCAGGACACTTCAATCCTTGCTGGGCTTAAGTTTGTACCTCGCTTACAAGGCACTTCAGTAGGCTGGCTGTTTACTGGATTTCAACTGGACTGTATTTTGGATTACCATTCTACAATTTACTTATGGTTTTGCTTGATGATGGACTATTCTGTCATGACTCCACATTTTTCAATGACCCAAGGCAGTCTGGAACTGCAAACTATCAAGAGATTACTCCATATCCATATTTTCTGTAGTAAAGAGTGTGTTTCACATTAGCAGGTATAATACTTATCATTTTCACTTCATTTGCAATACAAAATAAATACTTACATTGAAAACATGCGAATTCTCACCAAATCCAATCTTTAAGTGTACCCCCTGTTCCTGGAAGCCCGTTTCAATCTGTGAAAGAATTGAAAACATACCAAAATTATTGATAGCATAACAGCAAATGACGCCAGTAGCTTATTGATTACATTCAAGACAATGTGACCTTTTGAGTAAATAATGCATCCCAGATGTATCACAAAGACTTTTTGTAGTATGTAGAAGAACATATGAAGGGCTTATTTCAATAGTGGTACAAGTCCATTACGTCCACTTTTCTTCCTATAATGCTTCTAAATTAATGATCCAAACAGAAAGAAAGGTTCATCTCTAGCAAGAAGCCATATGCTTGAATATTTCTGGTATCTCAACTGCAGATTTTTCAGCACTCATTTAACTTGAGGACTCTGTATCTCACAATGAACAAAAATGGACTTGTACCACTATTGAAATAATCCCTTCATATATCACTTCTACAGAAGATGATACATCATTTATTCTGCAAATTGCGGCCCCATGGAGGAATAGATACAAGTTGTGAAAATCATGTGACAGAATATGAGACACATTATTACAATTTCAAAGGGACTGCACTTGTACACGATTAGGCACACCCCTTGAAAGTGTCATTATGTAATGTAAATCTGTAGCTATAGACCATTCTGCTGTAGTGTTTGTCCTGCCACACCACATTCTATAATGGCAACCACTATTACTTTATTCACCAGTCTATTTTATTTTATGCTAATACACTACAAACTGTTACAACTGCCACTTGCTTTCAGGGTGTAACCATGTGTACTATTTATTTTTCTGCATTGTGAGCATTTTTGTGCTGCAATTATCTAGAGTTTTTCCGAGGCAGATCTAGGTAACAAACTGAGAAACAAGTAAGTAAAATTCCCCAAAAAATTAGACTCAGTGGCCACTTTATCTTCCGGTTCTCAGATCAATTTGTATCTGGACTTCTATCTTGCAAGCCAGCAGGCAGGGCATTATGTTATCTCTACAAGATCTCACAAGATGGCCTCACTAATATCAAAAAGTGAAACAGTGAACTGATTGTTACAAATGTGCTTTATCAAACCATCAAATTGAAGCCAGTACGCAGGGTAATGCAACTGCAGCAGAAAGTTTATAGAACATTGGCCTGCATTGAATCAAACACATTGAGCATGGAACATCTACATTTACATAATTACTCTACAATTCACCACTAAGTGTCTGGCAAAGGGTTCATCGAACCACCATTAAGCTGCTTCTCTACTGTTCCACTATCGAACAGCATGCAGGAAAAATGAACTCTTAAATTTTTCTGTGTGAATTCTCATTTCTCATATTTTATTTTGATGATAATTTCTCCCCACGCACGTGGGCACCGACAAAATATTTTCACACTCTGAGGAAACAATAGATGACTGAAATTTCATGAGCAGGTGCTGATGCAGTGAAAAATGCCTATGTCTTGATGAGTGCCACCCCAATTTGTTTATTATATCCATGGTACTTTCTCCCCTATTTTGTGATAATACAAAATGAGATGCCTTCTTTGAACTTTCTCAATGTACTCCCTCAACCCTCTCTGACACAGATCCCACACGGCACAGCAATACTCCAAAGGAGGATGGACAGGCATAGTGTGATCAGTTCTTTCGTAGACCTGTTACATTTTCTAAGCGTTCTGCCAATAAATCACAGTCTTTGGTTTGCTCTGCCCACAACATTATCTATGTGATCATTCCAATTCAAGTTATTCTTAATTGTTATCCCTAAGTATTCAGTTGAGTTAAAAGCCTTTAGATTTGTGTGATTTATCATGTAACTGAAATTTAGTCGATTCTTTCTAGAGCTGATGTGGACGATTTCACACTTTTCATGATTTAGAGTCAATTGTAATTCTTTGTACCATGCAGACAACTTGTCTAATTAATTCTGGAACTCGTTTGTGTCATCTGATGACTTTCATATTGGTAAATGATAGCATCATCTGCAAACAATCTAAGAAGACTGCTCAGAATGTCTCCTAAATCGTTTATGTAGATCAGGAACAGCAGAGGGCTTATGACATTTCCTTGGGAAACACCCGATATTACTTCTGTTTCAATTGATGATTTTCTGTCACTTATTATGAACTGTGACCTTTCTGTCAAGAAATCATTAATCCATATGCTCCATATGCACACAATTTAATTAGATGTCGATGTGAGGAACAGTGTCAAAAGCCTTCTGTAAATTTAAAAGTATGGAATCAATTTGACAACCCCTGTCAATAGAACTCGTTACATCATGAGAATAAAGAGTTAATTGTTTCACAAGAATGAAATTTTCTGAATCCGCATTGGCTATTTGTCAGTAAACTGTTTTCTTCTAGGTGATTGATAATATCCAAGTACAGTATAAGTTCCAAAACACTACTGCAAATTGATGTTAGTGATATGGGTCTGTAATTCAGTGGATTACTGCTATTTACTTTCTTGGGTATTGGTGTGACTTTTGCAACTTTCCAGTCTTTTGGTACAGATCTTTCTATGAGCGGGCAATTGTAAACAATTGCTAAGTACAGAGCTAGTCTATCAGCATACCCTGAAAGGAACCCGACTGGTGTACAATCTAGACCAGAAGCCTTGTCTTCCTTACATCTTTTAAGCTGCTGTACTACACCAAGAATATCTACTTCTAAGTTATTCATGTTAGCAGTTATTCTTGATTCAAATTCTGAAGTATTTACTTTGTCTTCTTTTGTGAAGGGATCTCAGAGAGCCACACTTTTAGTAACTCAGTTTTACTGATGCTGCCGTCAATAACATTGCCATTGTTATCACACAGTGAAGGTTTTGATTGCTTATTGCCACTGGTGTACTTTATATACAACAAGTTTGCCATCCACACACAATGGCAAACATCTCACTACAGGTTAACCACATGCGCTGCATATTTCCCTTTTGAGTATTGCCTCAATAATGAAACCCTTGTCTGCCAATGCCTTCAATACCATACTACGAGGCATGTTTAATAAATAAGTGTACTTGATCATAATGTGCTTTTTTTGTGGGTTGTCAACACTGTAGAGGGGTACCCATGTCAAAACTGTGGAAAACAAAAACAGGAGTTAAACATGACTACATATCAATCCCAATTGATGGAAGAGAAGACAGCTAAAAACAGGGACAGGGAGAACAGTCTATAAAATATGTCATAGAGAAACAGAGATTCAGAAATAAAAATTAAATGTCCTTCACCCATAGTGCTACCACAGATAAAAAGTTAAACGTAGTCATCAGCCCACATGTCATTCGCCAATAACTCAGATGGCAAACACAAATGAGAACAAAAGCAGTTTTAAAAAAAAGGGGGGCATTCCATCAGGAAATGGCGACCCATCGAAAGTTGGGTGCAATGTGCACAAAGTGGTGGGTGGTGGGGGAGCACGACTTCACAAATGGCAATGGCTAAAAAGACAGTGCCCAATATGCAACCTAATTAAAATGATCTCTTCACAGCAAGAGGGCCAAGACGAGGTCATCCAAGGCACTGCAAGATGCTTCATAACCCAGCGCTTGTTGCCATGAAGGGAAGACCAGCGGTGATGCTAAAGTAACACCACCTGCTGACAGACAGCAACACAGAGATCATTGGAGGGCACATAAGAACTAGTGGACTGAGGTAAAAGGACTGCAGCCTTGGCAGCAGGGTCAGCAGCCTCATTTCCTGCCAGGCTAATTTGACGAGGAACCCACAAAAAACCACAGAGGCTCCATCAAGAGTGAGCAAGTGACAGCTTTCCTCGACCCGTTGCACTAAGGGATGGACAATGTACAGCACAGCGAACCTTTTAAGAGCCCTTAGAGAGTGAGCAAATGATGCAATTGAAAAGCCTGTGTTGCCAGATTTACCACATGTACTGATACAGGGCGAAGTGATCTGCTGTAAATACTGAGCAGTGTTCCGGAAGCTGATGCCGAAAAATGTCAGTGCCAATGATGAAAGCACACCCAACACCACAGTCAGTCCGATAGCCATCAGTGTACACAAAGGAACTATCATGAAGTTCCATGTGAAGGTCGTGAAATTGAAGGCGATAGTGGAAGATCAAATCAAGTTAGTTAGGCGTAACACAAAGGATTATAAACATAACTGATTTGAAGAGGTAAAGGAGAAGATGACAAAGACTCTAGACAGCATGGTTTGTGAGACAGTCACTAAATGCACTACACTATGATGATTGACATGTCTAAAGGGCAGTGACGATTTTGCCTCTTGCAGAAGTTTGGCAATGGCAGCTGTTTTGTGATCTTGTGCACAAAGAAACATTTTTCAGTGGTTGAAGCAAAGTTGATATACATGATATATCTATTGACATAGATCGACATGCCTTCAGACAAACATAATGTACCACACCTATCAGTGGGATTGGTTATGTTGACAATGTGTGTGGAATAGGTCTTGTGGCCAATGGTTGGGAAGATAAGTGGCATAATAGTAAAATAGGATTATTTTTTCCACCCTGGTATTGTTTAACTCTGTAGTTGGTATTCAATATGCAACTGTTGAAACAGACTGGCCATGACAGTGAAATAAAGCTTTTTAAAAGTATTTCCGACAGGTTGCTGTCTTGCTCAATAACCTTGAAATAAATTAGGATACTCAAATGGGCTCACAAGGAGGTGGAACTGCTTCTTGGGAGGGATAAGGATGACTACTTCACATCTGAACATGGCTAATAATAGACAAAGTTACACTGTAGGACATAAAAATTTGATGAGCACTGCAGTAGCCACCAAGAAGATCGCAGGAGGCACACATCAGCACGGCGTGTCACGGACAGTAGTTGCCACAAGTAAAGTCCTGTCCACCAGAGAGCACGCGAGAATTTGGCCGCGCCCTCTGCTGGCGGAAAAACAACAATTCGGGCAGTACAGGCCGTGCCCAGTCAGTTTTACATCGAGCATGCCTAGCAGACAGTTCCCGGTCTACACTATGTGAAGTGTGACGGACAAGATGAATCGTGTTAATACACAATTGGCGAAGAGTAGGGTCATTCTTTTGCTTGTTGTCATCGTTCCAGCTTCGCAGCTTATCCACGGCATGGAGGATTTAGTGCGGGTTTTGGTTGAGCAGCAGACGGAGCTCATGGCAACCGTGAAACAAGCACGCCAGGCGTTGCTCCATGTAGTCTGCTCCAGCGCCATTCCCTCCTCCCTTTCCGCCGTATGAAGAGATGGCGGAGGATTGGGATGCATATGAACATTGCCTTCGGCAGCATTTCCAGGCATTGCATGTTACCAATGCGGAGATATGTCATTCTCTTTTCTTATCTTGGATATCTCCCTCGCTGTATGAAGTTTTGTGGCAGCTAGCGCCGTTGCAGGAACCCTCGTCCTTGTCTTTTGACGCGTTGTGTTCATTGCTGTCTTCATATTATCACCGTCGCACGCATGTTGTGGCGGCTAGGGTAAGTTCTATCAATGCAAGAAACAGCCCCATCAGTCTTACTGGGTGTGGGCCGCTACCCTGCAAGGTCTTAGTCGCAAGTGTCATTTTGTCACCGAGCAGTCGCGAGATTCATATGCCCACATTATGGTGCACGACGTCATTGTTCGTTCAGCCCCTGATAGGGAGGTCCGGCAATGGGCCCTGCAGTTGGAAGACCCTTCCCTTGAGGAAGTACTGTCCATTGCTCAATCATATGAAGTCTCTCATGCCACAGGTCAACAGTTGGAAGCGTGGTGTGACGTCTTGGCTTAGTCAGTTTATCCAGGTCCCATCTTCTTAAATTCCCACCTTTTTCCAGTTTCTTCCATTTTAATCTACAGTTCATAACCAATAGATTGTGGTCAGAGTCCACACCTGCCCCTGGAAATGTCTTACAGTTTAAAACCTGGTTCCTACATCTCTGTCTTACCATTATATAATCTATCTGATACCTTCTAGTATCTCCAGGATTCTTCTATGTATACAACTTTCTTTTATGATTCTTGAACCAAGTGTTACGTACGATTAAGTTATGCTCTGTGCAAATTTACCAGACGGCTTCATCTTTCGTTTCTTATCCGCAATCCATATTCACCTACTACGTTTCCTTCTCTCCCTTTTCCTACTACTGAATTCCCGTCACCCATGACTATTAAATTTTCATCCCCCTTCACTATCTGAATAATTTATTTTATTTGATCATACATTTCTTCAATTTCTTCATCATCTGCAGAGCTAGTTGGCATATAAACTTGTACTACTGTAGTAGGTGTGGGCTTCGTATCTCTCTTGGCCACAATAATGCGTTCACTATGCTGTTTGTAGTAGCTTACCCGCATTCCTATTTTCCTATTCATTATTAAACCTACTCCTGCATTCCCCCGTATTTGAATTTGTGTTTATAACCCTGTAGTCACCTGACCAGAAGTGTTGTTCCTCCTGCCACCGAACTTCACTAATTCCCACTATATCTAACTTTAACCTATCCATTTTCCTTTTTAATTTTTCTAACCTACCTGCCTGATAAAGTGATCTAACATTCCACGCTCCGATCCGTAGAACGCCAGTATTCTTTCTCCTGATAACGACATCCTCTTGAGTAGTTCCCGCCCGGAGATCCTCTGGAATATTTTACCCAAGAGGACGCCATCATCGTTTAATCACACAGTAAAAAGCTGCATGCCCTCGGGTAAAATTACGGCTGTAGTTTCCCCTTGCTTTCAGCCGTTCGCAGTACCAGCACAGCAAGGCCGTTTTGGTTAATGTTGCAAGGCCAGATCAGTCAATCATCCAGACTGTTGCAACTACTGAAAAGGCTGCTGCCCCTCTTCAGGAACCACACATTTGTCTGGCCTCTCAACAGATACCCCTCTGTTGTGGTTGCACCTACAGTACGGCCACCTGTATCACTGAGGCACACAAGCCTCCCCACCAACAGCAAGGTCCATGGTTCATGGGAGGGGGACCTACAACGCAACCACATCCAAAAAGCACTGAATTGTCCGTTCCAGGGTCTGGTGGTAACCCAGTCATGTGATAGGCCAAATTATTCTGTATGACATCAGGAATACTATTTCTACAACATAATAGTGATCACTAATGCAGTTGCTCATAAGTGTGGATATAATCAGTTTGAGGAACAGAGGAAAATATGAATCTTGATTGTTGTTGTTGTTGTTGTTGTCTTCAGTCCTGAGACTGGTTTGATGCAGCTCTCCATGCTACTCTATCCTGTGCAAGCTGCTTCATCTCCCAGTACCTACTGCAACCTACATCCTTCTGAATCTGCTTAGTGTACTCATCTCTCGGTCTCCCTCTACGATTTTTACCCTCCACGCTGCCCTCCAATGCTAAATTTGTGATCCCTTGATGCCTCAAAACATGTCCTACCAACCAATCCCTTCTTCTAGTGAAGTTGTGCCACAAACTTCTCTTCTCCCCAATCCTATTCAATACCTCCTCATTAGTTACGTGCTCTATCCACCTTATCTTCAGTATTCTTCTGTAGCACCACATTTCGAAACTTCTATTCTCTTCTTGTCCAAACTAGTTATCGTCCATGTTTCACTTCCATACATGGCTACACTCCAAACAAATACTTTCAGAAACGACTTCCTGATACATAAATCTATATTCGATGTTAACAAATTTCTCTTCTTCAGAAACGCTTTCCTTGCCATTGCCAGTCTACATTTTATATCCTCTCTACTTCGACCATCATCAGTTATTTTACTTCCTAAATAGCAAAACTGCTTTACTACTTTAAGTGTCTCATTTCCTAATCTAATTCCCTCAGCATCACCTGATTTAATTTGACTACATTCCATTATCCTCGTTTTGCTTTTGTTAATGTTCATCTTATATCCTCCTTTCAAGACACTGTCCATTCCGTTCAACTGCTCTTCCAAGTCCTTTGCCGTCTCTGACAGAATTACAATGTCATCGGCGAACCTCAAAGTTTTTACTTCGTCTCCATGAATTTTAATACCTACTCCAAATTTTTCTTTTGTTTCCTTTACTGCTTGCTCAATATACAGATTGAATAACATCGGGGAGAGGCTACAACCCTGTCTCACTCCTTTCCCGACTACTGCTTCCCTTTCATGCCCCTCGACTCTTATGACTGCCATCTGGTTTCTGTACAAATTATAAATAGCCTTTCGCTCCCTGTATTTTACCCCTGCCACCTTTAGAATTTGAAAAAGAGTATTCCAGTCAACATTGTCAAAAGCTTTCTCTAAGTCTACAAATGCTAGAAACGTAGGTTTGCCTTTTCTTAATCTTTCTTCTAAGATAAGTCGTAAGGTCAGTATTGCCTCACGTGTTCCAACATTTCGACAGAATCCAAACTGATCCTCCCCGAGGTCTGCATCTACCAGTTTTTCCATTTGTCTGTAAAGAATTCGCGTTAGTATTTGCAGCCGTGGCTTATTAAACTGATAGTTCGGTAATTTTCACATCTGTCAGCACCTGCTTTCTTTGGGATTGGAATTATTATATTCTTCTTGAAGTCTGAGGGTATTTCGCCTGTCTCATACATCTCGCTCACCAGCTGGTAGAGTTTTGTCAGGACTGGTTGTCCCAAGGCCGTCAGTAGTTCTAATGGAATGTTGTCTACTCCGGGGGCCTTGTTTCGACTCAGGTCTTTCAGTGCTCTGTCAAACTCTTCACGCAGTATCGTATCTCCCATTTCGTCTTCATCTACATCCTCTTCCATTTCCATAATATTGTCCTCAAGTACATCGCCCTTGTATAAACCTTCTATATACTCCTTCCACCTTTCTGCCTTCCCTTCTTTGCTTAGAACTGGGCTGCCATCTGAGCTCTTGATATTCATACACGTGGTTCTCTTCTCTCCAAAGGTCTCTTTAATTTTCCTGTAGGCAGTATCTATCTTACCCCTAGTGAGATAAGCTTCTACATCCTTACATTTGTCCTCTAGCCATCCCTGTTTAGCCATTTTGCACTTCCTGTCGATCTCATTTTTCAGACGTTTGTATTCCTTTTTGCCTGCTTCATTTACTGCATTTTTATATTTTCTCCTTTCATCAATTAAATTCAATATTTCTTCTGTTACCCAAGGATTCCTAGCAGCCCTCGTCTTTGTACCTACTTTATCCTCTGCTGCCTTCACTACTACATCCCTCAGAGCTACCCATTCTTCTTCTACTGTATTTCTTTTCCCTATTCCTGTCAATTGTTCCCTTATCCTCTCCCTGAAACTCTGTACAACCTCTGGTTCCTTCAGTTTATCCAGGTCCCATCTCCTTAATTTCCCACATTTTTGCAGTTTCTTCAGTTTTAATCTACAGGTCATAACCAATAGATTGTGGTCAGAGTCCACATCTGCCCCTGGAAATGTCTTACAACTTAAAACCTGGTTCCTAAATCTCTGTCTTACCATTATATAATCTATTTGATACCTTTTAGTATCTCCAGGGTTCTTCCACGTATACAACCTTCTTTCATGATTCTTAAACCAAGTGTTAGCTATGATAAAGTTGTGCTCTGTGCAAAATTCTACTAGGCGGCTTCCTCTTTCATTTCTTAGCCCCAATCCATATTCACCTACTATGTTTCCTTCTCTCCCTTTTCCTACACCCGAATTCCAGTCACCCATTACTATTAAATTTTCGTCTCCTTCACTATCTGAATAATTTCTTTTATTTCATCGTACATTTCTTCAATTTCTTCATCATCTGCAGAGCTAGTTGGCATATAAACTTGTACTACTGTAGTAGGTGTGGGCTTCGTATCTATCTTGGCCACAATAATGCGTTCACTATGCTGTTTGTAGTAGCTTACCCGCATTCCTATTTTCCTATTCATTATTAAACCTACTCCTGCATTACCCCTATTTGATTTTGTGTTTATAACCCTGTAGTCACCTGACCAGAAGTGTTGTTCCTCCTGCCACCGAACTTCACTAATTCCCACTATATCTAACTTTAACCTATCCATTTCCCTTTTTAAATTTTCTAACCTACCTGCCCGATTAAGGGATCTGACATTCCACGCTCCGATCCGTAGAACGCCAGTTTTCTTTCTCCTGATAACGACATCCTCCTGAGTAGTCCCCGCCCGGAGATCCGAATGGGGGACTATTTTACCTCCGGAATATTTTACCCAAGAGGATGCCATCATCATTTAATCATACAGTAAAGCTGCATGTCCTCAGGAAAAATTACAGCTGTAGTTTCCCCTTGCTTTCAGCAGTTCGCAGTACCAGCACAGCAAGGCCATTTTGGTTAATGTTGCAAGGCCAGATCAGTCAATCATCCAGACTGTTGCCCCTGCAACTACTGAAAAGGCTGCTGCCCCTCTTCAGGAACCACACGTTTGTCTGGCCTCTCAACAGATACCCCTACGTTGTGGTTGCACCTACGGTACGGCCATCTGTATCGCTGAGGCACGCAAGCCTCCCCACCAACGGCAAGGTCCATGGTTCATGGGGGGAGTGAAGTTTTACATCGGGCATGCCTAGCAGACAGTTCCCGGTCTACACTATGTGAAGTGTGACGGACAACGTGAATCGTGTTAATACAGGCACACCTTCTCCCAGGCCAACATCATCTTGATGATGGCGATAAAAGGGGGGGGGGGCAAGATATGGGACTGAAATCAGAGACATATGACTAGAAAGTGGACAGAGAGAACTTAAATACTGGAACTGGTAGGAATTGAAACTGGGCTGGTGATGGAACTCAAATATATTTTTGGAGTGACAATGATCAGTTGTACAGCTCAGAGAAATGATGTTGGCCTGGGAGAAGGTGTGCCTGTATTAACACGATTCACGTTGTCCATCGCACTTCACATAGTGTAGACCGGGAACTGTCTGCTAGGCATGCCCGATGTAAAACTGACTGGGAATGGCCCGTGCTGCCTGAGTTGTTGTTCCGCCAGCAGAGGGCGCGGCCGAATTCTTGTGTGCCCTCTGGTGAACAGGACTTTAATTGCAGCAACTACTTTCCGTGACACGCCGTGCTGATGTGCGCCTCCCGCAATCTTTCTGGTGGCCGCTGCACTCCTCCTCCTTCAGGGGGTGAAGCCACTGTGATCCTCTGCGTCGGAAGGTGGAGCGTCATGCAATAGCGATGACCTGCACGTCTATTGGAATGCTGGAGTTGGGGGGGATCTGCCAACCCGCAAGCCGGAACCTTCGAATACGGTTGGAAGTGACCCACACGAAAAGGCCCCCGATGTCCCACCACCGGAGTCCGGGACATAACGGGCGGCAAGCTGTTGAACTCCGGATCCCGTTCCACCTTGGGAGGGGCAAGACCCAGTGGCGGGGACGATGGGGAAGGCACGACCACAGGTGAACCAGCCTCCTGAGAAACCGGGTCTGCGAGGGCGGCCAGCTTTCGCCGGGGCATCTCTAACAGTGGCGATGCCAGTGCTGGAGCTACTGGAGGCCGCCAAGGCTGAGAAACATCGCAGTGTGGCAGAGTCACAGCGGGAGGGGCAGTAGCGTCCCCTGAGAAAACAACACGGGTGCCGGCAATGGGGAAGCCGGCGTCTGAGGGTTCGGAGGGTGGGTGCCCAAACGTGCCCGATTTTGGTGACGACGTACCTTCCGGTCCCCCACCTGCAAGGTATAGAGCCGGCGGCCATTGCGGCACAGGACCACCACCGGTATCCAACGTGGATTGCGACAAATCCACGTGCCCAGACCGACATACCTGGTGGAAAGCTGGGTACCCCGTTTTGCGAAGACTGGCGAGGATCAGGCCAGAGGAGGTGCAGCAGAGTCCTAGGTTGGCGCCCGTGGAGGAGCTCTGCAGGGCTGCGTTCTCCCATTGGTGTGGTCCAGTATGCCGTCAGGAAAAATGTCAACGCCTCATCTGCGTCTTAAATGAGCGCACCATGAGCTTGGTTTCCCCATTCGATTGTAGATGAAAGGGGGGAGAGCAAACGTGCCGAATACCGAAGCACGTACAAAAATCCTGGAAGGTCTGCGAAATAAACTGAGGTCCATTGTCCGATTCCAGGGTGACTGGCAGATCTTCCACAGAAAAGATTTTTGCGAGTACCTGGATTGCAACTTCTGAAGTGGTTGAGGAGCAACAAACCACGTATGGAAATCGGGAATAAGCATCAATGGCAATGAGCCAAAAGCCATTGAGAAACGGGCCCACAAAATCTATGTGAACACGTTCCCATGCCGGGGTTGCTGGCGGCCATGAAGAAAACACTGACCTGGGAGACGCCTGTTGGCTCGCACACTGGGAACAGGCGGCCACCAAGTGCTCAATTTCTCTGTCAATACCGGGCCAGTACACATGTCTGTGAGCCAAGGTTTTAGTATGGGAAACACCCCAGTGCCCCTCATGTGATAACGTGAAGACCTTCCTTCGTAAACTTGCAGGAACAACCACGCGAGGAGCTGTATCATCGGTAACCAGAAGGCGAACTCCTTCTAAGACTGAGAGGCGGTCTCGTAAAACAAAATAATTACAAAGAGGGTCCAAGGCCCAGCCTGGAGGTCAGGATGACCATCCCTGCTGAACGAGGCGAACTACTTGACAGAGACCTGGATCAGCTGCTGTTTCCCTGGCGACTCTAGAACTAGTGATCGGGAAGCCATCAACCGCTTGGCGGGACGCCACATCCAAATGAAAACACATAATCTCCTCCCGATCGAACGTAGGATCTGGGACCAGAAAGAGTGTCGGTGTTGGCATGCTGTCCGGTAGGGCGAAAATGAATGTCATAATGGTACTTAAAGAGGAACCAGGCCCAGCGCTGTAGTCTGTGGGCCGCCCTATCCAGACTCTGAGAGGCAGGCCCAAATAACGATATTAATGGCTTATTGTCAGTGATTAACTGAAACTTCATGCCATACAAGAAAGGGTGAAACTTGATAACAGTGTAGACAATGGCCAAAGCCTGTTTTTTCCACCTGGGAGTAATGGACCTGCGCAGGACTAAGAGTTTTAGATGCAAACGCCAGTGGCTGCTCGGAGCCATCCCAGTTGCGATGGGCCAGGACCGCCCCCATCCCATACTGCGAAGCATCTGTAGCCAGGACCAATGGCTTATTTGGGTCAAAAGTAGCCTAACAAGGTGCTGACGTGAGGAGGCCCTTAAACGAGGTGAACGCTCACTCGCTTGTAGGCGACCAATCAAAAGGAACACCCTTGCGCAGAACGCAATACAGGGGGCGGGCTATGGTGGAAGCCCTGGGAATGGTGGTAATGGGCAATCTTGCCTAAAAAAGATTGTAACTCCTTCAGCGAAGCGGGCCGCGGAAGGTCGACGATACCTTGGACCACACTTCCTAGTGGCTGGACACCGTGCCGAGAGATGGTGTAACCCACATACTCAATGGACGGTTGGAAGAAGTTCAACTTACATAGGTTTCAACGCAGGCCCACGGACCTGAATTTGAGAAAGAGGGTTTGAAGGTTGTGCAAGTGTTCCTTCGTGCTTTGGCCTGTGACAAATATGTCGTCCAGGAAATTAATACAATGAGGGATTGTCGACATGACGTGCTCAAGATAATGCTGAAATATTGTCAGGGCACTGGATATTCCGAAGGCCAACCGCTGGTATTGGTAAAGGCCAAACGCGGTGTTGACGACCGCCAGCCGATTGGAGTCCTCATCAAGTGGTATCTGATGATAAGCCTCTGAAAGATCGATTTTTGAAAAATATTGGCCTCCCGCCATTTCGGAAAACAATTCATCAGAACGAGGCAAGGGGTAGGTGTCCACCACCAAAAGACGTAATTTTCCCGAGGGTTTCCTGACAATAACAAGGGGCGTAGCCCACTCACTAGAAGAAATGGGAATAACGACCTCGAGGGCTGTCAGCCGGTCTAGCTCTGCTTCTACCTGAGGGCGGAGAGCCAAGGGGATCTGCCTCGTGCATAGAAAATGCAGGCGAGCTGATGCCTTCAACGTTAAGTGAGCTTCAAAGTCTGAAACACGCCCCAGGCCCTCCTCAAATATATCCTTAAAGTCAGAGGTCAAAAATTCCAATGACTGATAGGGAACGTCTTCGGAGACCTACTGTATGGTGTCTGCTATTGAAAAACCGAAAGCTTGAAATGCATCCAATCCAAAAAGGTTAGCGGATCTCGCATCACTGACAACAATAAAAGTAAGAGGCCGAGTGACTGATTTGTAAGTAACGTCGATGGTGAATTGACCTAGTAGGGGACTGAACTGTTCACCATAACCGCGGAGACGCCAGTAAACTGGCGCCAACAGGGGCGACCCAAGGCTGGAGTAAGTTTTTGCAATCAAGAAGGAAACTCTCGCGCCCCGACACCTCGACAAAGAGAGTGTGTGCCGATGCGTCTGGAGCCTGGACCGATGAAACTTCCTGAATGTCAACGTCCGCATACTCTGTACCTGCTTCCTTTGATTCTTTTGAGACTGAGCAGTAAACTTTAGCAATGTGTCCTTTTTTATTACATTTGCGACAAATGGCCCAACGCTGGGGGCACTCTGACCAATCATGATGTATATAGCATGACGCACAGGACGGTAACAGGGGTCAGCGGCCGGAACTCTGCTTCCTCGCCGTGCGGGAGCGGCCGTAACGGCCGGATTGTACCGCACGCACGTCGTCCACCCCGGACGCAGAGGACACGGTTGCGCCACCCTGAACCGCCAGGACGTCGCACCACGCTTCCAACTGTTGACCTGTGGCGTGAGAGACTTCATACGATTGAGCAATGGACAGGACTTCCTCAAGGGAAGGGTCTTCCAACTGCAGGGCCCATTGCCGGACCTCCCTATCAGGGGCTGAACGAACAATGACGTCGCGCACCATAACGTGGGCATATGAATCTCGCGACTGCTCGGTGACAAAATTACACTTGCGACTAAGACCTTGCAGGGTAGCGGCCTACGCCCAGTAAGACTGATGGGACTGTTTCTTGCATTGATAGAACTTACCCTAGCCGCCACAACATGCATGCGGCGGTGATAATATGAAGACAGCAATGAACACAATGTGTCAAAAGACAGGGACGAGAGTTCCTGCAACGGCATTAGCTGCCACAAAACTTCATACAGCGAGGGAGATATCCAAGATAAGAAAAGAGAATGACATATCTCCGCATTGGTAACATGCAATGCCTGGAAATGCTGCCGAAGGCAATGTTCATATGCATCCCAATCCTCCGCCATCTCTTCATACGGCGGAAAGGGAGGAGGGAATGGCGCTGGAGCAGACTACATGGAGCAACGCCTGGCGTGCTTGTTTCACGGTTGCCATGAGCTCCGTCTGCTGCTCAACCAAAACCCGCACTAAATCCTCCATGCCGTGGATAAGCTGCGAAGCTGGAACGATGACAACAAGCAAAAGAATGACCCTACTCTTCGCCAATTGTGTATTAACACGATTCATCTTGTCCGTCACACTTCACATAGTGTAGACCGGGAACTGTCTGCTAGGCATGCTCGATGTAAAACTGACTGGGCACGGCCTGTACTGCCCGAATTGTTGTTTTTCCGCCAGCAGAGGGCGCGGCCAAATTCTCGCGTGCTCTCTGGTGGACAGGACTTTACTTGTGGCAACTACTGTCCGTGACACGCCGTGCTGATGTGTGCCTCCCGCGATCTTCTTGGTGGCTACTGCAGTGCTCATCAAATTTTTATGTCCTACAGTGTAACTTTGTCTATTATTAGCCATGTTCAGATGTGAAGTAGTCATCCTTATCCCTCCCAAGAAGCAGTTCCACCTCCTTGTGAGCCCATTTGAGTATCCTAATTTATTTCAAGGTTATTGAGCAAGACAGCAACCTGTCGGAAATACTTTTAAAAAGCTTTATTTCACTGTCATGGCCAGTCTGTTTCAACAGTTGCATATTGAATACCAACTACAGAGTTAAACAATACCAGGGTGGAAAAAATAATCCTATTTTACCATTATGCCACTTATCTTTCCAACCATTGGCCACAAGACCTATTCCACACACATTGTCAACATAACCAATCCCACTGCTAGGAGTGGCACATTCTGTTGTCTGAAGGCATGTCGATCTATGTCAATAGATATATCATGTATATCAACTTTGCTTCAACCACTGAAAAATGTTTCTTTGTGCACAAGATCACAAAACAGCTGCCATTGCCAAACTTCTTGCATGGGGAAAGAAATACAGTAGAAGAAGAATGGGTAGCTCTGAGGGATGAAGTAGTGAAGGCAGCAGAAGATCAAGTAGGTAAAAAGATGAGGGCTAGTAGAAATCTACATCTACATCCATACTCCGCAAGCCACCTGATGGTGTGTGGCGGAGGGTACCCTGAGTACCTCTATCGGTTCTCCTTTCTATTCCAGTCTCGTATTGTTCGTGGAAAGAAGGATTGTCGGTATGCTTCTGTGTGGGTTCTAATCTCTCTGATTTTATCCCCATGGTCGCTTCGCGAGATATACGTAGGAGGGAGCAATATACTGCTTGACTCCTCGGTGAAGGTATGTTCTTGAAACTTTAACAAAAGCCCGTACCGAGCTACTGAGAGTCTCTCCTGCAGAGTCTTTCACTGGAGTTTATCTATAATCTCCGTAACGCTTTCGTGATTACTAAATGAATCTGTAACTAAGCACGCTGCTCTCAGTTGGATCTTCTCTATCTCTTCTATCAACCCTATCTGGTACGGATCCCACACAGCTGAGCAGTATTCAAGCAGTGGGCGAACAAGCGTACTGTAACCTACTTCCTTTGTTTTCAGATTGCATTTCCTTAGGATTTTTCCAATGAAATCCTTGGGTAACAGAAGAAATATTGAATTTAATTGATGAATGGAGAAAATATAAAAATGCAGTAAATGAGACAGGTAAAAAGGAATACAAACGTCTCAAAAATGAGATCGACAGGAAGTGCAAAATGGCTAAGCAGGGATGGCTAGAGGACAAATGTAAGGATGTAAAGGCTTACCTCACTAGGGGATACTGCCTACAGGAAAATTGAAGAGACCTTTGGAGAAAAAAGAGCCACTTGTATGAATATCAAGAGCTCAGATGGAAACCCATTTCTAAGCAAAGAAGGGAAAGCAGAAAGGTGGAAAGAGTATATAGAGGGTCTATACAAGGGCTATGTACTTGAGGACAATATTATGGAAATTGAAGAGTATGTAGATGAAGATGAAATGGGAGATACGATACTGCGTGAAAAGTTTGACAGAGCACTGAAAGATCTGAGTCGAAACAAGGCCACAGGAGTAGACGACATTCCATTGGAAATACTGACGGCCTTGGGAGAGCCAGTCCTGACAAAACTCTAGCATCTGGTGAGCACGATGTATGAGACCAGCGAAATACCCTCAGACTCTTCAAGTAGTATATAATAATTCCAATCCCAAAGAAAGCAGGTGTAGACAGATGTGAAAATTACTGAACTATAAGTTTAATAAGTCACAGCCGCAAAATACTAGCATGAATTCTTTACAGACGAATGGAAAAACTGATAGAAGCTGACCTCGGCGAAAATCAGTTTGGATTCCATAGAAATGTTGGAACACGAGAGGCAATACTGACCCTATGACTTATCTTAGAAAATAGATTAAGGAAAGGCAAACCTACGTTCCTAGCATCTGTAGACTTAGAGAAAGCTTCTGACAATGTTGACTGGAATACTCTCTTTCAAATTCTAAAGGTGGCAGGGGTAAAATACAGGGAGCAAAAGACTATTTATAATTTGTACAGAAAGCAGATGGCAGTTATAAGAGTGCAGGGGCGCGAAAGGGAAGCAGCGGATGGGAAGGGAATGAGACAGGGTTGTAGCCTCTCCCCAATGTCATTCAATCTGTATATTGAGCAAGTGGTAAAGGAAACAAAAGAAAAGTTTGGAGTAGGTATTAGAATCCATGTAAAAGAAATAAAAACTTTAAGGTTCGCCGATGACATTGTAATTCTGTCAGAGACAGCAAAGGACTTGGAAGAGCAGTTGAATGGAATGGACAGTGTCTTGAAAGGAGGGTATAAGATGAACATCAACAAAAGCAAAACGAGGATAATGGAATGTAGTCGAATTAAGTCGGGTGATGCTGAGGGAATTAGATTAGGAAATGAGACACTTAAAGTAGTAAAGGAGTTTTGCTATTTGGGGAGCAAAATAACTGATGATGGTTGAAGTAGAGAGGATATAAAATGTAGACTGGCAATAGCAAGGAATGTGTTTCTGAAGAGTAGAAATTTGTTACCATCGAGTATAGATTTAAGTGTCACAAAGTCATTTCTGAAAGTATTTGTATGGAGTGTAGCCATGTATTGAAGTGAAACATGGATGACAAATAGTTTGGACAAGAAGATCTCACACAGAAACACAAGAAATTTTGGTCATACCAAAGGCTGGTAGTGGCACCAAAGTTCATGTCCAGAAACTCATGGATGACACCAGAACATAAATTGAGGGTAACAAACCAAAAGAACAAATGCTGAACTCCCTTTTCAAATGTCCCTTTCCAAAGGGTAATCACGGAGTATTACAGGAGGTTAATTCTAACATTGTTGCAAATGTAAGAGAAGCAAACATACATTTACTCCACAATCTTGGGTCAAGTGATTTTAATTGTGTCACCAACTCACCTTGAATATGACTGTCTAACTATCAGCTGAAAAGTTGAAACATCAGAAGAGGGGCTTTCCATGACAAATTTTCTGATTTCAGAAAAAGTTCACACATGACTTTCACCAACTCTGCTGAAATTTTGTGTGAACATCCACACATGTTCCCAATAAACATTAGCAAACTTTCAATATCACTAATTCAATACTATTGTTGTTTGGCCATATAGCACAGCTACCACCATTAGAGCCATAATTTTTCCGTAACTTCGAGACATAATATCTCCAGAAATATTTTCTTGGAAGAAAGAAAACAATGCCGTCATGCATGGCTTTTTGCACTCTCATGAGCAAAACATTAAAAAAAGATTTTCTGAGCAATTTTCATATTGATAAATTGAGGCAAAGTTGACAGAAAAAATAGGTACTCGAAAAAATGTGAAGTTTAGCTTTCTGTATCTCCAGAAGTAATTACAGAATAAACCTGAAACTTTGCACATAACAACTTACTAATACAAGATCTTAGAATTTAAAATTTCATTCCCTTACTGCTTTACAGTGGTTTGCAAACTGAAGACAAACCTGATGATGTTTATAAAAATGCCCAATTTTATGAAAAAAAAGTCTTCTGCAAACTCTTTTAAACATTTTCATTAGAAAGCCCATGTTCTAAAGTACCTAAAATCAGGATTTGTTTTTGCAGTGCAAGTGTATCCTAATGTAGATGGAGGTGCATTGAAACTGGGGCCATATTCTGCTGGTACTCAAATTAAATCTGACTCTTTTATCATGTACTACAATTGTTTAGTACTGTTTATGGAAGATAGTATCAAAAGTTCTGATGACTAGAAAAATGAGCTTGAGTCAGAAAAAACTGCAAATAAGCAGGCAATTTTGTTTTTTAGACATCTCTACACCACTCAGCTGTACAAAATTCCTTTTATAAAAAATGAAAAGGAATAAGGAATCCAATAGAAAAAAAATAGTTTTCTCTTCTTTTGTGGCTCTAATAATCTGAGATAATCATATTTCAAAAATGTAGTTTTTTTAGTACTGCTTTTCAAAATTTATTTACAAATAATCCCATCAGTGACATTATCTGGCCAGCAATATATTTTTCCTCATGATATTCTACAGCAAATTAATGAAACCTGTAAAAAATTAAGAGGACTGATGTAAAAGATAAGTTTAGGAACCTTAAAAATACCTCTTCTAGCTTTGGTCTCTGATACTTATAGATCCTGTGTAAAGAAACTCTTATCAGGCTTGACACAGCTGCTGCAGCACAGCTTTCGAATGTGGCTGCTAATGTGATGGTAATTCTAGTTTTCTCACTTTAAAATAAACCAGCAGTAGTTAAGCCACCAAGGACTATAGCAACACATTAATACAATTTTTCATCAGTACACTAACGTTGCACACAAACCTCAAACAATGCTAACACTCAATACACCAGACCTTAAACGGCAATTTAACCAGCACATCAATAGCATTACACAGTGAAAATATGTTCTAATAATTCTCTATAACACAAAAGCATTCAAAAAAATGTCATGAAGACTGGTATAAAATTCATCAAAATTTCCACAAAGTGACAATGGTGTAAAACCTGAAAGCTATTTATATGATGTGTTGCAGCTGTTCTGCAACAGTTTTACTACCATGATCTACACTACCCTGGTAATTCACTGTTAAACTGGGAAGTTTGTAACTAATTTGGTTCTGTAGTTAAAGCAGAAAAACAGCCTGAAAATTGTTATGATGAACTGTGGAAAAGACATGCCTTTTATGAAGAGTTTCAAGTTATTCGGATTTTATCTCACTTCCTAGTCATCAAAGCTTTTGATATTCCCTTTGCCATAAACTACTAAAAAATTATGGAAATTACTAAAAGATGTCAAATTTAATTTGAGTGCCAGCAGAATATGGGCCCATTTTCAATACACCTCCACCTTGTCACTGTTTTTAGGGTGTTATATGCTTACATTGCAAAACCAAATCTAGTCTCTAAGTGGTTTGGAATGTAGTCTTGCTAATGAAAATGGTTTAAAAGAACGTCCTGGAGACTTTCGTGCAAAAGTGGGCCAAAACCAGCAAAAAATGGTTTTCTTTGCCCTCAATTTGTAAACTACTGGAAAGCAAGAAGGAGAATGAAATTTTGAAGACCCTGTACTAGTAAATTTACATGTCCAATATAGTAGGTTTCTCCCGCATTTACTTCTAAATATATACAGAAAGCTAAACTTCATATTTTTTCTTCAACATCTATTTTTCCCTACTGATTTTGTTTCAAAGGATCCACATTGAAATTCATCAGAGTTTTTTATTATTATTTCACTTATGAGAGTGCAAAACATTGCACAAGATGGCCCAGTTTTGTTTCTTTCAAGAGAATATTGCTGGAGATATATATGTATCAAACCTGCCGAAAACTTATGGGCGCGCTGTTGGCAGCTGTGCTACAGGATCAAACAAATGACTATATCTCCAGAAGTATTGAATTAGTGACTGTGAAACTTTATCAATGTTTACTGGAAACATACGCAACTGTTCACACAAAATTTCAGCAAAATCTGTGATGATCACGCAGGAACCTCTAGACCACCTAGCATGGACCAAAAAGGAAATAACAGCATGTCAGATGCACTGCCGAAAGATGATAGAATATTCTAACCATTGAGAAAATTTCAAGAAATATGTGCCCTCCAATATCTAAAATAGATTGACTTCTTCCATGCAAAACAGTGTGGATTCCAAAAATGTCAACCATGTGAACTTCCACTTGCACTTGCACTTTTCTCAAATAACGTTCTGAAAGACTTGATGAAGATTGTCACACAGCTGCAGTATTTCTTGACTTCTAGAAATCATTGAACTGTGGTCTTCAGTCCAGAGACTGGTTTGATGCAGTTCACCATGCTATTCTATGCTGTGCAAGTTTCTTCATCTCCAAGTAACTACTGCCACCTCCATCCTTCTGAATCTGCTTAGCGTATTCATCTCTTAGTCTGCCTCTATGATTTTTGCTCTCCACACTGCCATCCAATACTAAGCTGGTGATCATTTGATGCCTCAGAACATGCCCTACCAACCGATCCATTCTTCTAGTCAAGTTGTGCCACAAATTCCTCTTCTCCCCAACTCTCTTCAGTACCTCCTCATTAGTTATGTGATCTACCCATCTAATCTTCAGCATTTTTATGTAGCACCACATTTTTAAAGCTTTTATTCTCTTCTTGTCTAAACTATTTATCATCCATGTTTCACTTCCATACATGGCTACACTCCATATAAATACTTTCAGAAACGACTTTCTGACACTTAAATCTATACTCTATGTTAACAAATTCCTTCAGAAATGCTTTCCTTGCCATTGCCAGTCTACATTTTATATCCTCTCTACTTCAACCATCATCAGTCATTTTGCTTTCCAAATAGCAAAACTCATTTACTACTTTAACTGTCTCATTTCCTAATCTAATTCCCTCAGCATTATCCAATTTAATTCGACTACATTCCATTATCCCTGTATTGCTTTCATTGATGTTCATCTTACATCCTCCTTTCAAGACACTGTCCATGCCATTCAACTGCTCTTGAAGGTCTTTTGCTGTCTCCAGCAGAATTACAATGTCATTGGCAAACCACAAAGTCTTTATTTCTACTCCAAATTTTTCTTTTGTTTCCTTTACCACTTGCTCAATATACAGATTGAATAATATCAGGGAGAGGCTACAACCCTGTCTCACTCCCTTCCCAACCACTGCTTCCCTTTCATACCCCTCAACTCTTATAACTGCCATCCGGTTTCTGTACAAATTGTAAATAGCCTTTCGCTCCCTGTATTTTACCCCTGCCACCTATAGAATTTGAAAAACAGTCAACATTGTCAGAGGCTCTCTCTAAGTCTACACATGCTAGAAATGTAGGTTTGTTTCCTTAATCTTTTTTCTAAGATAATTCGTATGGTCAGTATTGCCTCACATGTTCCATCATTTCTTCAGAATTTATGTTAGTATTTTGAATCCATGACCTATTAAACTGATAGTTTGGTAATTTCCACACCTACTTTCTTTGCAATGGAATTATTATATTTTTCTTGAAGTCTGAGGGTATCAAATGAAATTTGTTACTAGACTGAAGTTTCATTGGTAGTGACAAGCTGTGTGTTATTTTGGATGGAGAGTCATCAATAGATGTAGAATTAACTTCATGTGTGCCCCAGGGAAATGTGTTGGGATCCTTGCTGTTCATGTCATACATTAATGATCTTGCTGACGACATTAATAGTAACTTCAGATTTTTTATTTTCAAATAGGAGCAGGCAAATGAAAATGCGACTGATGGAAAGAAGTAAAGTAAATTGTGTATTATTTCAAGAGTAATTCTCATAGCCATTAATGCATTTATCCCACAGTGTACAAGATGGTCAATAACTTTACGGAAAAATGTTTGTGGAACTGTGCTTATATCCTTCATCCAAAGTATATTGACTGACACGAATTTCTTTCTTCAAGACTCCAATAACATGGAAATCCGATGGGGAGTGTTGTATTCTACCTAGTTGTCAAAAATTGGGTATCTAGGAAACCTCTTCTTAGTCCACTAGACAACAATTCAAGCAAATCATATTAAAGAGTTTCATTACCAAAAGGAAATGATTACAACACTTAACTTTATGCTAAACAGATGTGTCCATAGTGAAGGGCAACGGACAAAATAATAAATCCCTTCAGTACAGGATATGCTACATAGTAGAAGTGAAATGACTAGTCTCGATGTTATTCTTGAACTTGGTGCTGTAGAAATGGGTGACCAGTCAAGTGCAGCGCTTAAGTTCTCTTCACGTAGAGGGTGCTGGCATCACATTACCATCCTAGAGAGGGCTCAGTCTGCATGCAATTGGCTGTATCTTTCATGGCCCTCTCTGCTCTAATGTTCCCGACTGGTGTGCCAGCATTTGACTTTACGCTGGAAAGTTGAGAGATTGGAACTATAAGAAGGATGTATAAGTACTTCCCAGTGAAACTTCTGCAGAGTAGTCTAAACAACATTGGCAGCGTGTGGGTGGGCATTTTGTTGGCAGGTTGTTAAGACTACGCTGCACGAGTTTTGCTGAGGAGCCCTTACACAGACTCCACACAGTTCCAATCTGCCTCTTGTAGATTTACTTTCGATGAAGAGGTGCACACCTGGGAGCAATGGTGGCTCTGCAGGCACAAGCAAACATTTTTCCATGACAGCACTCACTAACTTGTCTGTCAGCAGGCTAAATGTATTAACAGCAACTGTGATCACTTTCAAAATAATGAACAGTTTACATACTTTTTTTGTCATCTGCCTCATTTTCATTTGATTGCCCCTTATACAATGAACTGCTGACTGAAACCAACTGCACAAATATTCAGACAGATCTTGATAAAACTTCAAAGTGGTACAAAGACTGCCTTAAACATACATATATATAAAATTGTATATGCTTCACAGAACAAAACAAAAAAATTGTAGCACCCTATGACTACAATATCAATGAGCCACAAATGGAATCAGTCAACTCTTAGAAGTACCTGGGTGCAATGGTCTGTAGGGATATTAAATTGAACAATCACATGGACTTAGCTGTAGGTAAAGAAGGTGGTAAGACTTGGGTCCATTGACACAATATTGGGGAAACACTGTCAATCTACAAAGGAAACTACTTACATGTCACTAAACAGTGCTAACAAGGATACTGAACACATACAAAGAAGGGCAGTAGAAGAGGTCAATGGTTTGCTTGACCCATGTGAGGGAGAGATATGCTGAAAACCACGAACTAAATTACAGGTGTTCATTTCACTGTCAGCCAACAGCACAACATGCTGATACCCTATCCAACCACCTATGGGCCAGATCCCACAGTTGACTCTAACAAAAGACCATGTTTGCATGTTGTCTTGAAAATCACCAAGCAAGTTGTGTGTGCCTTGTCCATTCTATGAACGATTTCTGTGGTTTGTCAGCATCAGCAGAGCAGTAACAGTTTTGCTGTGTTTCAAGCTTATGCTACAATGCATCACTGACATCAGGGCAAAAAGTCACTGATTGTGCATAGAACTCCAATATATTCCCCTTCTACACTTCTATACACTTTCCTTAGTGCCCCCCCCCCCCCTCCTCCCCGTTCCCAAATCTTGCGTTCTTGTGTGCGACACAGAAACTAACATTAATTTCATTCTGGTAACAATAAATCAACCTATTAGAGAGTTTTCTGTGCTACCCCTCCCCTCTATGAAAACTGTGCACCCCGTCACACTGCAGCATTGGCAGTTGGAGAAAAGGGGGAAGACAGACAAGGATATCTGAGAAGGGGCGGGGAGAATGGGGAGGGGGGATACACAGGGTGTGAATCGCATTGTAACCACATTATGTAACAGGCTGTTACTTAGCTTATGACAAAATCAATGAAATGCTCTGTTATTTACATCACTGTACCTAAATTACATGTGTGTTCCTTATGATTACCACTATACCTGGATCAGAATAATGAATGATGGACAGCTGAGCATGGAAGGTGGGATGTTGTCAGTTTACTGTTATGCAGTAGCAAAATGTGGCTCCAGTAGTGGCAGCTGTCCAGTTCCATACTGAGTGTGTTTATATGTTACATGTTAAGGCACTGCAAAGCAATTTGCCAGTTAGCTCCACACATTCTATTAAAGATACATACCAGACAGAGAAACAATAACAAATCATAATTCTGTGGCAGACCACGACTGTCATCCACAGCTGACTGCTAAACAGCAACTGAGGGAGGAGAGCAACATAACAACCGTGCAGAGGACAGAAGGTGTGACCAAACTCATGATGCAATTGGCTGTCGATATGGTTGCTGTCCCATAAAAAAACTAGCTGTCAATCATTTTGTTATTCTGATCCAGGTATAAAAGCACTATCAGACTACATTAAGAATAAGTGGATTTACTTACCCATACAACTGAAATAAACAGTACAGTGAATGCTCACCTGAAAAAATACTAGCCAGTATGGAGAAAGGCAAACAAAAAGTAACAAGATAGCTCCTAGTCTCTTGACATCTTCTACAGCAGAATCATGATGAGTGCCACCATATCGGATTTTGGCATAGTCCAGCCATGAAGGCGAGGGAAGATTACGCTGTGATCGCCTCCCAACAACAGGAGAACTATAAAAATGAAACAGCTTAAACAAAAGAAGGTAATGATACTACAAGTGAGCCTACCTGAGGTCGTAACCTATTGCATCACAACATTTTTACTATAAAATATATGGCTGAATACTAAGCCTCCACAAATGATTAGTACTACTGTAAATAAAATACTACTACTTGTCACATTATAATGATGTGCTATGAAATCACTGCAAATAGGGACCATAGCTCCAGCATCTAATGAAGGAAATAATTGGGACTCTATATGCCCACCACATCAAATAACAGTTCATAAAGGCTACTGCAGGAACATGAATCTTCGGAGAAAAAAAAAAAAAAAAAAATCACGCTTGGTATCTTTAATATCATTCATAATAGCAAGAGCCTACTGTCTACGATCTCTTGATTCTTTTACATATTTCTGACTTCTCTACTTAGTTTACCATATTCACTACGTTAATCTGTAATAAGACTTAAGGGATGCAGACATATGGTTGCTCACCTTTGAATACTCGTAGTGCGTAAGTGACAACGTCCAACAATAGCCTCACGCAGTATGCAGAGAATATTCTTGAGCACTGACCCAGCAGGACGATGCACTAAATAATACGGTCTACCGCAAGCAAAGAGCACCAATGCTAGAGCAAGACAGGCAGATGTGCCGATGAAGGCACGAAGAAATCCATGAGTCATATCTAGTGCCACATAAGACAGTGCACCAACTCCCAAAAGGCTACCAATATTGACACACCAGTAATACCAGTTAAAGAACTTCCTCAAAGAATCTGTTCCCCCATACTTGACCTACAACAGTACACAAAATTACAGTGAATAAGAAACTTCAAGACACATCCAAGGGTACTTTATAATATAGTTCTTTCTGTAGTTCCTCTCCAAAGTAACATCTGATTATCACTTACCTGCTCAGCTCCAAAGGAGGGAAAATTTGCTCGAACTGTCCCGGCTGCAATGCCTATTGCAATTAATATTGCATACATCTCGTACAGGCAGTGTGGTTTAGTTGGATCCCTAACGCACAGCAAACCCGCTGCGGCGGTTGCCAACAAACAAAAACCTAAGGTATACAACGCTAACCCGGTCACTAAGGCCCAGTACCTCCCAATGAGAGCATCCGCCAACCATCCGCCACCAACAGCTGAAAAATGCGCAACACCAACAAGCATCAGCACAGCTGTCATCGCTGCACGCGGTGACCACCCGCCAAGACTTAGGAAAACAAATAAATTTGCTACAAGCGCATAGAATGCCAGCCGTTCAAGAGTCAAAGTTATCAAAACGACAACGCCTGCAATTCGGCTTCTTCTAGGGTCCCATGGTAAAGGTCCACCCTGCTGCGGCCTAAAAAGTAAAGGAGTAGACTCTGTTTCCATATCCGTCATCTTTCAACTGCGGTCATATGACTTGAGCGAGTTAATGTAGGAAACAATCTCCGGACGCATAAAAATACACGAAAACTGACACGACTTTTCTGAAAATTGCATTCTTGCAACATGTCATACTACATAACAACATTACGGCTTTTCCCTAGTTTTATTTACGTAACGATCCGGTTTACGTGCAACCCTACACTCAAAACAGCAACAACACGGCTTGTACGTCAATCGTTGTCGCCAGAGTTAACGCTTAACATCATTGCAGAACAAAGAGGTATATTTTTGTTTACTTTACATAGTTCCTGTTGGCCGTCATAGTATGATACGCAGGCCTGATGGATTCAACATGGAGGTAAAAATAAGGGATCCAAACAAAGAGCTATTTGAAGGTTTCTCTACTGAATCCTCATTATATTGCTGAAGCCATACTAGTGGAGTAGAGCAAGGCATTTGTTCCTGTAAACCACAGAATATTATTGGAGAAACTGTGGTGTCGCGGCATTAGAGACCTGGACTTCTGCCTCATTAAATCTTATCTCAGCATCAGGCAACAAACTCTAAGCTACAATGGCCAAAGTCCACAGTTACTGAATGTTACTAGAGGTGTCCCCGAGGATCAGCGCGTGGGCCACTACCGCTTATAATATTTATAAATAAATATGCCATGAATGTTTCTGGTTTATGCTGATGACTAAGCTTTCATAAATTCTGGGAAGGACATAAATAAACTGAAGGAGCAAAGTAGTTTTCCTCGGATCATCCAATATGTGTTTTGAAGCCAATGAGTGAGCCATTAACTACGAAAAGGCAATAAATATCTCTTTCAGTTTATCCAGTGTTCGTGCTGCGTCCACTTCTACCGAACACCTTGGCATATACCTCAGTACAAAATTAAGTTGGAAGAGTCACATACACTATATATTTCGAAAGCTTTCATGAATTATCTGTATACTGAAAAAATTATGCATATCTGTTTCTAAGAAACTACTGATTAATTCCTGTTATGTGTTCTTTAATTGTCATCTAAGCTATGGCATTCTTCTATGGAATAGCTCTTCAAGGACTAGGAATATTTTGATCTGATAGAAGAAAGCCATGAGGAGCATCTCTGCGAATACCAGAACTAACAAGACCTTATTCAGTAGGATTAGAGATAATGACAGTTCCATTTCTTTTCATAGCCAGCTATCTTTTGTACATAAAATAAAACCTTAACAATTACAACCCATAGAAAGGCAGTTATGAATATGTAGGAATACAGCTTTTCAACACACTACTTGCACAGGCACAATTTGTCTCTATTAATGTCTTTAAAAAAAAGTCTCAAAAATGGCTGAAAGAAAAACCTTTTCTCACTCTTAAAGAATTTGACAATTCTTCAAAACTAGACCTGATTTGCTAAATAACTCACAATATAGTTTTTTTGTATTTTCTTTCTAGGTTTTTTGTTCTCTCTGGAATCTTGTTTTATGTATAAAATGAATATGCAAGTAACTAAATAATGTTCAGTTCATATTTTACTATCAGCCACATTGGGAAATTTTCGTGTCTGCCCTTTACTCTTTTTTATGTGAGACTCAGTAATTTATCAGTATTTAGTTCCATATTTCACAATCATCTGTGTGGATAAATCTCTATGTATCACCTATGTTGTTTTATCGTATGTGTTCTTTCATTATATGTACTTTAATTATGTGTAGAACGATAGTGTATGTAAGTTTGCCTCTTAAAACGACAATCACACTTTATAAAACCTCTTCTACATTACTCATGACATCATCAATTGCTCCAAATGCTTAAAGATAAATGAATAAATAAATCCATAAACAAACTGAATACTTGGATTCAAAACTTCAGCACTAATTCACCAGAGTTATTCTTAGCACCTATGTGTATGCAGACTGGAGTTTTAGGCTATTTTCTGGTGTATATGTTTAACACTTGTAGCTGTTGCATCATGGTGACAAGTGATGACTCAATGGTTATAGAGCAAGTACCATAGTCATAAGGCAGCCTTACATCATGAAACTACTTATCTTAACTTCCTTTCCTGTTTGTCCATTTACTAAAAAGTGTTCTTTAACATTTTGTGGACGGTGCTGATAAACCATTGTCAGAAACCCATTTGCAGCATATTGTGCAACAGGAGCTGATGACTGACTCTGAAAAAGCTCCTTATGAAGTCCACCTGGACTGTTGCACTTTCTATTCTGTGTGTTTTTGCTGTTACTATAATTTCTCTATACTTGCACACTGTCTAGAAGATTGGCCAGTCTTTGCCTACGCTTCTTTGGTGATGTCCTCTTACAATTATCATTACTGTTTCCAACCTGTCTGCCTGGATATTGACAAACGTCTTGTAGTCACTTCTGGGCAACACAAGTGGTTTTAGATTTTCTACTGATTTCACATTTGGTCATTAAAAACACAATTCCTTTCTAAGAACCCTTTGGATATGTCTATATTCAGAACCATTATGTCATTGAAAATGCATTCTAGTTTAATATTCATCTTCTGTCTACATATTTGTAAAAATTTCAGCAAAATGTCATCCAGGGCTACAGTGTTGACTAACTCTTCATAGTCCACTCTGGTGGACTGAGTTTTCCTTGTTATTTATTAGAAATTCACATGAACTTACGTTGATTTCTATACTAGACATCAGCTATGTGTAATAATTATATACCAGTAAACATACGAGTCTTTAAACATCGTGCTCCCATGCGTGAAACAGCTTTAAATTACTGCTTACTTTACAAATACCGAGCGAGGTGGCGCAGTGGTTAGACACTGGACTCGCATTCGGGAGGACGACGGTTCAATCCCGCGTCCGGCCATCCTGATTTAGGCTTTCCGTGACTTCCCTAAATCGCTCCAGGCAAATTCCGGGATGGTTCCTTTGAAAGGGCACGGCCGACTTCCTTCCCCGTCCTTCACTAATCCGATGAGACCGATGACCTCGCTGTCTGGTCTCCTTCCCCAAACAACCCAACCCAACTTTACAAATGAATTAATATGTTCAATATTTCATGTTAAGCACACAAATGAGAAAAGTTTTAAAATCTATATTTACAGTTTAGTGCGAGCTGTTAAGTGCTGTCATTATCAAACACTGGATGATTATATTCTGGGTAATTTGCACACTGTCTCAAGCAAAAGCTAATTCTTCATGCATCTCAATGTTTTTGATGCCAAATCTCCTAAACAATGTGTGATTCAATGATATAATTTTGCAGGTACTGGTGTGCTATATTTGGACACACTGCAAAATATTCTGCTAATACAATAAGCAGTAAGGAAGTAATAAATTAATACTGCAGTTTTACTGCACGAACAGCGAATATGCAGCAAGCAAGAACGTATTCTATATCTAAGATCAAATAGTGAAAATAATACAAACTTTTTTTGCTGAATATGAAGCAGCAGTTGCTAATAGTAGATTTGATGTAGAAAGTTATACAGATTTCAAAGATTTATAGATCTGTCATACTTCAATACTGCGTCTGTCCAGTAGATGTCTAGCCTTGGCCACAGTGAAAGTCTGTAAATGTTATTCAACTGGCAGACACACGAAATAGGGATCAGTGCATAAATGTACGAACTTAAGCACACCGGCAGCTAGAGATCCAGCGAGGAGATCTTGCAGTAGCGTAATCGTTCGTGGTAGTGCCCTCATGCCGCAGTTGCGCCTGGAGGTAACAAGGTGGCGTAACTGGTGGCACGCATCTGAAAGTGTGGCCAATTGGATGCTAGCCGATCCCGTACCTCTTGCAGTGCAGACCAACATGCATCCCCATATTGCGTCCTGGGAGCGCCAGGGAACCTGCCCCTGAAAATCAAGGATGCTTTCGATGTCACAGGTAGAAGCATGGAGCGTGCTGCAGAGTTTGCTGGGGACTAGCCGATGGCAATGGCGTCGACGTCCGTGTGAGAGGCGATCTGCAGCACTGAGGGCAATGATGTCACAGGTGGGCAGTTGGAGACTTCCAACAGTGAGACAGCTGCAGGTGGAGGAAGCTGCTCGGTAAGGTGTGTAGGTGACTGCATTGCAGTGGACGAATGTGACTGCATCATGGCAGACGGACGTTGTGCAGCGAAGAAATACGAAACAGTTTTGATCCATCGCAAGATCACTGAGCTCACAGAACCGTACGTGATTTTGGTGGCGCTTACATGTGCCTGCACTGGCGTGAACAGTATACTGCGCTCTGCCAGCTGATCTGAGAGCAAACACCGGATTCCCTAAATGTGGCTTCTTGTACACTTCATATTGAACTCTGACTTTCGGATGAAACCTTGCTGTGAAGTCTGAAGCTGGAACAGAGCAGTGAGGTCGAAGTAAATGTAGCAACGTCCCACGCCAATGTTCTGCCAGTGAAAAGGCAGAGGCAGGCAACATACGATATGAACTCAGAACCATCAGTAATGCAACTTCACGTGAATTTGATGTTCGAAGTATCTACAATTGTGTCCTGAACGTTCGAACGAAAGTTCCACCTTGCTGTGGCGAGAATGTGCTGTACTGACATGCTCTATTCCATTGTGTTCGCAAAACTGTGCAAATTCCTTGGAAGAAAAAGGAGGTCCACTGTCAGAAACAATTGTTCTGGCAAGCCTTCGAGAGAAAATACAGCGAGCGCCTCGATAGTGCTGGAGGCCTTGGTCGAATGCAGTTGAATAACAAAAGGTTATTTGCTGTAGGCATTGACAATAATCAATCAACCTGTTTGCTTAAAAGGGGCCAGCAACATCTATATTGAGGCGTTGCCATGGAGTATCAGAATCTGACCAGCAGAACGCGCTGATTGTGACATTGCGCCGTCACACGTTCTGTTCGCTTGTCTAAACCAAGTCACGCACAATGTTGGCGTGCTAACTGCTTAGTACAACCTGTTCCTCAATTACATCTATCTAGAAGACTTAACACCAGCTACTGAAGGGAGGCGGGGATTAACATCTTGTCTGTTCGATTGGCGTGTGAAGCAGAATCACATCATTCAGAAGAGATAAACTGTTGCAGTTCACAAACTATCTTCACATTCTACATCTACATTCATACTGCGCAAGCCACCCAACGGTGTGTGACGGAGGGCACTTTACTTGCCACTGTCATTACCTCCCTTTTCTGTTCCAGTCGCGTATGGTTCGCGAGAAGAACGACTGTCTGAAAGCCTCCGTGCGCGCTCGAATCTCTCTAATTTTACATTCGTGATCTCCACGGGAGGTATAAGTAGGGGGAAGCAGTATATTCGATACCTCATCCAGAAACGCACCCTCTCGAAACCTGGCGAGCAAGCTACACCGCGATGCAGAGCGCCTCTCTTGCAGAGTCTGCCACTTGAGTTTGCTAAACATCTCCATCACCAAATATCCCTGTGACGAAACGCGCCGCTCTTCTTTGGATCTTCTCTATCTCCTCCGTCAACCCGATCTGGTACGGATCCCACACTGATGAGCAATACTCAAGTATAGGTCGAACGAGTGTTTTGTAAGTCACCATCCTTGTTGATGGACTACATTTTCTAACGACTCTCCCAATGAATCTCAACCTGGTACCCGCCTTACCAACCATTAATTTTATATGATCATTCCATTTCAAATCGTTCCGCACGCATACTTCCAGATATTTTACAGAAGTAACTGCTACCAGTGTTTGTTGCGCTATCATATACTCATACAATAAAGGATCCTTCTTTCTATGTATTCGCAATACATTACATTTGTCTATGTCATGGGTCAGTTGCCACTCCCTACACCAAGTGCCTATCCGCTGCAGATCTTCCTGCATTTCACTACAATTTTCTAATGCTGCAACTTCTCTGTATACTACAGCATCATCCGCGAAAAGCCGCATGGAACTTCCGACACTATCTACTTGGTCTTTTATATATATTGTGAAAAGCAATGGTCCCATAACACTCTCCTGTGGCACGCCAGAGGTTACTTTAACGTCTGTAGACGTCTCTCCATTGATAACAACATGCTGTGTTCTGTTTGCTAAAAACTCTCCAATCCAGCCACACAGCTGGTCTGTTATTCCGTAGGCTCTTACTTTGTTTATCAGGCGACAGTGCGGAACTGTATCGAACGCCTTCCGGAAGTCTAGGAAAATAGCATCTACCTGGGAGCCTGTATCTAATAATTTCTGGGTCTCATGAACAAATAAAGCGAGTTGGGTCTCACACGATCGCTGTTTCCGGAATCCATGTTGATTCCTACAGAGTAGATTCTGGGTTTCCAAAAACGACATGATACTCGAGCAAAAAACATGTTCTAAAATTCTACAACAGATCGACGTCAGAGATATAGGTCTATAGTTTTGCGCATCTGCTCGTCGACCCTTTTTGAAGGCTGGGACTACCTGTGCTCTTTTCCAATCATTTGGAACCTTCCGTTCCTCTAGAGATTTGCGGTATACGGCTGTTAGAAGGGGGGCAAGTTCTTTCGCGTACTCTGTGCAGAATCGAATTGATATTCTGTCGGGTCCAGTGGACTTTCCTCTGTTGAGTGATTTCAGTTGCTTTTACATTATGGGATTGGGGATACATTTATGAGAGCATGACCAACTTCTGTGAATGAAACATTTTAGCAAATTCAGTGATCGGCTGCTGTGGCTGTGCTCTCCTCGTGGTCTGTGAATCTGGGGGAAGAGACACAAAAGGATCACCGTGCACATCACAGTGGCGAAGTCGATTGTGATATCGCCGCTGCATTCCGTCTGGACCTCGAATTATATACATGCAAGTGCCAAGTTGACAGACGGTCTCTCATCACGCCCACCGCCTGCTGTTGCTGTTGCGGTCTTCCTTTGGCACTGGATGCTGAGATGGATGGAGCAGGTGGAATAGTGTCCGATGATGGTGGCCATTCTAGTACATTCCGCCGCGGAAGTCGAACACATGGCAGAACAAATGGACGTGGTCAGCCCATAGAGGGCTCCGCCTCTGCGGCGGCTATTCCGCGCAGCGGCTCTCGCGCAGCGAGGGCGCCAATAACCTCTCCCTCCGGTTTGGTATATAGGGACCCGCTCTGCCCTAGTCCAGCACATTCTTCGGCGGTAATTCGCTTGAATACCGCCCTTCGATTGTGCTGTTGCGGTACCAATCGAAGTGATAGGTGTTGCAGGTGTCAGCCAGCCAGCCAGCCAGCCAGCCAGCCAGCCAGCCCGTCCGTCAATGTGCAGCGGTCCCCACGAGCAGCCAGCAGCCAGCAGCCAGAAGCGGTTCCCGGAAGCAGCGGTCCCCACCAGCAGCCCGCCAGCGCCGGTTCCCGCCAGCAGCGGTCTCGCCAGCAGCCCGCCAGCGCGGGTCCCCGCCAGCGCCGGTCCCCGCCAGCGCCGGTCCCCGCCAGCCCTGGTCGCAGCCAGCAGCCAGCGGTGGTTCTAGCTGCCTCCAGTAGCAGCAGCAGTGGAGGCGTGACCACCGGCCAGCCAACCGGGTCACCCCCACCGCCAGCAACAGCAGAGTGGGTCTTCGGCCCCAGTCTCCTTCGTTCTCTGTCACCTTCTACTCAGTGTCTCTCGTCGCCCTGCCCGTCTCTCATTTCCTTGTCTTGTCCTGTGTTTTTCCTCTCATCATAATGTCAAACCCCACCACCTCCTCTACAGCCACCACCACTGCCATCGTCTACACCTCCCCCTCAGCTGCTGCCACCACTATCAAATGGTGTGCCGCTTCACTCCCCCCTCAGTCCATCCCCCCACTCCTCACTCTCCCATCTCCCTCCCTATTTGTCGCCCCATCCCCGGCTCCTCCCTCCCGTGCCTCCTCCTACCCCTTCCCTCCCCTCCCTCCCCCTGCTCCTTCTGTTTCTGTGGCCCCTGCTAGGGTGGTTGCCCAGAGAGCTACAGCTCACACTCACCTCTCCCCTTCGCCCATGTGGTCATCATCTTCACCGTCGCCTTCGCCGTCACCCTCACCGTCTCTGGCGCCGACTCCAGCACTGGGACCTGTCACTCCCCCCCACATTCCAGTCGTTCACATCCCCCACACCTCCTCCGCCGCCGTCAAGCGCCCCAGTGGCACCCCTGCCTCCTCTACTCCCAAAAAGGATCCGCCTCGTCCCCCTTCCCCAACTCATGATGCCATAGATGTCTCCCCGCCTGCCCCCCTCCTCATCCTCCTCCACCCCCTCCTACCGCTGCCTCCTCTCCTGTCCTGCTCCCTCCTTTCTTGAAGCCCGGAACCTCACCCTCTTCCTTCGCCAGAATTTTCCTGTTGCCCCCATCTCCCTCCTTACTCCTCGCCGTGATTTGGTGCTCATCTCCTCCCCCAGCCCTACCCTCACACGGACCTCCTTTCCCGCATCCCAGTCACCCGCTTTGGGCCTAATGCCTCCCTCACCCCTGCTCCTTCCCCGTCTCCCTCCCGCCAACCCCTACCCCTGCGTCACCCGCCGACCCTCACCGCCGTGATCACTCGGCTTAGTCCGGCGATCACAGAGGAGGAGGTGTTGGCAGAGCTCAAGGCGCATCCCCATCTGGAGGTGCGTGCGGTTCGCCGCATTCATAACTGCGCCGGCCCCACCCGCCTTATGCGGGTCTTTTCTGAGCACGCCCCCTCCATCGACCGTCTCCTGAAGGAGGGTGCCCTTCTCTTTTACCGCCGCTACCCGGTTGACCCTTCCCGTTCCCCTCCTCAATCCTTCCGCTGCCAGAGGTGCTTGAGGTATAATGCGCACCCTACATCTGAGTGCCATGGGGCCCCCACCTGCCCGCACTGTAGGCAAGCCCACTTTCTCAGGCAGTGCCTCAATCTCCAGTCCCCCCCTCCTGTAATACCTGTAACCTCCCTCACCCCACTTACTCCCAGAAATGTAAAGCCCAACCCCCTCCTACCACTCCTGAGCTCACCGTTCCTGTCCGCCCTCTGGACGCCCCCACTCCTCCCGGCAATTCCCTTCCTCCACCCCCTACCGCTGAGGACATCATCAGATTCCTCACCATCGTCCTTCAGAATGTTCATCCTTTTCAGCGCCCCCACACCCTCCAATAGGTATCCCTCGCCGCCCGTTCCGTTTTCCACCTGAAAATGTACGCCACCTACTCCAACAACCAGGCCCATTTCTCCTTCTCCCGCCTTGACACCCTTGTCTAATTCCCTATCATGGCACGACAGCACCATATCCTTTTCAACAACATCCGCTCCCTTCCCGCCAACAAGAACCTCTTCCTGCACACCCTTGCCACCCACCGCGTGGATGCCTTCCTCCTCAATGAAACCTTCCTCCAACCCCACCACACCATTCACACTTCGCCATACCTCCTTCACTTCCCCTCCCGATTGTGCATGGCGGAGTTGCCATTAGTCACCACCGCCAGATCCCTGTTCGGCTCCAACCTCTCCTTCCCGACCCCACCGAACACCTGATCCTTAGTCTCTTCTTCCCCGGCCTTACCGTTACCTGCGCCACCATCTATGTCTGCCCTAACGCCCCTATTCCCTTCGACTTCCTCTCCCACGTTGACCGTACCTTCTCCTCCTACGTGATCGTTTCCGACCTCAACATCCACAGTCATTCGGCCCCCCAGTTACGGCGGTGGCATCGGTTCCTCTCCTCCCTTCAAGGCGACCTTATCCCCATCCCCAAGCACACCCATCCCGAATCCAACTCCACTCCTGATGTTGTCCTTTCCTCCGCCAACCTCCTTCGCCACATAACGGTGAATGTCCTGGAACCTATTGGTAGCAACCATCTCCCTATCCTCCTCACCGTTTCAGACGGTCGTCGCCCCCGTCCCGACCCTCGTCATGACCCTCCCCCTAAGTATGTCCTTGACTATTCCCGTGCCAACTGGAATGCCTACTGGGATACCCTCTCCACCCAGGTCGATAGCCACCCCCTCACCTACCGTCACCCTGACGATGTAACCCATGCCGCCACCATTCCCCAGCAGACCTTGTTTGAGGCCGTGGAGGCCCACATCCCTACTGTCGCTATCTACCCCCACCGCCCTACCTTACCCCCACAGGCCGTCCTCCTCCTCCGTGAATCCTGCCATCTCTACCGTGCCTTCCTCCACACGTGTGACCCGGACACACTACGACGCCACCAGCAACTCCAACGACACATTCGTAATTTGCTCGCTGCCAAGAAATGCCGGGACTGGCGACAGACATGCACCCGTTTAAATGCTACCCTCACTTATCAACTCATCCAAGTTCTGGTCCACCTTCCGTCGCCTTACCGAAACTAAACCCTCCCCTCTCCATGATGACCACCCCTTCCCTGACACACTTAGTAAGGCCAATCACTTTGCCTCCTACCTGTCTGATGTCTTTTCCATCCCCGATGATCTCCAGTTCGATTACTCGCTCTTCCCGGATGTCCGCGATCGAACTGACATCTCTATCCCTCCCCTCGCACCTGGTTTCCAGTACTTGGACAACATTACACACACAGAACTCAATGCCCCAATCACTACACAGGATCTCATTGCTACAGTCCGCACAAAACGCAACACCACTCCTGGTCACGATCATGTCACCTATCGTCACCTTCGTGAAGCTCTTGCCTCTCTCCTCTCCACCTTGGCCAGGCTCTACAATGTAGTCCTGTCTACCGGTTACTACCCCGACCTGTGGAAAACCTCCTGTATCCTGATGTTCCTTAAACCTGGCAAACCGCCATCTGCCTTCTCTTCCTACCGTCCCATCAGCCTTACCTCGGTCTTCAGCAAGGTCCTGGAATCTATCCTCTCCCACCGCATCCACGAGCATCTCCACCAGCACCGCCTCCTTCCGGTTTCCCAGAGTGGCTTTCGTCCGTCCTTCTCTTCCGATGACCTTCTCCTTCACCTCGCTCATCTCCTTTCCGACCAGCTTAATTCTCGTTGCTCCACTATCTTCCTCTCTCTGGACCTCGAACGAGCTTATGACCGCATATGGCATTCTGGTCTCCTCTTCAAGCTCCAAACCTTCGCCCTTCCCATTAACTACGTCTGTCTGATCGGCTACTTTCTCTCCCACTGTCCTTCCTACGTCACCATCCATAAAACAGATTCCTACACCTTTTTTCCCTCCGCCGGGGTACCCCAAGGCTCCGTCCTCTCCCCGCTTCTGTACTTTTTGTATACGGCGGACATGCCGCCGCCGTCACCCCCCCATCCACCTTCTCCAGTTTGCCGATGACACCGCCTTCCTGGTCCTTGCCCGCACCCTGCAGCGCTCCCAACGCCTTCTCCAATCCCATCTTGACCGGTTCACTGCTTGGTGAAACCAGTGGTTGCTCAAGGTCAATCCCTCCAAAACCCAGGCGATCATTGTAGGCAAAACCACCCCTTCGTTCCGCCTCCTTGATTTCTATCTCACCATCTATGGCTGTCCTATCGCCCTCACTCCCACCCTCAAGTACCTTGGCATCACCCTCGACCGTCGCCTCTCCTGGACCCCCCATCTCCGGACAATCCAAGCCAAGGCACACTCCCAACTCCGCCTCCTCAAGCTCCTTTCGGGCCGTACGTGGGGTCTGGACCCCTCCACCATCCTCCACACCTATAAATCCCTCATCCGCCCTATCCTCTGCTACGCCCATCCAGCATGGATCTCTACCCCCCTATCTTTTATAAATCCCTTCAAATCCTTGAACGCCATGCTCTCCACCTCACTTATCGCATCCGTCTCCCCTCCTGCACACGGATCCTGTACGATCTCATTCCTTTCCCCCACTTCCTCCTTTTCCTTGAAAGGATATGGATCATGTACACCTCCTGCAAACTCGACCCTCCTCACCCACTTGTCTCTCCCATCCTCTCCCAACCCCACCCGCTGCCGCGCCTGTATTCCCATGTCCCACCCGGTCTCCATCTCTCCACCCTCCTTACCCTCTCCCAAGGTGGCTTCCGGCAGCTCCCCCTCCCTGATGATGTCCTCCTCCCCTCCATCTACCCCTCCTATCAACTTTGATCCTACCCGCCCCCACTTCCTGTGGCCTCTCCTCTTGGCACCCTCCCTCCCTTCTCTTTCCTTTCCCCTGTCCCCTTCCTCCACCCCTCTTCCCCCGGGCTCCCCCCTTCTCCCCTCCCCCTGTCTCCCCTACCCATGGCATCGTTTCTCCCCTCTCCTTCTCCCTCTCCCTCTCCCACCCTCCCCCCTCCTCCTCTCTTGGCAGGTCCCCGGACTCGTACACGGTTAGTGAACATTCGCGCGCCGGAGATCACCGCTTCGTGTTTCTGTGTGTGCCGTCGTTTGTGCTTAAGTGGTTCAGTGTTATTCGTTTTGTGCACCTACATTCGCGTGTGACAACTTTCGTCTATCTATGTGTCCCGGTGCCTGAACAATTTTTATCTTGGACTCTACGCCTGTGAACGGCTCCGTGTATTTTAAAAAGTGTTTGTCTCTGTTTATATGTCCACCATCTATTCATCTCACATTGTCATCATTTCTGTCTTGTATGTTTCTCTGCGGCCGAAGGGCGGCGTAATATGCTGCTGCAGGCCTGCCTGTAAACAGGTTTAAAATAACAATAAAGGAAAAAAAACCTAGTCCAGCCAGTCAAGTACTCGCTCTGGAATTCGTTTCTATCTCAGGGGTACTGCGTTCTGGTCGTTGCTCGTTGTTGACATTTGCCTGGCTCTGGTTCCGAGTGGATTTACGTTTAGTGTTTGGTGTTGTGGTTTCCACAAGCCTCCGTTGTTTATCCCTTCCTTGTTGTGTCGCTCATAGTCGGTCGTGGTCGGTTGTTGTCAGCTGTTGTTGGTCTGTCGTCCGACTCGTCCTGTGTTTACCCAGTGCTGCGTGCTCCACCACCGGCGACTTCCCCGCCTGGCGGCACCGATCTGCAGCCCAAGGTGTTCCCGCTGTTGGCTGTGGTTACTACAGCCATGAAGCATTTCCGCCGGTGATTGTCCATCTCGTGGATGCGAACGATAGGAGGCAGTTGCAATGCTTGATGCATGGCGTGTGCAGAGCGAAGTTTAGCCATCTGCTGCTTGAAGGTTCTGACAAAACGTTCCTCTTTGCCGTTTGACTGTGGGTGGAACAGCGCACTAGTTAGATGCTGTAAGCCATTGCATCCACAGAATGCTTCAAATTAATTTGACGTGAACACTATGACTTCAAGTAAATCTTCGAGGTAAAAAATAGAGAACAACACCTGAATTGTGCTATGTGACGTTGTCGAGTTCATTGGCAGAGCAAAGGAAAACTCGCTATACGAGTCAACCACAATCAACCAACGAGTGTTCTGAAAAGGTCCTGCAAAGTCTATGTGCACACATTGATATAGTGATTGTGATTTAGGCCACGCAGAGAATTTCTGTGGCGGGGCGGACTGAATTTCCGCACATGCATGACACTGACTTCATCTGTTCTATTTGGGTGTTCATACCATGCCAAACGCAGTGTCGACGCGCTAACTGTTTCGTACGAACAATCCCTCAGTGTCCTTGGTGAAGTAACGGCAACACTTCTTTTTGCAAAGCTTTAGGGAACAACACACATGACTGCCTACTGTTATTTTGAACAAAAATCACATCTTTCTGTATAGCGAGGTTACGCCGATGTACAAAATATCGACGCACTACAGACTCCTTTATGCTATGCAAGGAACAAAGCAAAGATGTGCGAATGTATTTTAGCAAAATGTTCATCTCAATCATTTTCCGTGGCCTGTGCAATTTTCCTATAGTACAGCGAAAAAGATTGAAGCAATTCAGAATCCTAAGGATCGATGTGACAACAAGATGCAACAGAAGCGTCAGAATCTGTATCAGGGCCAATCGGAAGACGTGAAAGTGGGTGCACATTACCATGTTGAGCTGTCAGATGATACACAATCTCGTACTGGTATTGAGACAACAAGAAAGACTATCTTTGAATTTTTAGGCACTTCGTACAGGGACTGGCTTCATCAGATGAAACAAGCACTGCAAAGGCTTGTGATCTTTTACTAAGCAAAATTTTCTGCTATACAGATAACGGTGGAACATGGTGACACTATACACAACAGCAAAAGCTTCTTTATCAATTTGTGAATAGTTACATAGAGCTTTGGATAACACTTTTGATCGAAAGCGATAGGCCTGTCTTTATCACCAATACAGTGCCCGAAATCACTGGTCCAATTCCGTAAAAGGAAGTGTCAACTTACAATACAACTGGTTTATCAGGATCAAAGTGAATTAAGCATCGATCACTGAACAATGCATCGTTAAGTTTTTGAAAAGCTACTTGGCACTCATCTGTTCAAACAAAGGGGACATTTTTTGCAATGTAAGCGATGCAATGGAGCTGCGATTTGTGCAGCATTTGATATGAACTGAATGTAATAGTTCATTTTCCCTAGGCTGACAAATGCTACTGAATAGGATGTACACCTTGACTGTTTGACATGACTGAGATACTGCAACTCAGGTTTAAAAAGATCACACTAGTCCAGTGTACACTTTAGTCCTGCATCAGATAGTACACGAAACAAAGCACAGAAATTTTCAATGTGTTCTTCAGGTGTACAACCTGCTATGACAATATCGTCCAAAAAGTTTGGACAGTTTGGTACTTGAGCAGTCAGCTGTTCCAAAAAGCGTTGGAAAATGGCGGGTGCGGAAGCACTGCTAAAAGTCAGATGTAAATATTTAAACAAGCCCAAATGAGTGTTCACAGCGCACACAATGTGAGATCGTGTCATCAAGTGGTTTCTGAAGATAATCATCGCTCAAATCAATTTTTGAAAAGTGGGTGTGGCAAATGGATAAGTGTCAATCACAGTATGTGAATTAACTGTAGACTTAATAGTCAACACAGAGGCGAATTCGGTGGGCCTTTGGGGAGTGAAACCAGTGGACTTGCCAATTAACTAGCTTGTATGGGTGCAATAGCTCCGCTATCTTGCAATTCTTTAAGTTTAGCACCCACTTTGCCCCATAATGCAATGGGAACAGTTCTGGCCTGGCAAAATTTTGGCTGAGCATTGTCTTCAAAGTAACATGCGCAACAAAATTGTTAGCCTTACCTAAACCTTCAAAAAAGAGCTCAGAGAATTATTTCAGCAAACTGCTGTTGTTGGCATTGAATGCAGTCATTGACAAAACATTGTCCTGAATTTGAAAGCAAAGCAGAAACACGAATCAAGGTCAAATATGTTCTCACAATCATGTAATTGTAGCACAGTTAAAGTGACAGTTTGTGTATGCAATCGATACATGGCAGGCATAGTACATTTACCTTGAACGCTGATGTGTCCATTATAACCTGTCAGGTGTGTTCAAGTTTTAGACAGGAGCGGGAGCCTAACATTTCATATGTGTGACGATTCAGCAATGTAGCAGAGACATCCCTGTCCAACTGAAATTTTACACGTTCCCACAGAACAGCAAATGAACAAAAATTTTGTTGGACTGGCGTAGCACTGAAGAAACTGCTTGCTTGCTAGTTTTGCTAATGCCTGTTGCAGACTTTGAATATACGGCATTAATGACATGGGCCTTGCGACTAGATGTTTACGAGTGGGCCGAATTCGTATGTTTGTTCCTTTGCAAACATACGGATTGTACATGTGCTTTCTTGCCACAAGCTTAACACTGTGCTTGTTGGGAAGGGCAATCTTGGCGTTTGTGCCGTGAATAATACTCAGGGCAAGACTTAATTCTGTTCGCTTGTGTAGCCGCCTGTTTAGTGAGCTGCTTACACGACATGGAGAGTTGTTTATACACTGTTGCGAAAGCAAGCTGCCGCTGCCTGATGGACCAGTCGCAAACAAGAGACTCAACCCAACAAATTGCTGGCTGCTCAAATTTATCGGCCGACAGGCCACCTGAACTTTACTGATATAGTATTTGCAGTACTTGCTGAAATAATGGATAGGACTGTTTCTGAATCTGTTCTCTTGAGTTCGACATCTGTGACATTTTATAGGATTGCATCATGCAACATAACATCTGAATATAAAGGACCACAAGCACATTTCAATTTGCATTTCCTCATCATACCTTGCAAATCTGTTACCCACTCGCGATAAGTTTGTTCTGGCCGTTTATGGTGAAAGAATTGATACCTAGCAGCTACCACATTCACTTCTTGGTCATAATAGTTAGTTAGCGAATCTACAACCTACTTAAAGGAAAGTTCACTCAGAGTGGCGTTAGGAAATAACTTCTAGCCTGAACACCGCACTTCCTACTGTGGACCATAAAGAGGAGAGCTTCACAGTATCTGGTACATTGTGAACAATTACGTGAGCTTCAAACTGTTGCAACTACTCGAGCCACTCCTCATCTTGTTCAAGAAACGCGCAAATGCTGTGTAGCTATTGGAGCTGCTGTAGGTGTTGCTTGCGCTGCATTAGCAGTTTGATTCACAGGAACTGCTGTACCGTGTTTAGCAGAGAGGATATTTGCTAGATCTGAAACTGAAACATCTGCATTAGCTGCATTGCAGCTAACACTGGCAGCTGTGGCGTCTGACTAGGGGGTAGGATAGGTGGGGTGGGCATGTTGGAAGAGAAAAATGCAAGAAACAGACAAGGAAAGCAAGAGAAATAAGTACAAAAGCAAAGAAAATTTCTGAACACCTCTCTGAAAACACTTATTAGCAAATACACGATAAGAGACTGTTGAAGCAAGTAAACACAACTGTAAAGAAAAGACAAGAGAGAATTAAGGCGCCAACAAAACACAAAAGAAAATTCCGTGGCCGCGAAGTGTGGAGTTCCTTTTTTTGAATCGTCATCGTCAATATTGTGTCTGCCTGTCCACTCGTCTAATATAGGGTGCCTAGGAAGCTGTCTTCTCAGATCGCTAGACAACAATTGAAGCAAATCATATTAATGGAGTTTATTAGCGTAAGTTAAATTGACAATATGTTGCGTATTCACAAAGGTGTGTCACAAGCAAATGGCGACACGCAAGTAATCAGTGTCCTTCGGTATATACAATTTCAATGCAAACAAAACAATACAGTTCCCAAGTCACTGATATAGCGTTTGTATGACAGCTCGCCTTCCACTACCATCTTGGTGTCGTCCAAGAGAGTGATCTGTCAGCATACTATTGACTGACATCATCTCACAGCCCTCTCTGCTCTTCGTTCTTGATCGTCATGCCGGCGCTTATCGTTACGCCGGAACACTTCACTTATCTGACTTTTGAGCAGGAGGAGGCGAAGAATCTGAACATGAAATCACATTGATCTCCATTCGTTCTTGTTTTGTATTATTTCCGCATGAAACGGAGAAGGGCTTCCTAGTATTCTGCAGGCAGACCGTTTGATATGTCCAGTGCGATGACAAAAAATTACAGTCAGCTTGTCTGATGAAGCAGCTCTTCCGATAATGGGTAACAACATACCACACTTGACCTTGCTTTGCACAGAGCTGTAGCATTGAGCCTACGCGGCAAACGCTGTGTGTCCAGTCTTATTTACATGGTTTCGACTTCTGAGTGCCACAGCCAGGGCTGTGGTTGGGAGCGATTATTGGTAGACAGAAATCTGGCATCGATTACTTTAAGCACTTGGTTGAGGCTAGGGTTTCGATGCTTTAGAATTTCGCCCTCAGTCTCCGACCTGATAGATCCTGGATAATAGCATCATCAAGCTTTCCATCCTGACACAGAGTGGCGATTATTGAACTACATGAAAATAACGTAAATTAGTTAAAAACTATGGTGTTCGCACACTTTATTCAACATGTACACGTCACTACAGATACGATGTGGTGCAGAAGAATATCGAAATTCTGCACGACCTGCTGAAGTATCAGAACACTGATACTGTTGGTGACTACCTAAGTGGCTGTTTTCAGCTCAGAAGTGGTTTTGGGATTATTGATCTACACCTTGTGTTTAATGTAGCCCAACAAAAAGGAATAGCATGTGTTCCGATCCGGAGGATTTGGCGGCCGCTCGAGGCCCATGCCGGTGGCCCCTGGTTATCCCAGAGCCAGAATGCGGTTCCCAAAGTGCTCCCCTAGGACATCAAACACTCTCCTGCTTCGATGGGGGTCGTGCTCCGTCTTGCATGGACCAAATCCTGTCGAAATCGGGATCACTTTCGATAATGGGATGGAATAATCTTCCAAAACCTCACGTACCATTCAGTAGGCACCATGCCATCTAGGAATATCGTACCGACTATTCCGTGATTGGACATTGCACACCACACAGTCATCCATTGAGGGTGGAGAGACTTCTCGATCGCGAAATGAGGATTCTCAGTCCTCCAAATGCACCAATTTTGGTTATTGAGAAACCCATTTAAAAGAAGTGGGTTTTGCTAAACCAAACCATACCATGTGCATACCAATTCCCATCATGCCCCGTGGCCAATTTGTCACAATACCTCCCTGTTGATTCCCACCTGTTGTGCAGCTCGGCTGATCGATTTCCAGGGGCTGGTTTGAAACAAAGGGCATGTTTCTCGATGTTTTCAGGCCTTTTCACCCTTTTTGGATGATCGACCATGCCAACACTGTCATCACAAACACTGCCCACTCTGTCAAACTTACCAATGAAATTGTTAGCACACTTCAAACAGTCGTCTTCAGCTTGAACGCGCTCGCAAACTTCCTTTGAGCCACAGCTGAGGTGATATTGCTCGCATAGTAGGGCTTCACAAGCGATGTATGCTCAAGCACGCTGTGCTGTGACATTTTCACGTGCAAATGGCCGACAACAACAAGACGCAAGTGCATGCGCATTCTAATTCCCATCACGCCCCATCGCCAACCGTGCTATTTGAACGTCCTAATGCAAACCCTTCAGAAGTTATGACGATTTTATTTCATACAGTTAAAAATTTTCAATCTGTATATATCGATACAAAAGATTTATAAATCTGTCACACTTCAATACAACGTCTGTTCAGAAGATGTGGAGCCGTGGCCTTTATGAACGTATGAAAAATATTATTCAAGTGGCAAACACACAAAATTGTGATCAGTGCATAAATGTTGCAACTTAAATACACTCACTGCTTGAGATCCAGAGGGGCATGCTTGCTTCTCATTGGCAGTGGCGTGATCGTCCACGATGTGCCCTCATGCCACGATGATGGCTATAGGAAATGCGGCAGTGTAACAGGCGGTGTGCATATTTGTAAGTATGAGATTGTATCTCTTAATGAGTAGACAATGTCAGCATTTAAAATTTCACAATTTGATCACCGTTTAGACAAAATATTCGAAATAAAAATTGTTTGCCCGTCGAAGCCGTTAAGTAGGCAACCTGCAATTGCAGCTGGGTTCCAAATCCTGGGATAGTCGCTTGTTTCTACATCTATGTCTGCATCTACATTTACATACATACTCAGACATCACTGTATGGTGGTACCAGAGGATATCTTGCACCACTACTATTCACTTCCTATCCTGTGTCATTCACAGAGTGAGGGAAGACTATCTATATGCCTCATATGAGCCCAAATTTCTCTAATCTTGTCTTAGTCGTCCTACACGAAATGTATATTGGAGACAATAGAATCGTTCTGCAGTCAACTTCAGATACTGGTTCTCTAAATATTCTCAATATTGTTTCATGAAAAAAACTTCATCTTCCTTCCACCGATTCCCATCTGACATCATGAATTATTTCCGTAATGCTCGAGTGTTGATCGAACCTACTGGTAACAAATCAAGGAGCCCACCTCTGTATAGCTTCAATGTCTTCCTTCAGTCTGACCTGATATGGGCCCCAAATACTCGATCAGTAGTCCCGAAGGGGGTACAGCAGTGTTCTTCAAGCAGTCTCCTTTGGAGATGTATGAGACATAAAATTGTTCCAACTAATCGAAATCAACCATTCACTTTTCTACTACCTTTCTTATGTGCTCGTTTCATTTCATGTCACGTTGCACCTTGACACATAAATAGTTAATCAATGTGACTTTGTCAGGCAGCACACTACTAATGCTCCATTCGAATATTACGGGATTATTTTTCCTCCTCATCTGCATTAACTTACATTTTTCTCATATTTAGAACTAACTGTCATACATCACATCAACTAGAAATTTTCTCTAAGTTATCTTGTCTCTTACATTCATTCATCAATGACACCTTCCCATACACAACGGCAAGTAGCTGCAGTTTGCTGCACACACTGTCCGTCAGATCATTTATGTATATAGAGAATAAGGCAGTCCCTTCATAGTTTCCTGGGACATACCAGACTACAACCTTTTCTCTGATGAACAGTCGCTGCCGGGGACAACAAACTAGATTCCATTTCTCTTCGAACCACTTACATATCTGAGAATCTATTGCATAAGCTCATACCTTTATTAACAGTCTGCAGGGACGCGTCACATCAAATACTTTCTGGGAACCTAGGAATGTGGAATCTGCCTGCTGCCCTTCATCCATTGTTCGCAGGACATCGAGGGAAAAGAGGAAGCTGAGTTTTTCGTATTCAGTGCTTTCTAAACCAGTGCTGGTTTATAGACAGAAACATTTCCCTCAGAGAAGTTCACTTATTCGAGCTGAGAATATCTACATCTACATCTACACAATACACCGCAAGCCACATAACGGTGTGCGACACAGGGTATTTCTGGTACTACTAACTGATCCTCCCATCTCTGTTCCACTCGCGAATGGCGCATAGGAAGAACGATTGTAGAAAGACTGTATTACCTCTAATTGCTCAAATTTTTCGTCGTGGTCAATTTGCGAAAGTGGGAGAAAGTAGTAGGTTGTCCTACTCTTCCTGAGAAGAGCTTTCTCGAAATTTCAGTACTAAACATTTTCGCGATGTACAATGCCTCTCTTGTAGCATCTGCCACATGAGTTTTTTGAGCATCTTCGTATCACCTTCGTGTCAATTAAGCTATCTCCTGCCGAAAGCGCCGCTCTTTATTGGATCATTTGTATCTCTTCTATCAGTCCTACCTTGTAAGGATCCCACACTGACGAACAGTACTCAAGAATCGGTCGAACAAGCGCCTAGTGAGCCACTGCCTCCATGCGTAAGTCACATTTCCTCATTCCTGTGAATAATTAAAGCTTTAAACATGGCTGCGTTGTCAGCGACCGTTACAAGGTAAAATTAAAACAATTGCAGCCCTCGATCGCGAAAATGAAGTCTTTTTGACCTAGGTTTTGGACACTTTTAAGAGTGCCTTCATTAGAAATAAAACATTTAAAACTGGCATGTCACATATAAAATAAATATGAAGCGATAACGCTTTAGTCCCAAAATATTAAAATAGAAAACATACAGGCAGGGCTGCGGTAGCATCAGACTGAGGCGCCCACGTTAGCAATTGCGAGCAGGTGAACTTTATACCAAAAGTGTCATTTTTTTTTTTTTTTTTTTTTTTTTCATCAGTCTACTGACTGGTTTGATGCGGCCCGCCACGAATTCCTTTCCTGTGCTAACATCTTCATCTCAGAGTAGCACATGCAACCTACGTTCTCAATTATTTGCTTGACGTATTCCAAACTCTTGTCTTCCTCTACAGTTTTTGCCCTCTACAGCTCCCTCTAGTACCATGGAAGTAATTCCCTCATGTCTTAGCAGATGTCCTATCATCCTGTCCCTTCTCCTTATCAGTGTTTTCCTCTCCGATTCTGCGTAGAACCTCCTCATTCCTTACCTTATCAGTCCACCTAATTTTCAACATTCGTCTATAGCACCACATCGAATGCTTCGATACTCTTCTGTTCCGGTTTTCCCACAGTCCATGTTTCACTACCATACAATGCTGTACTCCAGACGTACACCCTCAGAAATTTCTTCCTCAAATTAAGGTCGGTATTTGATATTAGTAGACTTCTCTTGGTCAGAAATGCCTTTTTTGCCATAGCAAGTCTGCTTATGATGTCCTCCTTGCTCCGTCCATCATTGGTTATTTTACTGCCTAGGTAGCAGAATTCCTTAACTTCATTGACTTCGTGACCATCAATCCTGATGTTAAGCTTCTCGCTATTCTCATTTCTACTACTTCTCATTACCTTCGTCTTTCTCCGATTTACTCTTAAACCATACTGTGTACTCATTACACTGTTCATTCCGTTCAGCAGATCATTTAATTCTTCACTTTCACTCAGGATAGCAATGTCATCAGCGAATCGTATCATTGATATCCTTTCACCTTGTATTTTAATTCCACTCCTGAACCTTTCTTTTATTTCCATCATTGCTTCCTCGATGTACAGATTGAAGAGTAGGGGTGAAAGGCAACAGCTTTGTCTTACTCCCTTCTTAATACGAACACTTCGTTCTTGATCGTCCACTCTTATTATTCCCTCTTGGTTGTTGTACATATTGGATATGACCCGTCTCTCCCTGTAGCTTACCCCTACTTTTTTCAGAATCTTGAACAGTTTGCACCATTTTATATTGTCGAACGCTTTTTCCAGGTCGACAAATCCTATGAACGTGTCTTGATTTTTCTTTAGCCTTGCTTCCATTATTAGCCGTAACGTCAGAATTGCCCCTCTCGTACCTTTACTTTTCCTAAAGCCAAACTGATCGTCACCTAGCGCATTCTCAATTTTCTTTTCCATTCTTCTGTATATTATTCTTGTAAGCCGCTTCGATGCATGAGCTGTTAAGCTGATTGTGCGATAATTCTCGCACTTGTCAGCTTTTGCCGTCTTCGGAATTGTGTGGATGATGCTTTTCCGAAAGTCAGATGGTATGTCGCCAGACTCATATATTCTACACACCAACGCGAATAGTCGTTTTGTTGCCACATCCCCTAATGATTTTAGAAATTCTGATGGAATGTTATCTATCCCTTCTGCCTTATTTGACCGTAAGTCCTCCAAAGCTCTTTTAAATTCCGATTCTAATACTGGATCCCCTATCTCTTCTGAATCGACTCCTGTTTCTTCTTCTATCACATCAGACAAATCTTCACCCTCATAGAGGCTTTCAATGTATTATTTCCACCTATCTGCTCTCTCCTCTGCATTTAACAGTGGAATTCCCGTTGCACTCTTAATGTTATCACCGTTGCTTTTAATGTCACCAAAGGTTGTTTTGACTTTCCTGTATGCTGAGTCTGTCCTTCCGACAATCATATCTTTTTCGATGTCTTCACATTTTTCCTGCAGCCATTTCGTCTTAGCTTCCCTGAACTTCCTATTTATTTCATTCCTCAGCGACTTGTATTTCTGTATTCCTGATTTTCCCGGAACATGTTTGTACTTCTTCCTTTCATCAATCAACTGAAGTATTTCTTCTGTTACCCGTGGTTTCTTCGCAGCTACCTTCTTTGTACCTATGTTTTCCTTCCCAACTTCTGTGATGGGCCTTTTTAGAGACGTCCATTCCTCTTCAACTGTGTTGCCTACTGCGATATTCCTTATTGCTCTATCTATAGCGTTAGAGAACTTCAAACGTATCTCGTCATTCCTTAGAACTTCCGTATCCCACTTCTTAGCGTATTGATTCTTCCTGACTAATGTCTTGAACTTCAGCCTACTCTTCATCACTACTATATTGTGATCTGAGTCTATATCTGCTCCTGGGTACGCCTTACAATCCAGTATCTGATTTCGGAATCTCTGTCTGACCATGATGTAATCTAATTGAAATCTTCCCGTATCTCCCGGCCTTTTCCAAGTATACCTCCTCCTGTTGTGATTCTTGAACAGGGTATTCGCTATTACTAGCTGAAACTTGTTACAGAACTCAATTAGTCTTTCTCCTCTTTCATTCCTTGTCCCAAGCCCATTTTCTCCTGTAACCTTTTCTTCCAATTCTGTCCCCTATAACTGCATTCCAGTCGCCCATGACTATTAGATTTTCGTCCCCCTTTACATACTGCATTACCCTTTCAATATCCTCATACACTTTCTCTATCTGTTTATCTTCAGCTTGCGACGACGGTATGTATACCTGACTAAGTGTCATCTAGCAGCCGCTAATACAAACGGGCTACTTAACATTCTAAATATAGACAGGTGAAATGTGTAATACATGAAGTAAGAGGCAATATTTTATCTGACAGCAGCAGACATGGTAACAATTTGTCTACATAAGAGCTTAGAATTACCGTTTAAGGGCTGAAAAACGCCATTAAAGAATTACAAAGGGAGCTGAATAACTCAGCGAATAAAAAAAAACGGTATAACATGAAATGTAGTTAATATAAATCATTTAATGAGCAAACAGCTATGAATCGACTTAGAAGAAAGATTTCGGTAACTGCGTGAGGGAACACGAAATCAAATATCAAGTAACAGCTTTATACCTATGAAGAAGCTTTAAATGCGTAATTGTAGTTGCTCATTAAGAATGAGGCCATCACTTCGAGAAAGATGTTTAAAAATTTCTAATTCTTCGAGAACATCTAGTCTACGCCCTTTCTTCTCCGTGTGCAAAATGTTGATATCGTGAACAGCTTTAGGCGCGTGACCTGATTCAAACGACGAATTATGGGTGTTAGTACCATTTTTTCTTAAAAGATATTCTTTGTATCTGTCTGTAAAGGCACGCCCGGTTTGTCCGATATAGTAAGAAGAGCAGGTGTCGCAAAGAATCTTATAGACACTACAGTTTTTCAAAGGGGAACGGGTCAATTTTAAATTACGAACAAATTTTTTTAAAACTATTATTGGTTGAAAAAGCGACATTACAGTTGTATTTATTACGAAGACGTTGGATCTAATGGGAGATGGGTCCCAGGAAAGGAATAGAAAAAACTTCTTCTTTAGGCTCGACTCAATGATAGAGGTGCCAAGGTAGTAACTCTTTTTTACAGTTTTCTTTTTAAGAATGTTATCCGCTATGGCAGGTTCGTACTCCTTATTAACTGCTATCGTTTTGATTATATTAATTTCATCCTCCAATTTTTCTTTCGAAAGTAGAAGTAGCTCTGTGAATAGCAGAGTGAAAGAAAGCGTTCTTATGAGATTGCGGGTGCATAGAAGACGGAGGTACGATCTGATCGGCATATATTTCTTCACGAAAAACATTAAATGAGATTTTATTTTCTTCCTATGAATCCCAATCTGGCATCTGCTTTTCCTACTATTTGTTTTATATTGTCATACCGTTCAAGGTCGCTCTGGGTAGTTACTCCTAGACCTTTACTCTTCCAGCAATTTGTCGTCAATAGTTTTGTTATATAGCAATAGATCTCTTTTCTTATGTATGTACAATATGTTACATTCATTTAGGTTCAGTGTTAACTGCCAAAGCCTGCATCATTCCTCTGCAAGTCGTTCTGCAAACCTATACTATCTTCTGGCGTCGCTACTTTCTTATAGACAATTGTATCATCTGCTAAATACTTCATAGCTTTCTATTTAGGATTTCAGCCAGCTCTTGCTTTCTAGACCAATTTGAGGGCAGTAACTTTACTGGAAGGCAATAAACTCAGGTATTTCAATACGAAAACTTTGACAATTTAACTGTTAAAATTTCGTCAGTTGAAGTGTATTTACTTTGTACGCAGTCTGTTTTCACCCTTTGATATCAACCTGCCAGTATTCATTAGCGGATATAAAAACTACCACATAGCCGAGAAAACTTGCGCTTCACAAGTATTTTGATGGCTGAGTTGTTGTCTCGACTGTCCAGTGAACCCCAGACATTTCAAGAAGGGTGTTGGAAACCTATATGGAGAAACGCGCGTAACCGAACAGAGCGCAGTGCAAGTGCCTACACTGCCAGCATAGACATGTCGCCTCGCAACCTGGCCAGACGGCACAGCAAGCGCTGTACCTTGTGCACAACAGCTCAGTCTGAACCTGGCGCGCCAGGCCCTCCGCCTCACTTATGCCTTCTTGCTTATTTTCGCTCAACTATGCGATTTTTTTGATATGTTCTATAGTTATGAGACATTGTACTGTTCTATACTTAATTCAGTGTCAGATGTTGTCTTCATGTGGAAGCAGAATAAAACTCACTTCTGATATTGCATCTGAACAACATTCCAACATGTGTTCTACACCATGTGATCCTTTTCTTGGTTCGATATACAGCCAACACATCAGTAGAAGAAGCTCTTCAATCACATGTTGAACAACAGTGAGCTCTCATCGACCAGCAGCAGGCTCTCTCCATGCCACTAAACAATTTGGCAGCACCAGGTTCCAATGCTGTTGAAGTAAGCGTGATCACTTCCTCTGTGTGACGATTCTGTGGAAGATTGGAACACATATGAAAAACCTTTACAGCAAAATTTTCAAGCTTTTGGAGTCGCCGACCCCAGTCTGCCTAGGCTTTATGTATGTTAAAGATTTCTACTAGTGTTTATCAACTTTTGCATCAGCTAGCTTCTCTTCAGTAACATGGCAGTCTCTCTTTTGATGACATGTGTCAGATGCTCTCTAAATATCATCACAAATATACTCATGTTATGGCTGCTCATGCTGAGTTCTACCACTGTCAAAAGTGGCCGCCAGAGTAGCACAGAACTTGGGCAGAGGAACTTCAGGGGCTTAGCTCTGATTGCCAGATTGTTGCTGAGGCCCACCAGGACTCATATTATGAGAATTCTATAGTTCATAACATGCCTTGCCCCCAAAAGAAAAGTTCATGAAGGTGCTTTACAATGTGAAAATCTCTCTCTCACAGATGTTCTGAACATTGCTTAGACTTTTGAAGTATCTAGGGCAGCAGGAAATCAGAAGCATGGAGTGGAGCAGCTGCTGTTGCTTCCTCTTCTCGTTAGCCACCATCAGTTAGCTCTCAGGCAGGAAATGACATCGTAGCCTTGCAACTGTGGCCTCCACACTGCATGGGGCAGTGCCATGCTGAGCAACAGCAACATTAGTAGCAGGACAAAAAGAGAATCAGGACAATTTGTTAGTGCGGATTGCCTACATTAAAGGGCAAGTATACATTCAGGCAACAAACCTATTGGTCTCATTTCATTGATAGGTCTCTTGCCTATCGTTCTCCTAAGAGCATTATGACCCCGTGGCATAATTCATCCTTTTAATTGACAGGTCCTTAACCTATTGTTCCCCACCCATCCCCTTCCCAAGTTGGCTGCTGGGCTGTGCCACAATGGCGAGAGCGTGAGGAAAAGCGGCGCGCTCAGGCTTATGCGCCAGAGCCTTGGAACCACCAGTGACCATGCTGGCTGCTGCAAGTAGCAGTGAGCTAAGCCCTCCCCAAACAAAAACACACTTCCTGTCGGCGTCTACCACCATCTCAAATGGTCTGTATGCATGAACCAACCTGCCGAATACTGGCACATGTGAGAGACACTTTCCTTCCAAAGCAAATGCCTGACTGGGAACCAATTCAGAAATACTGATGAACTTAACAAACAACTAATTTTCAGTCACATGATTGTGATGTAGGTGATATAAGGCAGATGAAGTAGCTATTTCACGCATACAAATTGACTATGTTAGAAAGCTGGTAGCAGGCTGACTCGAAATACAATTTTAAAAAAAGATTATTGCATACAAAGATGGAAAGAGATGTAGTTTGCTTTGCAGATGTCATAGGAATTAGCATGGAATGTTTCACTCCGCTATGGATTCTAAGCTGACCCAGCCTACCTGGCACACTTTCTTTTGCTGCATTTCAGGAACTGCTTCAAGGGTTATTAAATCTAGTGCAAAGTATCACGTCTTGAAGATGTCAAAAATTTTGCTTCATGAGACTTGCCAAGAGAAATATTAAATCGTTAATGTAGCATTAAAACAATTTGCTTCACAAGGTTTAAAACAACACGAAATAAGAAAAGATCGACACTGCAGAATATTTTGCATGCACAAACAACAGTGTTATGTTTTTGATGAGAAATTTCATTAAGTAATCCAAACCTGTTATTATTGGACATCACGATTGGAAGTGGTGATGTATGAAATGATTGTTGGAATTTCAAATTTCGATGTGAATTTATACCATCACGATTATAGAGTTCCTGACTACTACAGGTCTACTAAGTGTATTTTCTTCTTTAAAGAGCTATAGAATTCCTAAGTTGATTTCTTGTCTCTGCTACACCAGGACAAAAAGGAGGGAGCCAAGAGTCTACCACGTGAGAGATAGTAGCAACAACAACAGCAACAACAAATTTCTGTGCAAGACAGAGTTCACTGTAATGTATTCAGAAACACTAAACATGAGACACACTTAAACCACGACCCAGTCTGAAGTGGTACTTGCCACAGGAATATGTCAGAGATCACTGATACACTCACACATCCCGTGCACTTACCTACAAGATGTCCAAAAACAGCATGCCCATACCCTCATACATCGCCAGCCCGGACGTTCAGAGGTCGGTGAAGACTACCACCATGGCCTAGCCGCAGTTGTGGACGCGCATATATGCCAGAGTGCACCACACCCGACCATGGAGGGCATGTTATCAATATGTTCAGTGCAAACATCCATCATTTTGAATCTTTTCTGATGGGACCCTCACTGCCATGTGTAAGATCAGACAGGACAGCTCATTCTTTGTACTCAGCCCATGCTGAGCTAATCTGCTACTTCCAGTTACTGACTCCTCATGACCACCGCTACAGCCAGCCTTGGCGCACTGCAAAACAACCAGCTGCAGCTTGGATGTATACAGTAGTTCTAAACAATTCCACCCCAACATAGACCCACCATTTTTAAAAATCCAGTTTACCAAATCAGAGGTAGTTAGTTACTTTGTTGACACGCCAGGGTAGCCGAGAGCGCTAACGCGCTGCTTCCTGGTCTCGAATAGGCCCGCCGGCCCCGCATCTAATCCGACCAGCGGATTAACGACGAGGGCCGATATGCTGGCCAGCCTCGATGTGGTTTTTAGGCGGTTTTCCACATCCCGCTAGTTGAATACCAGGCTGGTCCACATGTTCCACCTCAGTTACACGGCTCGCGGACATGTGAACACATTCACACTATTCCATGGATTACACTCGACGCAGACAGTTGGGGTGCACTAATTCCATCCTGGAGGGTACGGGGCGGTGTCAGGAAGGGCATCCGGCCACCCCTTAAACATTAACATGCCAAATCCGATTAACGGTGGCTGACCCTGTGTAACTGCAGGACAAGGCTCAAGCGATAGATAGGTGGTGATTTTGTTGACCATACACCTCGAATTTCTCATGCGAAATGTAGATTTCTCTCGTTTATACAGGATTCTTTCGAAGGCAGAAGAAAACAGACAATGCACGCATTTTCACATTGCTTAATCATCATTACTAGTTGTTAAAATCCTATACAGAACTATGACGTAGGCTGTATTTTCTCTGAGTATTCTTTCTTTGCTGATGTGTCAGGTCTTGCATCACATAACTACAATATTAAAATCATTTTCGGCTCATGATGGAGTGCTAAGACCTGCCACTGTCACAGGATGCCTCCAGACTTTTGGACTTTTTTCTTCAGGTAACAGCAAAGAGAAGTTGTAAATAGAAGGTTTATACTATGTATCACTTTATAAATTCGGTAATACACCTGATTTTATTACGATGATCGCCTATCCCTGTGTAGATGAGAGATGCTAATATCGTTAAAAGACATCGCCGCAACCAAGAAATCTCCAAGTCATGTAAATACACTACTGGTCATTGCTACACCAAGAAGAAATGCAGATGATAAACGGGTATTCATTGGACAAATATATTATACTAGAACTGACATGTGATTACATTTTCACGCAATTTGGGTGCATAGATCCTGAGAAATCAGTACCCAGAACAACCACCTCTGGCCGTAATAACGGCCTTGATACGCCTGGGTATTGAGTCAAACAGAGCTTGGATGGCATGTACAGGTACAGCTGCCCATGCAGCTTCAATACGATACCATAGTTCATCAAGAGTAGTGACTGGCATATTGTGACGAGCCAGTTGCTTGGCCACCACTGACCAGACGTTTTGAATTGTTGAGAGATCTGGAGAACGTGCTGGCCAGGGCAGCAGTCGAACATGTTCTGTACCCAGAAAGTCCCGTACAGGACCTGCAACATGCGGTCGTGCATTATCCTGCTGAAATTTAGGGTTTCGCAGGGATCGAATGAAGAAGGGTAGAGCCACGAGTGATACACCAGTGTGGAGAAGATGAATACACGCTTCCAACGTGCGTTCACCGCGATGTCGCCAAACACAGATGTGACTATCATGATGCTGTAAACAGAACCTGAAGTCATCTGAAAAAATGACGGTTTGCCATTTGTGCACCCAGGTTCTTCGTTGAGTACACCATCACAGGTGCTCCTGTCTCTGATGCAGCTTCAAGGGTAACTGCAGCCATGGTCTCCGAGCTCATAGTCCATGCTGCTGCAAACGTCGTCAAACTGTTCATGCAGATGGTTGTTGTCTTGCAAACGTCCCCATCTGTTGACTCAGGGATTGAGATGTGGCTGCATGATCTGTTACAGCCATGCGGATAAGATGCCTGTCATCTCGACTGCTAGTGATATGAGGCGTCATTGGATCTCGACCAACGCAAACAGCACTGTCATGATACGATAAATCGCAATCGTGATAGGCTACAGTCCGACTTTTACCAAAGTCGGAAACGTGATAGTATGCATTTCTTCTCCTTACACGAGGCATCACAACAACGTTTCACCAACTGCTGTCTGTGCATGAGAAATCGGTTGGAAACTTTCCTCATGTCAGAATGTTGTAGGTGTCGCCACCAGTGCCAACCTTGTGTGAATGCTCTAAAAAGCTAATCGTTTGCATATCACATCTTCTTCCTGTCGGTTAAATTTCGCATCTGTAGCACGTCATCTTCGTGTAGTTGCAAATTTAATGGCCAGCACTCATATACAACCGCTCGCTCACCGATAGATCTGTACCTACAGATTGGAAAATTGCGCAGGTCGCACCAGTGTTCAAGAAGGGTAGTAGCAGCAATCCATTTAACTACAGACCTATATCATTGATGTCGGTTTGCAATAGGGTTTTGGAGCATATACTGTATTCAAACATTATGAATCACCTCGAAGGGAACGATCTATTGACACGTAATCAGCATGGCTTCAGAAAACATCGCTCTTGTGCAACGCAGCTAGCTCTTTATTCGCACGAAGTAATGGCCGCTATCGACAGGGGATCTCAAGTTGATTCCGTATTTCTAGATTTCCGGAAAGCTTTTGACACCGTTCCTCACAAGCGACTTCTAATCAAGCTGCGGAGCTATGGGGTATCGTCTCAGTTGTGCGACTGGATTCGTGATTTCCTGTCAGGAAGGTCGTAGTAATAGACGGCAAATCATCGAGTAAAACTGAAGTGATATCAGATGTTCCCCAGGGAAGCGTCCTGGGACCTCTGCTGTTCCTGATCTATATAAATGACCTGGGTGACAATCTGAGCAGTTCTCTTAGATTGTTCGCAGATGATGCTGTAATTTACCGTCTAGTAAGGTCATCCGAAGACCAGTATCAGTTGCAAAGCGATTTACAAAAGATTGCTGTATGGTGTGTCAGGTGGCAGTTGACGCTAAATAACGAAAAGTGTGAGATGATCCACATGAGTTCCAAAAGAAATCCGTTGGAATTAGATTACTCGATAAATAGTACAATTCTCAAGGCTGTCAATTCAACTAAGTACCTGGGTGTTAAAATTACGAACAACTTCAGTTGGAAGGACCACATAGATAATATTGTCGGGAAGGCGAGCCAAAGGTTGCGTTTCATTGGCAGGACACTTAGAAGATTCAACAAGTCCACTAAAGAGACAGCTTACACTACACTCGTTCGTCCTCTGTTAGAATATTGCTGCGCGGTGTGGGATCCTTACCAGGTGGGATTGACGGAGGACATTGAAAGGGTGCAAAAAAGGGCAGCTCGTTTTGTATAATCACGTTATAGGGGAGAGAGTGTGGCAGATATGATACACGAGTTGGGATGGAAGTCATTACAGCATAGACGTTTTTCGTCGCAGCGAGACCTTTTTACGAAATTTCAGTCACCAACTTTCTCTTCCGAATGCGAAAATACACTCCTGGAAATTGAAATAAGAACACTGTGAATTCATTGTCCCAGGAAGGGGAAACTTTATTGACACATTCCTGGGGTCAGATACATCACATGATCACACTGACAGAACCACAGGCACATAGACACAGGCAACAGAGCATGCACAATGTCGGCACTAGTACAGTGTATATCCACCTTTCGCAGCAATGCAGGCTGCTATTCTCCCATGGAGACGATCGTAGATATGCTGGATGTAGTCCTGTGGAACGGCTTGCCATGCCATTTCCACCTGGCGCCTCAGTTGGACCAGCGTTCGTGCTGGACGTGCAGACCGCGTGAGACGACGCTTCATCCAGTCCCAAACATGCTCAATGGGGAACAGATCCGGAGATCTTGCTGGCCAGGGTAGTTGACTTACACCTTCTAGAGCACGTTGGGTGGCACGGGATGCATGCGGGCGTGCATTGTCCTGTTGGAACAGCAAGTTCCCTTGCCGGTCTAGGAATGGTAGAACGATGGGTTCGATGACTGTTTGGATGTACCGTGCACTATTCAGTGTCCCCTCGACGATCACCAGAGGTGTACGGCCAGTGTAGGAGATCGCTCCCCACACCATGATGCCGGGTGTTGGCCCTGTGTGCCTCGGTCGTATGCAGTCCTGATTGTGGCGCTCACCTGCATGGCGCCAAACACACATACGACCATCATTGGCACCAAGGCAGAAGCGATTCTCATCGCTGAAGACGACACGTCTCCATTCGTCCCTCCATTCACGCCTGTCGCGACACCACTGGAGGCGGGCTGCACGATGTTGGGGCGTGAGCGGAAGACGACCTAACGGTATGCGGGACCGTAGCCCAGCTTCATGGAGACGGTTGTGAATGGTCCTCGCCGATACCCCAGGAGCAACAGTGTCCCTAATTTGCTGGGAAGTGGCGGTGCGGTCCCCTACGGCACTGCGTAGGATCCTATGGTCTTGGCGTGCATCCGTGCGTCGCTGCGGTCTGGTCCCAGGTCGACGAGCACATGCACCTTCCGCCGGCCACTGGCGACAACATCGATGTACTGTGGAGACCTCACGCCCCACGTGTTGAGCAATTCGGCGGTACGTCCACCCGGCCTCCCGCATGCCCACTATACGCCCTCGCTTAAAATCCGTCAACTGCACATACGTTTCACGTCCACGCTGTCGCGGCATGCTACCAGTGTTAAAGATTGCGATGGAGCTCCGTATGCCACGGCAAACTGGGTGACACTGACGGCGGCGGTGCACAAATGCTGCGCAGCTAGCGCCATTCGACGGCCAACACCGCTGTTCCTGGTGTGACCGCTGTGCCGTGCGTGTGATCATTGCTTGTACAGCCCTCTCGCAGTGTCCGGAGCAAGTATGGTGGGTCTGACACACCGGTGTCAGTGTGTTCTTTTTTCCATTTCCAGGAGTGTATTTTGTTGAGCCCAACCTACATAGGTAGGAATGATGATCAAAATAAAATAAGAGAAATCAGAGCTCGAACAGAAAGGTTTAGGTGTTCGTTTTCCCCGCTCGCTGTTCGGGAGTGGAATAGTAGAGAGATAGTATGATTGTGGTTCGATGAACCCTCTGCCAAGCACTTAAATGTGAATTGCAGAGTAGTCATGTAGATGTAGATGTAGTGTATCTTTGGTGCCCTAGCCATCACCTCCGCCCCTGTTACTGATATCAAATTGATAGGCTAAATAATTAAGTTGATGATGAGAGTCACTTTGCATGGCGAGTAATTTTCCTTTTTCAGTAGTTAGATTACACTCACCAGATCGTTCCAATGGGAATCCCTTGAGGGGAGACGATGCTCTTTTCGAGGAACAGTATTGAGTACCGACATTTGGAGGTGAACACAGAAGGCAATATACATTTGTATAAGGACCACACTCTTTAAACATAATCATAATGATCCTGTTACCATCACACTGCATAAAAAGGGGTCTTGGTCCTACCGGCACACACAAGAGTCACTGATAGTGTTACATTTTTTGGTAGAAATGGTGTCTGTGATTTGCAATCAAGTCCATCCAGTCAATCACATACTTGCATTGGACCCCATGGAGACGTCTTTGAATGATTACAACAACTGATGAATCATATTCATGCCACTCTCATATCTCGAATAGAGTCACCCTTTTCGAACCTATCTGATATAGCAAAGTTCCAGCGTGACTTTAGACAATCCCTCTGGATCTTATAACTGTTCCTCAGTCTCTGCCCCGCCTCCCTGCAGCTTTGTTCATGTGATCATACCAATTTAAGTCATAACTGAACAGAAGTCAGAGAGCGCTGTATCTACCACTTTCTGCACCCCATGGAAAAAAAGGTTGAGCTGAGTTAATGCGTCAGGACCGTCTTTTTTGAACATGCAATGGAAATAGGGACTTTTGTCATAGCTCCACCATTGGTGTATAATGTGTAAGGCCAGCACCAAAATGAAGCTTTCTCCTGCAAAAGAAGGTAGTATAAAAGACAGTACAGGAAGTGAAAGAAGGATGAGGATTTCTACTGCATAGCTGTGCTTTTTCAAACTATATACGGGTACTACAGTCTGAAGGAGATCTAATTCCGTCAGGATGCATTCACGTCTGTCACCCAAACATTCTCTCTCTTATCGTTATTTTTTACCATCATACAGAAAAAAGCTACAAAATATAAAAGCTCAGCTAAGCTCATCCAACAGAGAACTCGATAATATTTTGCCGCATCTCTCTCTTCCAATATATATAGAAAACAAATATCGTCAGAGTGCTGGCCTCGAGAATATGTGGCGATCCTATTAAATACACAGGTATTGATCCACTGGAGCAGGTGACCACTGATCGCAGTTGCTTGCACAGACGAGTGTAAAGTTTCATAATTTGTACTGTAGGAGGGCCATATCCCATAGACTATCAGACGCAAGAGGAGGTCTCTGTTTTGTCTTCTGATAAATTGTTTTCTGCTGTAATGCATCCAAGCAGTGTAATATTACAGCTTTGTACACTATCATACATTTTGTTTTTTTCCATCAAGACTTCGAGAACTGTGTCAGATTCTAATCTGACATTAACATGTTTCAGTCCATTGGTTCTCACAGAAAACTCGACATCGTAAGGTGTAAATCATGTTGCTGCTGCTCCTCCCACAACAGACCCACACTGGATGATTGAAATAAAAGACAGTCACAAGATAAGGAAACAGGAAGAGTTTTGCGGCATTGTGGAGCTTTTCCTAACAGGTGTTCGAATTTGATTGATGACCTTTACATTTAAACTCATCTTTCACAAAATGAGGGAGGAGATGACTTGGTGTTCCATTTTAATTGATTCCTCATATTGCAGTCTTGTACACAATCACTTTTTGGTATTGGCCATCCCTGGAAGGTGTTGCTACCATCAAGATTCTCTCTCCATCTCAAACAAGTGATGTCAATCAGTCAGTATGTGGTAACCAACAGTGTACCTGTGGACGGATGGGATGGAAAAGGCATCATCAATATACAGTAATAAGCACCACAACTGATAGTGCGATCAATTTTAGGGGTTTTACCAACTTTTTTCTATAATTTCAACGCCGACCAGTACCACACCAACGTGCTACCCAGTTTCTGTATCATCGCTAAACTGCCCCTCCACTACTTTGCAAGTACCACTGCTAATGTAGATAGATCACTGTGCATTATGTCCATTCATGGTTAATTCTCGAACATAAACACCAATGTATACCAGACAGCGACCAACATATTTGTAGCACTTAGCACTTAGCACATAGGGCATAATTTACAATTACGATTTTCCATCTTTCCCTACATGTATGGCAGTCACGGAGCATTCTCGCATTCTTAGAATGGAGTTAGAGATTGAAAGATCTGCTCGCATGGTCTTTGGCCAACGCTCCCCGCAACACTGTCGTCGATTTACTTTGCAGCTGACCAGAAGCAGACAGCTACATTCTCCAACTTGTGAAGGAACAGAGTGAACCAAGTACATAACTGCTGTTCAGTGAACACTGTTCCACACTAATAGTACTCACAGCACCCATCCAATTGCACAAGTGCTCTTCAGACGCCCGCATGTCGAGGAGATTAGCACCCCCTATCGGTGTGTAGTAGCTGTGAGAGTGCTGTGGTGATATAACAGACGGTTATGAAGAGAATCGTGTGTGATCGGAGGCTTTCCCAGCGTATGTGTTGTATCCAGCGCTCTTGGGTGTCCAGCCGGATGCGATCGTTGAAGTCCCACGATATTTCGGCGAATAAGCTTTCCGCCATCATCAGGTGGTTCCGATGGAACTCTGTAGCTATTCTGGACGTGTAAGGTGTCGCATTGAACTGATGGAATTGTCCAAGTCCGTCGGAACGCACAATGGACATGAGTGGAAGCAGGTGATCAGACAGGATGCTTACCTATGTGTAACCTGTCAGAGTCATATATAATTGTATCAGGTTTCCCATATCACTCCAACTGCACACGGCCCACAACATTACAGAGCCTCCACCATCTTGAACAGTCCCCTGCTTACATGCAGGGTCCATAGATTCGTGAGGATGTCTCCACATCCGTACACGTTACTCCACTCGATAGATTCTGAAGCGAGACTTGTCTGAGAAGGTAACATGTTTCCAGTCAACAGTACAATGTCAGTATTGACAGACCCAGGCGAGGCGTAAAGATTTGTGTCGTGCAGTCATCAACGGTACACGAGCGGGCCTTTGGCTCTGAAAGCCCATATCGATGATGATTCGTTGAATGGTTTGCACACTGACACTTGCTGATGGTCCAACATTGATATCTGCAAAAATTTGCAGGAGGGTTGCACTTCTGTCAAGTTGAACGTTTCTCTTCAGTCGTCGTTGGTCCTATTCTTGCAGTATCTTTTTCCGGCCGCAGCGATGTCGGAGATTAGATATTTTATCAGATTCCTGATATTCTTGGTACACTACTGCAATGGTCACATGGGAAAATCCCCACTTTACCTCGGCGATGCTGTGTCCCATAGCTCTTGCGCCGACTATAGCACCACATTCGAACTCACTTAAAAAACTTCATAACCTGCCATTGTAGCAGCAATAACCGATCTAATAACTCTAGCAGACACTTGTTGTCTTACACAGGTGTTGTCAATGCAGTGTCGTATTCTGCCTATTTACATATCTCTATATTTGAATACGAATACCTATACCAGATCCTTGAGTGCTTCAGTGTATAAATTTATTTCTCTACATTTGATGGTCATCCACGTTAAGCATTCTATTCCAACCGCCTTATCGTTGTCGACGAAAAATTACTGTTTCCCTGGTTGTCAGTGCGTCGATGTCAACGTTTACTCGTATTTTTCTTCCTTTCGCATACTCGTTCCCATGTTCAAGAGTAGTCCTGCACCAATCAGAAAATACTCAAGTTCTCCCTCAATAACCGTCATTTCGACATATTGTCCCCCAATTTATACGTATTTTCCGTCAAGTTTCGTCATTTTATCGATTTTATGTTAGTTTTAGCTATGCGATCATGACATCATTTCTCGTTCCGTATTCTAATATTTCTTGTAAGTGTAGTATAGTTGCCAACACCTAGGGCAAATGGAGTACTTTTCTGGTCCGACGGCATAGTATAGCACTGTACTCGAATGCATCCAGTCACCTCCAACCACGTATACGTATACAGCTGCAGTGCGTTTGCTCTGTTTTCTGTGTATCTGTGTCTGTACATGTGTCGTGGACGGCTCCCATGACCTGGTCTTCCCACCGGTGGATCTGACTTCGAATATGGAACACAACTTCGGATGTAACGCGTGGTTGGTCCACCGTTGAGCCCTATCCCAGATGTGATGTGTTGTGGATTCGTCTCTGAATATTACTTCAGATAAAGCGCACGGCAGATCTATCTTCAAACCCTATCCCAAATGTGGTATATCTCAGCACTGCTCCAGATATTATGCATGGGGAATCCACCTTCAAATCCTATCCTGGACAATGGATATTGTAGATCTCCACCCCAACATTGCTCCAGATATAACATGTGACGGATCCACACTCAAACACTAACTTTTGTCTACTCTGTGGTCTCTGACAGTCACAATCTTGTCATGTCAGCTAAAAAAGAATTGCTGTATGACAACATTCTGCTGTATTTCTATTGGTGTAATAGTGACACACACATGATGACTACTGTCTTTGATGCTTTCCTGGAAAAAAGAGCCATCTGCCTCTATGTTCACAGGCATCTGCATTAAAGGTGGATAGGAAGTCAGTGGAGCGATCAGATGAGAGGGACAGGTTGCTGCAGGTCATTTATCATGCGTCTAACGATTTTTTTTTCGTTCTAACATTAAACCATGAGTTCCATGTGCAAGAAGGAAGTTATCAGGAGTGGTGGTAAACTGCAGTAAGACTGTTACATCTCCTCTGGCTGCTGATTGCAGTGTTTATTTCCTCGTAAAATGTCATTTTTTCTTGGTATGTATTTTCGACTGTCGACGATCATTTTATAGGGTTGTTGTGAACATATCATAATTTCCGAACCGTGAACAGAAGGTGTCATACATCTTTGGAAACCTATTAGTGTTTAGGTTACAAAAAATTTAATGTTTTCTTCAGTGTGCAAGATAGTAGTTTTATCACTTTACAGTTTGTCACCATAGTTTACCGTAGATAAACGTGCATGGAGAATGTATGTTATGTACTGGGAATGTGTTTGCTTACATTGGAATATTAAGAGCGTTGCTCTGGTGTTATATCTTGTTTTAAGAGCAGAACCGTATAGCCTTAAGAAATGCATGTGTTTATGTTCTACAATCATTTGTCTCTTACCATTGCCTTCTTGGTACTGACTTCAGAGACTGGAACAATACTTCTGAATTGATAGCACGGTTGATTTACGTAAGATGCTTGAAAGTACACATGTCTGGAGCTCCACTTTGAATAAACCATACGATTCTTCTTCATAACCGTCTGTTATATCACCACAACACTCTCATATCTGCTATACACCGATAAGGGGTGTTAATCTCCTCGACATACGCGCATCTTAAGAGTTCTTGTGCAGCTGGATGAGTGCCATGAGTAAGATTGGTGTGGAACACTGTTCGCTGAACAGCACTTATGGACTCGACTCGCTCTGTTCCTTCACGAGATGTGGAATATAGCAGTCTACTTCTGGTCAACTGCAAATTAAGTCGGCGACAGTGTTGCAGGGAGCGTTGGCCAAATGCAATGCGAGCAGATTTCAATCTCTGTTCTAAGAATGCGAGAATGCTCTGTGACTGCCATCCGTGTAGGGAAAGATGGGCAATGGTAAATTACGCCTTATGATCGAAGTGTTAGAAATATGTAGATCGCTGTCTGGTGTACTTTGGTGTATAAGTTCGAGAATTAACAATGAATGGACGTACTGCACAGTCATCTATCTACATTCATATTGGTACTCGAAAATTAGTGGAGGGGCGATTTAGCGATGATACAGGAAGTGGGAAGAATGTTGCCATGTCATTGGTCGGCAATGAAATTACAGGAAAGACTGGAAAAAACCCTAAAATTGATCGCACTCTCAACTGTGGTGTATATTACAGCACAACGTCGGTGTCTTTTCCATTCCATCTGTCGACTGGTATGCTATTGATTACCACATAATGACTGATTGAAACAACACCTTCCGGGCATGGCCAGCACCAAAACAGTGATCGCGTACATGACAGCAATATGAGGCATCAACGAAACAGAACACTGAACCATCTATTATCCTGTCTCTGTGAAAGATGAGTTTAAATGTAAAGGTCATCAACCCCCTTCTCACAGCTGTTTGGAAACTCTCCACGTTGTCGCAAAGTTCTTCCAGATTACAAAGAATGCAATGACCTGTCTGATCTGGTCCACAGCAGCGAGGGCTTCCAAAGTGACCAGTGTCCTGGCTGCGCTTGACAGAGGTAAATGTGTGTGTGTGTGTGTGTTGTATCAGAGAAGATACAAAATGCTGGCTGTTTGCACCAGACATATTGATAAAATCCAAATTCCTATCGCTCTAAGCATCCCCAGTTGCTCTTCACGGTCAGGGCTGGTGCAGTCTGGCATACACACATGTCCATGGCTGTGACTGCAGCCAGGTCGGTAGTTTTCACGGACCTTTGAACGGTAGCACTCGCTGTGGACGAGGGGATGTGCGCACTGTTTGTGGACGTCTGGTAGATGAGTGGGCGGGATGTGGGATGTTTCAGCGAACTCTGACATCTACCCATGGCAACTACTGCTACGGACTGGACTGTGGTTTAAGTTTGTCATGTTTCCTGCTTATAAATACATCCAGTGGATTCTGTCTTGCAATGGTATTTGCTGTTGTTTCTATCCTATCACACAGAAGAGCTTTCCTTCTTCCGAATGTAGCAGAGAGAACCAATATAGGAATTATACAGTGCTTTAAAACCTTGTTCACGACGTCGTACTCAAGACTGATAGCAATTTCTGACATCTAGCCATAACAGCTTATTGCTGCGGATTAGATTGCAGTTTGAGTGTGTCACGTGTTTGGTGCTTTTGAATACGTCACAGTGGACTTGTCCTGGATAGGTATTTGTTGTTGTTGCTACTATCCCTCGCGTGGTAGACCCTTGCCTCCCTCCTTTTTGTCCTGATGTAGCGGGGAGAACAAGTCAACTTAGGAATTCTATAGCTCTTTAAAAAAGAAAATACCCTTAGCAGATCTGTAGTGGTCGGGAACTCATACCCATGACAGTATAAATTCATGTCGAAGATTTAATTTCCAACTATCACTTCATAAATCAATGTTTCCAATTGTGTCGTCCAATAATAATAAGTTTGGATTATTTAATGAAATTTCTCGTCAAAAACATAACACTGTTATTTATGCACGCAAACTACTGTGCAGTATCGATGTTTTTTAATTTCGAGTAGTTTTAAACCATGTGTAGCAAATTGTTTAAATGGTGTATTAACAATTTAATTAGGATTTCCCAGGGCACGTCTTCTGAAGCAACATTTTTGACATCTTTAAGATGTGATACTCTGCACCAGATTTAATAACTCCTGAAGAAGTTCGTGAAATGCACCACAAGAAAGTCCGCCAGATAGGCTGGGTCAGCTTAGGGCTCATAGCGGAATGAAACATTCCATGCTAGTTCCTATGACATCTGCAAAGCAAACTACATCTCTTTCTCTCTTTGTATGCAATAATCTTTTTTTTATTGTATTTCGAGTCAGTCTGCTACCACCTTTGTAACATAGTCAATTTGTGTGTGTGAAATAGCTACTGCGCCTGCCTTATATCACCTACATCACAATCATGTGACTGAGAATTAATTATTTGTTAACTACAGCAGTATTTCTGAATTGATTCCAAGTCAGGCATTTGCTTTGGAAGGAAAGTGTCTCTCACATGTGCCAGTATTCGGCACGTTGGTTCATACATACAGACAAACTTGAGATGGCGGTGGACGCCGACAAGAAGTGTGTTTTTGTTCGTGGAGGGCTTAGCTCGCTGTTACTTCTAGCAGCCAGCATGGACACTGGTGGTTCCAAGGCTCTAGCGCATAAGCCTGAGCGTGCCGCTTTTTCTCAGGCTCTCGCCATTGTGGCACAGCCCGGCAGGCAACTTGGGTCCTGGGGTGCACAGCCGAGGCGCCTGCATGAGCGGTGTAATGCGAGAAGATTTTTAGGTATATTTAAGCGATCTGTAACAGTAGAATTATATGTTTCCTTACGGGACTGGAATGAAAAAAACGCCGCAATTGTTTAAATATGCCGCAGACAGCAATCGATGTCCTGACAAATTCTTCAAATACATAATGTTCCATACATGGCTTCATATCCCATAACTTGTTTAAATTAACAATATTACACACATCGTCAAAATTGTTTCAACATTATTCCATTAAGTGCATTCCATTTCCCCCAAATGGCCGATCGTCTAGTCCTTTTCCGCCAATTTTTGGGTGGGGGAAGGAAGGATGAGGGCTGCGGGTTTCCCAGATGGGGGATTTAATTAGTTGATCGACTTAGTTCCCAGAAAAATAGGGTTGGAGGAGGAGGAGGAGTAGGGGGAGGATGGGATTCAGGAGGAGGTGGAGGAGGATGGGTGGGGCAACAATAGGCTGAGGACCTGTCAATCAAAAGGATAGATTATCCCCAGGGGTTCATAATCCTCTTAGTAGAGCAGTAGGTTTAGTACCTGCCAATCTAAAGAGGGCAACAGATTTGCCCATGAATGTATACTTCCCCTGAATGTAGGCAACCTGCAGTAACGAATTGTCCTGATTCTCTCTTTGCCTTACTACTAGCATTAGCCATCACAGCAGCAGTCACATGCTCCTTTCTCATAATGCCCTTATTGGGCATGAGCAGGCTGTAAGTCCAAAGCACTGTGCAACATGCAACCATCATAAAAGAAAGGGACGTATTGCTTCTTTGTGGAACTCTCAATCTCCTGCACAAAACATGAACATGGATGTGAACAGTGCTTTGCAAGTGGTGGTATCCACAAAAAAACATTACACTTAAATACATGTGTTGGAGCAGATATTAAAACTGCAAATGGACACTGATGCAGCAGTGACTTTGTTAAGTTCTGAAACCTATGTGGATTTTGGATGACTGGGGTTGTCCCCTGTATCTCGTTGGTTGATAAGTTATGGCAAACAGCGAATACCCATATTGAGACAGTTTTCTTCTTCTGTAGTGTACAAAGCAGCTGTTTGACCTTTGACCTTTCTAGTAGTGGATCATGCCAATTCTGAAAACTTATTTGGGTAGGCGCCTTCAGAATTTTTCGGTTCTCTATTTCTGATGAAGTGCATCTGGCATCTGTAACTTTACACACATCCAGTTGAGCTAATCAGTCGCCTAAATTTGCTATGACGTAAGGTGAATTTGAAGGTAGTGGACCCAGGGCTTAGAGAGCGCTGTGGCCAACCCAGGTAGTTGAAAGTTTCTGCCCAGTGAGGTGTAGAGACAAATGAGCTCATTGGCAGAAATGGATAAATCCCAGCACTGCGAATTTCGACAGCAGGTGCTAGCATTGCCTTTATACAGAAAATGCTCGAGGAAATAGTGGAGTCTAAAACACTTTTAAAGATGGCCAAGTTACAGCTCTTTGAGATTCGAAATAACTCACATCAAATATTAATGGAAATCTGAATACATTTGCGATTTCATGGAAATGAGATGCATCCAATGACACAAAAATACCTCAATATTTTTAGAGCTGCAGAAGTTAGTTCTCACAGCGAATAAACATTTTCAAAATAACCCTCTAAATTAACAGCTTTTATTGGCCTCATGCAGTTTTCAAGGAACGTTATTTCAATTAGTAGCAATGTACTATAGTTATCATTCCTGGAAACTATGTATCTGCATCTATTTTATTTATGGATTAACAATGTTTTATAAATCTTTTTCAGTTTGCAAATGATTGTCAGAAAATCGTATTCTCCACATTTACACAGCAAATGAATGCAACATGAATACCTCATATTTTGTCATCCTTGTGTTTTTATTTAATGACTAGTTTGATATTTTGCCAGTAGCTTTATTTAGATGCCGATTGCAAATGCTATTAAAAAACTGTGATCAGACACCATCTTTGTAAAAGAAGGCCAAAACACACTTCTGACAAGTTGTCCTAAAAAATTGTTTAAATTATATTTAAAGACAATTTGTTGTCATTCAACATGGATGCAATTGCAAAAAAATGTTGGCTTATTTATATGTGAAAAAACAATTACTTATATTTATTGTAAACTGTCTGAACGTAACCAAAATTTATAACATTTCTTTTATTAAAATATTAGTCTAGGCAGGAAAGCGGCCATGTGAGTCGCATCATGTCTGTAGACCTTGAGAACAACGTATGTATGGTGAGGATGACCTTTAGCCTATGAGAGTTGGACAGAGGTAGAACACTGCTGGAGTCAAGTGGAGACTCTGATTTTCTGAATGAAGAGCTCAAGCAAGCGATTCTAAACACTTTATGTTGAGTTCTTGAAGAAGGCAGACCTGCTTCATCAAATCATCAGGCTGATATATTCTGGGGGGTGAATGGCTGATACCACACTTTAATTTCTCAAAGGGCTTTATATTTCTACAGGTCTGAAAACGCTTCAGAGATGGACTCTTTATTTCTGCTTGATTTAAAGAACTGAGAATAGACAGAGTGTGAGCTACTATTCTTTGGCTCCAGAGTAGGACTCTATTTCTGCTTGCTTTAAAGAACTGAGAATAGACAGAGTGTGAGCTACTATTCTTTGTGTCATGTGTGTCATGTGGCGCTAGCAGCTATCCTGTGGTCTTGTTTAGAGCGTGCGCTATAATCGATTATAGCTCATTGTTCTGGTGTGGGTTGCGCTCCGGTGGTGCATTGCTATTATGTCGCTGGCATGTGTTTACAGTGGCTGGCGGAAAGCGAGATGGTAGTCGGTTTCCGGGTATTGCACGGACTGTGAAGTTCGCTCTGCCTGACCAGCTGGTGACTATCTTTAAGGTTGTTGTGCCTCGCAATAAGAGCAGAGTGCTGTGGCGGGAGCGACTCGCTGCTGTGCTGGCCATGCGGTGGTGATTAATTGGAGACGGCGTACTTGTTCTGCCTGCCTGTTTGATGTGGAGGTCCGGTGGGGTCCTGTGATACTCTGGCCGAGAGACAACTAGTTGCTGAATTTTGGAGTCGTCTGACAGGTTAGGGTGTGGGCTCGGTTGGCTTATCAGATTTTCCGCTGGAAGCTCCAGCAGCTATTTCTGAATTTCATTCTAAGATGGGATGGTGTTGTTGGAAATTTTTGCTGTGTGTGTGTGTGTGTGTGTGTGGCACATTACGATATTTGTTGGTACTAATTTATTTGCTCAACTGGAGAATCTTTTGGTAATTCCACTGAAAGGGTCGTTGCCCACCTAGTTTGCTCAGCGTTACCTTTGGTGGTGCTGTTTGTTTCTTTTTGAAGGAATTCACGTAGGTAGTTCCTGTTACCTGCCCGGAGTTGCTTTCATGTATGGTATATTTGGCATTTGTTGTGTTAGGTAAAGTCTGCCTAAGAAATGCGGGTTTGGACAGTACATGCATAGTGAATTACTGCTGCTTGGTATATGTGGTCTTCTGGGATCTGAACAACACGATCTCGTCAATTTGGTTTGTGTACAGCGTTTAGTGGTACATTCTGTATTTTTATCTCACTGTGTTGTTATTAACGTGGTAGAATAGTCGTTTTTGGTGTCGTTAAGGCACTTCTAAGACTGTGGTTTGACTATTAACGTGCGCTTGACTTTTATTGTTTTGTTTTAAGAAGCGAGATTTGTGTGTGTTGACTTCCGGCACTTCTTAAGAGCGCCCGAGTTACCGGCGCCGTGGTTATCATGTGCTGTGGGGATGTTATATTGTTATTTGATTTTTGAATTTTATCTTGTGTTAATATTATCTGTTGTGTGTTACAGAACATACCCAAGATGTGTAAGTGATGGGCAGTTGAGAGAGGCACGTCAAGGAGCTCTCAGTGGTTTATTTCAGGGACCGTTTTTAGTGGGAAGTCTCCGAAGTGTTGATTGCTCGCTCGTCTGTGATTGTGTTGGGAGTTGCCCTTGCCCTTTGGTTGTATCAAATTATTCTTTCGTTATTACATTTATTGGTTGTGTGTTGAACTTCTTTGATTTTATGGTGCCAAGTGCCATCATCTTTCTCAAGATTTTTTAGATAAATGATTTTAAATTGTAATGCCAAGTTAACTTATTATTGCATCTTGGTCTGTGGAGTAAAATCTTTTAAAGCACCATTGTAATTTGTTCTTGCACAAGAAATTTCTCTGATTTTAAGGTGCCAAGTTGCCATTATTATTATTTGTTTAAGTTTATTACTGTTATTAATGTTTTCCGATTTTATGGTGCCAAGGTTTTTGTAAATGATCTTAAGTTGTATTGCCAGGTTAACTTATTATTGGATTTTGTCTCTTGTGTAAACTCTAAAAGCCCTATTGTAAGAGGTTCTTTGATTTTATGGTGGCAAGCTGTCGTTATTGTTTTTAAAGCTCATTCTTTTAACCATTTGTTAAGTTCTGTAAGTTATATGAATTTGTTGTTACTTAAAAGAGTTTGGTATTGGCAGTTTAATAAATTGTGTTCAGAGTCTACTGTTTGGATGTTATTGGGTGGAAACCCTTGGATAGTTGTCCTATAAGAACACACATTCCAATGTGATAATTTGTAAATCATCATGGTGAACTCTGAACTATTCTGAGCTGGTGAATCTCTTGTATATTATGACCACAAAAAGGACTTTTATTACTACCTAATTTCAGAATTTTGCTATCATGCTCATAACGCTCTCAATAAACCTTTCCTGCGTTTGATAAACGCCGTTCCTTTGTGCACTTAACCATTTATTTGGCAGGTTGGTGAAAATAGAAACAAAACTAATTTCAGTGCTTATATTTATTTATTATGCTGAAAGAAACACAATTCAGTCAGTTTTAGAAATTTTTGACAAAAATTATGGAAACTATGAAATGTTACTTACAAGCAACATTGCCAGCAGTAGACCACATTTATACATATTATAGAAAAAAAGGGTTTGCCAATAACCTCGAGCAAAAGGTTTCCTGTTTGTGAATAATTTAATTTATAAACACATATATACATTCCTGCTGCATAATAGAACTATTTGATTTTCCCTTCTAGTTCTCCTTGCAATTAAATTTTGGGAAACTTCAGACACACCACCATGAACCAAAATCTTAAAACCCAATTTGTGTGGCTTGTTTTGAATATACAGGGGTGGCAAATTACCTGCTCTTGTACCTTTATATGGAACCATCATCTCATCTATAGAAAATTCCGACTCTTGTTTCTGCTCATGGCAGTTCTTTACAATTGACTCAAGAATTGGTCTTATTTTGAAAAGTCTGTCAGAAGAGTTCACAGCAATGCAGGTATCGGCGGAGTTTCTGAAAGCGCTTCAAACTGAAAATGCTGGTGACTTTTTCACAATTCATTGACTGAGACGAATAGTCAGTGTATGAAGGCATAGAAACAAGACCCATGTATATCAGAACACCGAAAAATTGTTCCATTTCATTTATATTGGTGTTTACTGACGTGGAAGTTCGTTGCACACAGTATAAGTTCGTTTCCTGCATAATTTTGTCAATTAGTTCTGAATCAAAGAATCTCCTGAAATAACCCAGTGGTGTATTGCCTTCATCAGAAAACACAGGAGAGAGACTTTCTGACCTAGCAGTTATATCTTCCTTTACACACATGTAAGTGACTGCTTTTGTAATTTTCTTTTTCACTTGACTGACACTTGCATTAGAAGGATTCACTGCAGAAGGTCCTTGCACATGTTCAGCTTCTGAGATTTCACTTCCTGAATCAGAATCAGTTTCTGGTATAACTAGGTTATGGAACTGAGATTGACACTCTGGAATATAGTCTGGATCATCACTACAGCCCGCCAAAACGTCGAGTTCAGAGTCTTCAGATTCGCTTAGATCAGACAAAGCCGAGTTTTATGGTGGTACTACTATTCCTCTTCCTTTTTAATTCCATAAAATATTCTGGAATCCATAGCTAAAAAGCCCCTGAAAATAAAAGTATCTACTCTGTCACGCTGTAAGAATATGTAATACACTAATGGTACATGTCCCAACTAAGGACAATGTTGCTAACAGGCAACATAAATGTTTTATCCTATTTACGTAATTCAAAACAATATTAGATTGAAATATTTCTGCCATAAACTCACCTCTGGGTATTTTTTGAAGAAAATCTGCTAAGATTACTGCCAATTTATTGAAATCCACTCTTTCAGAACCAAAATAAGACACCCCTGTTGCTCACACGAGGAGATCTCTGTAACACCACTGCACAAACTGCCATCTCGTGTGGAAAACCTTGAACTATTACAACAACTGGCATTCGCAATGTGTAAAGGAACGTTGCCTGGAGGCAACAATGCCAGTAAACGGCACTGGGAAGTTTTTGTTGTCCCATAAGGCCAACGTAAATTTGATGTTGCTTGAGAGCAACACTGCCAAATAAAGGGTTAAAATGAATATCACAGGACCATTTACCATTAATTTGCGATGTTCTTTCTTGAATAAACATTATTCGTCAAAATTCTCTGTCGACAAAATCGATTACAGACATTAGAACAGAACCCTTTTTATTAAATTAATAATTTATCTCTCATTTTACTTTTCTGTGTAAGTTTTTAATTTGTAATTGTGGCCTGTGCGTAGATTATTTGACTGCAGGATCACAGTTACAGGTTATTATTTGCAGTAAACTAGTTGCAGGGCATGAAAGCAGATGTGCATGTCTCAAATTTGTGACTATATTGAAACTTTCTTTTTAAACAGAGCCGTGTATAGCCCTGGTGCCTAAAGTATGAGCAATATCAGACATGGTCACAACTGTTTTGCTCATATGAACTGCTGTTTAGATGAGCAACTACTTAGCAGTAACCAGTAGGTACTGTCGCATATCAGATCAAGTTTCACACAAATAGTGAGAATCGCTCTGCTTGGAATGTTCCACCCTGTTTCAAGATGGTTTAAGGCGCGCTACTGACTTCAAGGCTGACATCAAAATAAAACCCCATCCACTCTGAGTAGGTTTACAGTAATGCTGAATACCCTATTGTGTATGCTTCGAAAACACTGAGTCACGTGCAGTAGTACTACTTGGAGATAGAAAAAGAAGTCATTACTATTCTGTATGTGTTGCAACAATTTCATGTTTTTCTATATAGTTCCAAGTTTCATCTGATTCTTAATTATACATCTCTGGTTTCTCTTTTCAGTCCTTCAGTATCTTTGCTAGACAAAGCAGCCAGTCGCTTGCAATACTGGGCTCTGTCTTTGCCACACTACAATTATGAGATTTATATCCGACACACATTCCAGCAAAGTAGTACAGATGCTCTTTCCCGATTTCCGATTGGCCCTAATTCAGCCAAGATGATCAGAATGAACTGTTGTGTTTCCATTTGGATGTTGAAGCCCAAAACGCCATGAATGGTTTTACCAACACCATAGTTTGGTGGCTGTCGTGACCGTCCTATCCTATGTCAAGTTGTTCAGTTTGTCCCATACAGCTGGCCAGATAAACCAGCAGGCTGAGCACTGGATGCTTTATATGATTGTAATGCTCTTTTCCACTGCCTCTCAGCTCTTGATTGTGTGTCACTGTTGGCTACTGAAGACTCGGTGCCCAGGGTTGTGATCCTGTCTGCACTGCAGCAAAATATCATGCTCATTTCCACCTGGTCCACTGCTATGTATACTGTACAAAATTTCTGGCTTGCTGCCACATATTTTGGCTGGTTATTGACAATGAGATCACATGCGCTGTAACAGCCTGCCCACAGTGCACCATCTATCAAGTGACACCCCAGACCTCTCTTTCTCCATATGTTCTGCTGCCTGCATCGCCAGTACCTTCCCCGATGTGGACATGGATACAGCACCATCATTGCTAGTGCTCCCTTATGCTCTCGTGGGAGAGTGGGCACCGTGCTTGCCTGCGCTTGTGCCATTTCACACCATATTTTCCTGTGACAGAACGACACCTACTGCAGCAGTCTTTCCTTCCAACAGAGACATGGATATCTCCACAGGAACACTTTTCCCCGAGGGGAAGTGTGTAATCAAACACCACATGATGCAAGTGTCTTCACACCTGGCCTACAGAGGTTGCCTCATAATATGAACAGACATTGCAGCAAATGCTGTGTCATGCGCACACGAGCCCAACATAAACCCAGTGCACACAGTCTTCAGCACCACTTATATTTACTTGCTTATTGTGTGCTCACCTACATGACTGTATATGCATGTGCTCTACATGTAGTTATGAAACTTTGTACTGTTCTATATTTTAATCAGTGTTTTTGTGAATCTCTTCATGTGGAAGCAGCATAAAACTTGGTTGGTTTTACTTCTAATATTGTGTCTGTACATTACAACTGGGAGTCCCACAATTCTCTACCCAATAACGCAGGTCCAGAAATCTTCAGTCTAAGCCATCACAGAATCAATGGATCATTTGGTTTAGATTCTAAAGTTGGTTCCAAACCAGTCAATTCTGGGAAATATGCTGCAAATTGTGAAGTCTGCTGGCATCCCCATGTGAGGCCAGCAGTTTTCACCACTTCTGCCAGCTGCCTGTATGAACTAAGCATGGTATCAGAACCCAAGTGACACATAATTGATGCCAATGTGATCTGCAATTTATAGATGACTGCCCCTTGTACTCACGATAGCCACAGAAAGCACCTCCTCCACATCTCAGGGTGAGGCCCCACAGTAGACACACTTACTACATATGGGATTTTTCCTAACCCTGGATGCTTTTTTCTTAAAGGACTCCATAATGAGCCTAATATTAAACCTCCAGAGATAACTAACAAACAACTCCTCCTGTGTGCTGCTGAAGAACATGCCACCAGCCCACTCACAGGGTTAATGGGCGAGGCCAGCCATTCAGCATCCGCATTGTCTCTCTGCCTCAAGTGATACAATGTGTTACCAGCCACCCTGCAGTGTGGGAGCAGGTACTTGCATCGGGTGCTCTGAAAATTACATCAGCAGTAGAGCCTATGGGCAATACAAGCAACACCTGAGGTGTTCCATGGGATGCACCAGATTTTCTCCCCACTAGTACATCCCAAAACACCTGACTAAAAATGGCTGAAAATGACAAAAAGCGAATTCAGTGGTTTGCACATCCTATCCACTCTAGTACTACCAACATAAGAATTAACTATAAAAGTACAGAGAGAAGACTAAATATCTACCTACTATTCTAGTTAAGTGTTATCAATGCGAGGCTGACGCCTTACTGAGCTGTGTAAATGACCATTCAAAAGATATGACAGTTGCCCTATAATCTGCACAAATCTCCTTTTGCAGTTATAAATACACTCCTGGAAATGGAAAAACGAACACATTGACACCAGTGTGTCAGACCCACCATACTTGCTCCGGACACTGCGAGAGGGCTGTACAAGCAATGATCACACGCACGGCACAGCGGACACACCAGGAACCGCGGTGTTGGCCGTCGAATGGTGCTAGCTGCGCAGCATTTGTGCACCGCCGCCGTCAGTGTCAGCCAGTTTGCCGTGGCATACGGAGCTCCATCGCAATCTTTAACACTGGTAGCATGCCGCGACAGCGTGGACGTGAACCGTATGTGCAGTTGACGGACTTTGAGCGAGGGCGTATAGTGGGCATGCAGGAAGCCGGGTAGACGTACCGCCGAATTGCTCAACACGTGGGGCGTGAGGTCTCCACAGTACATCGATGTTGTCGCCAGTGGCCGGCGGAAGGTGCATGTGCCCGTCGACCTGGGACCGGACCGCAGCGACGCACGGATGCACGCCAAGACCGTAGGATCCTACGCAGTGCCGTAGGGGACCGCACCGCCACTTCCCAGCAAATTAGGGACACTGTTGCTTCTGGGGTGTCGGCGAGGACCATTCGCAACCGTCTCCATGAAGCTGGGCTACGGTCCCGCACACCGTTAGGCCGTCTTCCGCTCTTCGCCCCAACATCGTGCAGCCCGCCTCCAATGGTGTCGCGACAGGCGTGACTGGAGGGACGAATGGAGACGTGTCGTCTTCAGCGATGGGAGTCGCTTCTGCCTTGGTGCCAATGATGGTCGTATGCGTGTTTGGCGCCGTGCAGGTGAGCGCCACAATCAGGACTGCATACGACCTAGGCACACAGGGGCAACACCCGGCATCATGGTGTGGGGAGCGATCTCCTACACTGGCCGTACACCTCTGGTGATCGTCGAGGGGACACTGAATAGTGCACGGTACATCCAAACAGTCATCGAACCCATCGTTCTACCATTCCTAGACCGGCAAGGGAACTTGCTGTTCCAACAGGACAATGCACGTCCGCATGTATCCCGTGCCACCCAACGTGCTCTAGAAGGTGTAAGTCAACTACCCTGGCCAGCAAGCTCTCCGGATCTGTCCCCCATTGAACATGTTTGGGACTGGATGAAGCGTCGTCTCACGCGGTCTGCACGTCCAGCACGAACGCTGGTCCAACTGTTCTTATTTCAATTTCCAGGAGTGTTCATTAAGTTACACTCCTTAAATGCAAAAACACCCAAGGTATTCCTTCCTTGTTCTGACTCTGTCTTGCAATAGTCATTTCATTGTGTACTTTTATTTGTGCCACTATTTTTCTGTGTCCTTTCTTTCTTTTGTTTATGATATACTGAAGTTTCTTCAGGTCTTGTTCTGTAGAGCTTAGTGTTAACCTTATTTCATGGGCATCTATTTGTTTCCTTTTCAAGGCTGAACTCTTGACTTTTATTTTTTTCAAAGCCTTGTATTACAGTGGTGTCTAGGTTGTGTAACTCTTATAACAATGGAAAAAGTCACATATCCCTGATAGCAAATATTTTTGTCTCTTGAGTAGTTGTCAACATTTTCCATATCTTTGCTTAGTGCATTGTAAACACAACATTATCAAATACTGGCATCATGGAGGTTTTTGCATTCTTCAACATTTCGCAATATTCTTCATTATTGAAAAGTATGACTTTGAGTTTCCATAAGCCTCTTGCATGCTAAATTTGTTATTTAATCTCATTAATCGCGCATATCTAAGTGTATGATGTGAAACGCCAGTCGATTAAACTTTGGATGGTAGTAACTGTGTCTTAAGTTGGAGTGATACATAAACGCCATCCAGACATCTCGCCAAGTGATTTGTAATGGATGTGCAAGCCATGCTTGGGCTTTCACGTAGGTATCTATCAAGCTCAACCATTTGACGATATGTCACAGTTTCACTGATTTATTGAAATTTAGTGTTTAGTCTTTTGGATTATGTATGCAGTTGAAGTCTGTTGCTGGAATTATTTACTGATACTGCAATGCTATCCCATATTTTAAAAAATACTGCTCTTTTGTGTTCTTGACTGATCCTTGATTGTGTGTCGTCACTGATCATTCTGCTGTTATGAACTACTTTCAGTCTGTTGCGTGTTTTGAAATTATCTTATGGATCAATTCACCTTCATGAAAGAAAGTTTGTTTCTGCAGAAAACTGAAGTATGTGCAGAGATGCTCCTGCCACAATCTCTTCACTTATCACCAGTTCCCTATATGTTTATCCGATTATGAATTTTATGATTCAGAGTCCTGTGTATTATAAAACCAATGAAATGTGCCATGGGTACAATACAAGAGGGAATGCCAACCTCCCTTGTGACATCAGAAAAAGTGGAAAGTATTTCAATGTTAATGTACTTAATTCACTGTCAAATAACATGAAAGATCTGTGCAGTAACGGTACATCATTTGAAAATAAAATAAGGATGTACTCAATTGACACAACAGTTTGTTCATTAGACGACTTACTTAATGGACACAATAAACTGTTTTTGCATACCGTAAAATGGGATAATTTGAAACGATTTCTGATCTCAGTCTTTCGTAGTTCCTATATTGCTTTTATTAGAAGGAAATTTCTTGCACTTCACTTTCATGTGACAATTGTACTGTACTGAACAGGGGACCTAGAAACGATGGAGAGGGTTCATCCCAGCGTGGCCCTTGGTGGTTCACAAACCCACAACAGGCCACAGCAGTCCACCCACCCCACCACTGCCTCACACTGAACTCAGGGTTATTGTGCAGTTCGGCCCACAGTGGACCCCGGGAACTTCTCATACGAGATGAGTGTAGCCCCATATGTTTGCAGGTAGAGTAATTATGGTGTACACATATGTGGAGACTGTTTGCACTGCAATCGCTGACATAGTGTAACTGAGGCGGAATAAGAGGAACCAGCCCACATCATAGAAGGCAGGTGGAAAACAGTAGTAAAAAACATCCACAGGCTCGCTAGCACATCAGATCGTGAAACTAACCCACCTGACAGATTCGTGCCAGGAACCGGCACACCTTCCAGCTCAGGGATCAACGCAATAGATCTCGCGGCTAGACAGGTGGGCCAGGTGACATTTAGCTGATAGGGTTGAAATTCTTCCAAAAAATTTTTGGAACCACTTTACACCAAAAAAGTTCATTTTTGTGCCTGTTTCAAGTATCATCATGATAGGGTGTCACTTGAAACAGAAAGTATTTTGCTGTCAAATGTCATGGTAACAGTATTCTGGGATACATACAACACAGGGGTTGTTTTTAAAATGTCAGTGAAATAGCATTGTAGGTTTTGCTATCTCGTAATACTAAAATAATAATAAACAATATGTAGCGGAAATATTTTATGTGAATTAAAATGAAATCACATTGAGTACTTATACAATAAGTTTATTTCAAATGACAAAATAATAACATGTGTGATGTACCTCTAAAAGTATTAACAAACTAAAGTAGTTCCATTACTTAAAATGTTAAAATTAACTGAGATGACAGAGATAAATGAAAATTTATAGTACAGAGAAATGAAATCATATTTTTCAGTACATAGGTATTGTCATCTTGAAAACTAAATTATTTAGTTACATTAAGAAGACCACTTTTTCCTAAAAGTTCACTGTAGTTCAACTGGGAAGCAGTGTCGTCCCCTTCTTACAAACAATATCGTCAACATTCGCACACTTATATCATATTCAGATCGATTAAAACTATGTTATATGCATTTGTAGACTTCCTCATAAATTTAAGTGTTATGCATTCCCATGAATGTTTAAAACTTATGCAATGAAGTTTGTAATTCCTTGTTTCTTTGTTCCTTCACCATTTTTTCAAATTGCCCCACATTGGACATGTTCTTAAAAATATATTGTATAAAATGAAGATGCATTGATAATAAAATATTATTGCAATTATCTATTCCATCATGAATGGAAGCATATTTTACCTTTGTTTCACTCACTTGCATATCAAACTATAGCCATATGAATTAGCCTTTTGAAAGAAGTTCCCACAGCGTTATTTTTCATAGATGCACATTCATTGTACTTCATAATTTTTTAAACCAACTTACCTATGACAAATTAACGATCTACCACGCACCATCTCCCTATAAACAAAATACCAGTCTTGCCGATCTCGAAAAAACTAAAATCCTGACCAACCGTTTCAACTTCCCCCACTATTTTGAATTACCCCATTTTACAGCATATTTTAACTGCTTATTACTGTAAATATTGTTGAATAACATCTGATTATCCTTTTACTATGACTATTTTGACGTATTTATTGTATCTGTTTTGTTTTAGTTTCATGTTTTTACTTTCTCTGCAGTTGTTTTTTTATGAATTAGCTGTACTTTCTGTGACAGTCATTGTTACGAGTATGCAATGTATATTTATGTATTTTTTGATTCACTCTATATCCTATCGTCTCATACGTATGTAATTATTAATAGAATATGAGTATAAAGGAAAATGTAAACGTCACCATTCGATGGTGACGGTGCCTTCAGGCCCCGTTGCTATCATCTGTGGCTCGATGCTTTTCATTAGCCCATATATGACATCTAGAAGTAGCATTCACCCTTTGGGGGCATCAGATTTCTCATCGTTACCATTTGAGTATGCTCGTAAGCTAAAATCTGCACCATTACAGTAACGCCCTCACCATTTACGTTAGTTGGTGCTACCTTTAAAACTATGCGAGTAAAATTCCGATGATGAGTGTGTATACACTATCTAGCGGTAATGAGGTCATGAATGTGAGGTTCTCAATGTCTGTGAAACTTCTACTTTAATCATCAACATGTTTCCTTTTTTGCAATGTCTGCTGTGGTTGTTTGCAATCGAAAGACTCTGTAGTTGAAGTTTTGTAGACATCGAATGTGACACAATCTCAAGACTACAGAATCGATATTTCTCGATTCGTCGAGTCAACATGTTTACTTGTTTAGTGTTTGTTGCTGTCCCCACGTGTGATGGTTGGTCTGTTCACTGTTTACAGTTCGGTGTAGGTTAGCCGAGTGTTGTCATGGATGCGGAGGACTTGTTCCGTAAACTTTCAAATGGAGCGAAGTTTGATCTAAAGAAATTTCAATACGATGCACAGAAACTTCAGGTGAGGAACTACCCAGTTGTCAATTTTGTAATATGAAGCATGCCACTGATTTTTAATTTAGTTGTATTTTTCCAAAGACTGGTTTTTGGAATAGTCCCATTAGATCTATGATGTGGTCTAAATCCAAAGTAGTGATCAAATTTTTCGTTGTAGTGTTCGTCAAGTAATGCATTTCCATTGGTAAGATGTATAGGGGCAATTATGGTTGTATATATTTTCTTTTTCGAAATAATTATTCAATTTCCAACAGTCAAAATCTCATTAGTAAAAAAATCATTACACTATGAACAAAATACCAACCTGATTGTGGTCGATATTAAAAATCATTACACGAACCCACCTGTGGAAACAACCTTCGGTACGTTATTTGTTTCTAATATTAACAGTAGTCGTCAACAGAATTTCTTTCCGTATTTTTTGCAAACGAACCTGCCTTGATCAAATAGTGTCGCCCTGTTTAACATACCATCATTCAAAAAAAAAAAAAAAAAAAAAAAAAAAAAAATAAATAAATAAATAAAATAAAGCCTCTTTTTCATTCTACCACCTACGGATATGTATTCCTTTACTTGATGAAAATCTCTACTCTGAGATTAATTATATTAAGAATGTCGGCCATTAATAGGTACAAACCAACCATTTTCGAAAATAGAACCAATAATAGACTCGTCGCTCTTGGCTCTTCTGGTAGTAACGAACGTAAGAAGGGAAAAGCAAAACATATTCAATTTTAGGGCCTCTATCTTGGAGGTGTCCTCCGGAAGAAGTACGATTGCAAAATACATGTTCTACTAATAACAAGTTGAAAAATAATCTTATTTGTAATTTGAGACCAGTACATTCACCCTTAAAAAACTCAAATGTCTGTAAAATCAGCTGTGACGCATTTCCAGCCTGTTACATAGCATACACAGGACACATGCAATATTGTTACATTTGAAGAACATCTTGTAGCAAAAGAAGGTAAAAATATATATAACTCATTCTTTGCTGACCACTTATTAATTACAGTTCATAAGCCTAAAGAAGTTCCCAATATCCTACACACACACACACACACACACACACACACACACACACACACACACACAAAGGCAGGCTTCAGACTTGATGCCCTTGAAGAATTAGAAATTTTCAAACACCTTTCTCTTAATGATGGTTTCATTCTGAATGAAGAGTTGCAGCAATGTAATAAAAAATTCTTTAATAGTATAAAGCCTTTACTTATGATTGTGTATATCTGCCTCCTCATTTTCTTCAGAGTACATCCTAAACTAACATCTTCCTCTCTGCTTGTCTATACAGTGAGATACGATTTTCGAGATGATCACTTATATGCTACTTAAGTTATTTTTGTCAATGTAAGCAGCTGATTTCTTAGATTGTTAGTAGATGGAATGATTTGTTTCATGTCCATGTTGGGGTAACTTTGGCTTGTGTGCAGCACAGTCTGATGCCACCTCCAGTGACTCTTTGGTCTTACAGCCCCTAGCGGCATACAGTGTGCCACATTATGTAGCTATAATTTTTGCTGATAAGTATTGTTCTTACATCAATTCCAATACCTTTAATTTTTGTATGGTTTTAAATATGAGTTGAAGAATTATTTTATATGACAGGAGCATTTTGCTCATAAATCATATTCTGCTTTGCCTACATGTGAATACAGTCACCTCATAAATATGTTCAATATAATAACAATATATTCTTTGTTTTCCCTCTATATTAACGGGTTTGAAATCTTTTATAGGTATTTCTTTTTTTTTTTTTTTTTTTTCCCCCTGATGAAGGCACCCACAGTTGGTGTCAAATCTCGTCAAATCAAATCTTCTGAGATTATTACACAAATCACAGCTATAAACAGTAAACTAATTTGAGGATAATAAAAGAAAATGTTGTGGGTAGTCCTTGCAACAATCAGCTGATATGTTCCAGTTAATGTCATTGATTTACATTAATTAATTTGAACGTTTATGTTGACATATGACAGGAAACTAATGTCTGATATTTGTGCCTTGTGCAGTGCGAGGTCTGACACTAATTTTTGCACTTGACATTCTCATATTGTTGAACCCTTCTATTTTCAAGTGTTACCGGTAGCTGTTTGTATTGCTTGTTCTAACTATGCCACATCATATTGCTCATGTGGTTATTGGAACCATCAAAATGTACTGATATTAGTTATGAAGTGATTGAACTTTTCATTAGAGCTGCTTTGTGTAGTGTTATAAAAGAGCAAAAACAAAAAAAGAATTAGATTGAGCAAGCAATGTGGGGAAATTGTTACAAAGAATGGGTGTTACAAGATGTTAGAAAGTCAAACTGTTCAGCCTCCTGTGAAGAAGAAACTGGCACCTGGTTTCAACCTCCCTCCCAGACAATTGTCCACATTAAACAGAATCTGAACCAACCATGGGAATTGTGCAGCCTCCCACTTCAAGTGGAACATAACTTCAATGCGTGACTGTGATGCTACACAACAGACGATCCAGCACATCATCACTGAATGTAGAACAAGAAAGTATAATGACAGTGCTAGTGACTTTGCTCTTTCAACTCCTCAAACCATAGACCAAATTTGTAATCTAGATATACAAGTGTACATTTCAATCATGATAGATGTTGTATCTCTAGCCATATGCTTAATAAATAAATAAATGATTAGTGTTCTTGTGTGTTACATATCAGTTGTAGTATGTTATGTGTATATGTGTGAAAAATGTAACATTCTTTATCTTTAAGAAATAATGAATTTTTTGTATGGAAAAAGCTAAATCCGTTTTTGTATTGATGGTCTGACAGCCAAGGTTGGGTGTTCTGGATTTGGTGAAAATTTCAGTCAGATAGATGTTACTGTTATCTATGCAAGATATGTAGTACAAATATAGAGGGGCGGGTTACTCTGTTTTAGGATGCCAGGTGGGGTAACTAGAACATAAGGTTGCTAATGTAAAGTGTTTTTTTTGTGTAAATGATTGACCCATTTTAACTGCAATAGGCTGTCAATTTTGTTCTTTTAATGCACCATGCATATAAATTACATCACTGGTCAGTTTCGGCCTTAGGCCATTAGCAAATGTTTGATAATGATGATGTGCGTGTCACATGTTTGTTTTGTGTAGGCAGGCATCATCCCACCCATACACACATTTAGTGTCACAGATATGGTCTTACAACAATATCATAATTTGATAATGGTCTAAGGCTGAAACTGGCCAGTAATGTAATATAGGTGCAGCCGGCAGGGGTGGCTGAGCGGTTCTAGTCACTACAGTCTGGAACTACATGACTGCTATGGTCGCAGGTTCGAATCCTGCTTTGGGCATGGATGTTGTGATGTCCCTAGGTTAGTTAGGTTTAAGTAGTTCTAAGTTCTAGGGGACTGATGACCACAGCAGAGCCATTTGAATATATGTGCATGATGCATTCAAGGAATAAAATTGACAGCATATGGTGGTTAAAATGGTCCCATCACTTTGATGTTACATTGAGGCCTTGGACATGTACATGAAGAAAAATTTCTTTTTAACTGTTTGTGGTTTGCTTATCAGATATGGTAAGAACATTACTGAATTGGAACAGCCTAAGTATTAACAATATGTTTTATTGAAATGTCTAGGTTGCTTTGTTTATAAGTTTTACAAGAATCCAAAATATGTTACATTTCTGTTATAATTATTCTGGTTTTCTCACAGGTTAAACTTGTGCGCTACTTACTGAAGTAGTGACTAGCCAATTTTTAACTATATATGACGGATTACTTACATTGAATTTTCAGGTTATAAAACCAAAGCGTGTTGTTGGCCCCTTCCCTATACAGATTAACTCACAAAATGACGTTCAGCACAAGAAACTAGACTATGAAGAGCTCACGCAACCACAAGAGAGTTTATCAACTGAGCTGAAATTGATTGGTTCTATAACAGCTGATAGCAACAAGAAAAAGCATCTGAGTAACAAGGACATAAGAAATAAAGAAGCCGCTCTTAATCAGGAGAAGGTATGTATGGTTTTCATTATTTAAAAAAAAAGTCAGATTTTAGAATAAGTAGTGAATAGACAGAGCACTAAGGTCTTATTGTAAGAGATAATCTAAGGCATCCTAAATCTAGGTGCTGCGGAGTTACTGTAAGATTTTCATCTTTATTTCTTGTCCAAATGGCTATTTGTTTAACAGTGTACTTGTTACACATAGAACAAATGTAAATAATCATTAACTAAACAATAAATAAATCAACACATACTAAAATTATACTGCAACAAACCATTCTAAGTCAAACATTAAAGTACTAATTTCGGCTCAAATGTAGATTAGGGCAGTCATAGCAGTCTTCTCTAATATTCATAGGTTGCCACCACATCAGTTTCACGTAACCAGTTGGATTACACTTTGACGTAAACAGCGAGAGACAAGAAAAGAATCTTACGTATTTCTTTTGCCATAATTGAAACCATTCTCTTCTTTGCAGTTTTTTGCTGTTTGTGGTTTTGATCATGTATTTTTTCTGATTATGGCTAAAAATTTTATGAAATGGTGACATGTTGCAGTGCTGCACCTCTGTGATGAGAAACTGTTGTGCTGGAAATTATGAAAGAGAAAATTTTACCATGCACAGCAATGATATCAGGTTGTTTTCATATATAGAAGTGCCTGAAAGACAGGGGCTTTAGCCATCTCACTGTAGGCCACAAATTAATAAAATGTACTAGTGATGTCAGATTGCTCTTTAGGTTAGCATGATGTCTAGGTTAGGTTCATATGTGACGTTTTGACATACAGTAAATTCATCGTATTCATTCTCACAAATATTTTGTTTGCTATTTTCTGAAATATATTATGAATTGTGAGTTTGTGGTGACATTGGGTCCTAGTAATACAGCTTACATTGCTGCAAGAAAAATGAGCAGCAGATACATTAATAATATTTGTAGCCACAAATACACTACTGGCCATTAAAATTGCTACACCATGAAAATGACATGCTACAGACATGAAATTTAACCTCCAAGAAGAAGATGCTGTGATGTGAAAATGATTAGCTTTTCAGAGCATTCCCACAAGGTTGGCGCCAGTGGCAACACATACAATGTGCTGACTTGAGGAAAGTTTCCAACCGATTTCTCATGCACAAACAGCAGTTCACTGGCGTTGCCTGGTGAAACATTGTTGTGATCCCTCCTGCAAGGAGGAGAAATCCGTACCATCACGTTTCCGACTTTCATAAAGGTCAGATTGTAGCCTATCACGGTTGCGGTTTATCGTATCGCAACATTGCTGCTCGTGTTGGTAGAGATCCAATGACGGTTAGCAGAATATGTAATCGGTGGGCACAGGAGGGTAATATGGAATGCCGTGCTGGATCCAAATGGCCTTGTATCACTAACAGTCGAGATGACAGACATCTTATCCGCATGGTTGTAACGGATCGTGCAGGCACGTCTCGATCCCTGAGTCAGCAGATGGGGACATTTGCAAGACGACAACCATCTGCATGAACAGTTCGACGATGTTTGCAGCAGCATGGACTATCAGCTCGGAGACCATGGCTGCAGTTACCCTTGACGCTGCATCACAGACAGGGGCGCCTGCCATGGTGTACACAATGACAAACCTGGGTGCACAAATGGCAAAACAACATTTTTTCTGGATGAATCCAGGTTCTGTTTACGGCATCATGATGGTCGCATCCGTGTTTGGCGACATCGTGGTGAACGCACATTGGAAGTGTGTATTCGTCATCGCCATACTGGCGTATCACCTGGCGTGATGGTATGGTGTGCCATTGGTTATACGACTCTGTCACCTCTTGTTTGCAGTGATGGCACAACAGTGGATGTTACATTTCAGATGTGTTACGACCCGTGGCTCTACTCTACCTGCGAAACCCACATTTCAGCAGGATAATGCACGACTGCATGTTGCAAGTCCTGTATGGGCCTTTCTGGGTACAGAAAATGTTTGACTGCTGCCCTGGCCAGCACATTCTCCAGATCTCTCACCAATTGAAAATGCCTGGTCAATGGTGGCCAAGCAACTGGCTCATCACAATATGCCAGTCACTACTCTTGATGAAATATGGAATCGTGTTGAAGCTGCATGGGCAGCAGTACCTGTACACGCCATCCAAGCGCTGTTTGACTGAACGCCCAGGCGTATCAAGGTCGTTATTACGGCCAGAGGTTGTTGTTCTGGGTACGGATTTCTCAGGATCTATGCACCCAAATTGCGTGAAAATGTAATCACATGTCAGTTCTAGTGTAATATATTTGTCCAATGAATACCCGTTTATCATCTGCATTTGTTTTTGGTGCAGCAATTTTAATGGCCAGTAGTGTATTTCACCCTTTTTTTCCCTAAATATGTCATGAATTACAAGGTTGTCATTAGCTTGGAAACGAGCAACAATTAAATTTATTAATTTGGTTAACACAAATATATTTGATTCTTTCTACCAAATGTAATATGATTTCCAAGGTTGTGGTATTTTTACATAAAAATACAATATTTGTTCATCTCTTGCTTCCAAACGTGTCATCTGTCTGCTGCTTCCTCATTAGCTGTGTAGGATGAGTAGCTGACACACCCGTTTTTATTCCAGTGATAAAGCTGTCAGCATTGCTATATGAAATGTGTTAAGTATGACTCCAGCCTTAATCTCGACTTTACCATAATTTCATTTATTTTAACTGAGTTTGCAAAATTGGCCTAGGTTTTGGATATCATACTGTGTAAATCACAATTATTTTTGAAACTTCCTGGCAGATTAAATCTATGTGCCAGACCGAGACTCGAACTTTGGACCTTTGCCTTTCACGGGCAAGTGCTCTACCAACTGAGCTAACTGCGAAAATAGTGGAACATATACCTTAATAACACATGCTCAATAAAGATTACAAATAATTTACTTAATTGTTGTACTTTTAGTTTGTAAATGCATTAGCATTAATTAATATTATTAATTATACATTGATGCAGCGGTTACTATTTAACTGTTTTATTTGAGTGTCTGGTAATAAGAAACTTTCTGCTCATCTCCAGCAAGAAAAATATTGTGGTGATCCAGTTACAGTCTTCTTCTTCTCCTTCTCCCCTTTATGACTTAGGCAGTCTTGCCCATTCCACTAATGACAATCTTATTAGAGTCTAAGATTACATGTTGCAATCTTCTATAAATTTACATAAATTCATCATCTCAAGAATTGGCAGATTATTGATGTAACAGCACATTGTTTTCCAATGTAATCAGTGAGGCCTTTCGAATCTCTTCATCTGACAGTTCATATGTTCTTCCAGTTACAGCTGTGGAATGTGATTTACAGAGCATTAAGTTTTTTGGAACTGTTAGTGTATCTGATCTTTGGTACAATAAAGAACTCATCCACAAGGATTCATAAATAGTGGGTTTTCATTTCCTCGTAGCACATAAGCCAAATACCATCCGTTGTGATAACCGCAAGTGATAAATTCAGTAAGTCACACCACCTGCACCTGAGCCCACTTCAATTTCATAAATTTTCCTTGGAGGAATAAATGCATGATGACACTCTGTGACTCCTGTGGTGTCATAAAATCATTCTGCCAAGCTAATTTCTTATGTTGCATGTTCATCATGTGTCACATAGAAGAAAAGTGATTGATGCGACATTTGTTTTACCCCATTCATACATTTAGTAAATAGTTAATAGTTGATTATTCACAGGATTTTGCAGTTTAGCTTTGACTGTGAACACTGTGACACACTCCCTTCTCATGTGAAGTATCATAAAAATCCCATTATGTCTCATTTTCAAAATCATCAATATGATGACCGTAAGGTGGAGAAGTTTTTCACATTATTATATTATGCTGTTGAGCCATCACTGAAGTACACACAAACATAATAATGCAGTTCAGTGAGATTTAGTGCCAGACTCCTCACACTGCAGAGAAACTTGTTGCATTCTGTATAAAACACATAACATTTGCTCCATACGTGGATGACTCATGAGCACATAGTTTTGTGAGTTATACATGCATGCAGCAATATGCTTCTCTTTTCCACTCCAGTATTTCACTCATTTTATCTCAACAGTTCATCTCGACTGGAGTGACTTGATGTGTCAATAGAAATGAATACTTGCATTTTATTATTATATATTTATTATTGTATATTGGTAATACACTCCTGGAAATTGAAATAAGAACACCATGAATTCATTGTCCCAGGAAGGGGAAACTTTATTGACACATTCCTGGGGTCAGATACATCACATGATCACACTGACAGAACCACAGGCACATAGACACAGGCAACAGAGCATGCACAATGTCGGCACTAGTACAGTGTATATCCACCTTTCGCAGCAATGCAGGCTGCTATTCTCCCATGGAGACGATCGTAGAGATGCCGGATGTAGTCCTGTGGAACGGCTTGCCATGCCATTTCCACCTGGCGCCTCAGTTGGATCAGCGGTCGTGCTGGACGTGCAGACCGCGTGAGACGACGCTTCATCCAGTCCCAAACATGCTCAATGGGGGACAGATCCGGAGAGCTTGCTGGCCAGGGTAGTTGACTTACACCTTCTAGAGCACGTTGGGTGGCACGGGATACATGTGGGCGTGCATTGTCCTGTTGGAACAGCAAGTTCCCTTGCCGGTCTAGGAATGGTAGAACGATGGGTTCGATGACTGTTTGGATGTACCGTGCACTATTCAGTGTCCCCTCGACGAACACCAGAGGTGTACGGCCAGTGTAGGAGATCGCTCCCCACACCATGATGCCGGGTGTTGCCCCTGTGTGCCTAGGTCGTATGCAATCCTGATTGTGGTGCTCACCTGCACGGCGCCAAACACGCATACGACCATCATTGGCACCAAGGCAGAAGCGACTCCCATCGCTGAAGACGACACGTCTCCATTCGTCCCTCCAGTCACGCCTGTCGCGACACCATTGGAGGCGGGCTGCACGATGTTGGGGCGTGAGCGGAAGACGGCCTAACGGTGTGCGGGACCGTAGCCCAGCTTCATGGAGACGGTTGCGAATGGTCCTCGCCGACACCCCAGAAGCAACAGTGTCCCTAATTTGCTGGGAAGTGGCGGTGCGGTCCCCTACGGCACTGTGTAGGATCCTATGGTCTTGGCGTGCATCCGTGCGTCGCTGCGGTCCGGTCCCAGGTCGACGGGCACATGCACCTTCCGCCGACCACTAGCGACAACATCGATGTACTGTGGAGACCTCACGCCCCACGTGTTGAGCAATTCGGCGGTACGTCCACCCGGCCTCCTGCATGCCCACTATACGCCCTCGCTCAAAGTCCGTCAACTGCACATACGGTTCACGTCCACGCTGTCGCGGCATGCTACCAGTGTTAAAGATTGCGATGGAGCTCCGTATGCCATGGCAAACTGGCTGACACTGACGGCGGCGGTGCACAAATGCTGCGCAGCTAGCACCATTCGACGGCCAACACCGCGGTTCCTGGTGTGTCCGCTGTGCCGTGCGTGTGATCATTGCTTGTACAGCCCTCTCGCAGTGTCCGGAGCAAGTATGGTGGGTCTGACACACCGGTGTCAATGTGTTCTTTTTTCCATTTCCAGGAGTGTATGTTTTTCTACTGTGCTACAAACACACTACTGCATTAAAAGTTAAAAAAAGTAGCATCCATTACACGGGTGTGTTTAAGTAGTACATAGTAATTTCGGTTTAATTTTATTTTTATGAACCATTCTGCAAACCATGTGCAGTTGTTGCACATTTGGCAGTACATATTGCGGTATGATATTCTCTATGTCCACTTTGGAGTACCATCAAGAAAACTGAGACACATCTTAACAAATGGTATATGACTGTCATGTATTTTCCCCAAAGAAAAAACATTCTGTTATGAAATTGTAAGACTTTAAAAAAAATTTGGTTTGGGAGACTTTAGTATTTTCACAAATATAGTCATGTAACATGTATTTTTAAAGCTTATAAGAAACTGAATAAAACAACACATATATTAGGGCTGTAAGTCAAATAGTTTTGGAAATATTGCCACTTCAAGGTTTCATAATGCGACAAAAATTGCACAGTTTTTGAAACTTTAAAAATAGCTCAAAAAATTTAATTTTGGGCCTTACCTGTTTTGATAGGTGGAATAAAAGGATAACAAATTAATAAATCTAAATTATCAAGATTCAAATTTATTTTTTATTGGTTGATGTCGTACTCAATGATCCATTAATGAAAGGAGTCTGCTTAGTCATTTTAACTGTAGAAACCTTGTAAAATGTATACATATTACCAATGTAAGTTCCCCACTGTGCCTTGGGGTCTGAATGTGATAGAAAACCTCAGAAACTACTGCAGGCATTTTGGTATGATTTTTACTACTAGGTGGACTTACGCATGAGGCACATTTGTATATATAAATTACTAAAGCCGTACCAGACAAGTCATCTGGTTATAGATACCCATGCAAAGCTGGGGTGGATCACAAGTTTATTTATTTATTATTGATTGAGGTTTTCCTGTATACAAAGGTTTTATCTTCAACATAAAAAAACCTGGAAATTATGCCCTAATATCTTAATTTATCTTCTCAGTATGTCCCTGCAGGTGCTTCGATCTTGTTTATCTTCTTCCTCTGTGCCATGTGGTCATAGGGTGCCCCTTTCTCTTCTTTTCCTCTGATTTCCATTCCAGGATCATTTACAGAATTCTGGCTTCCTTCTTCTTACATGCCCGTGCCATTGTAACTTCCTTCTATCCATCACATCATGTATTCTCTCTCTTACTTCCATTCTCTTTATTATTTCATCGTTTCTTACTGTCTCTCTTCTAGAAATTCTTACTGATCTTTTCCAGAATTTTATTTCTACTGCTTGCAGTTTTTTTTTTAGGTGTTTCTGATTTCAAGTCCAAGTCTCCACACCATACCTAACTACACTCGCCAGTAACAATTTATATATGGATTTTTTTATTATTTTTTTTATTTTTATTTTATTTTATTTATTAATTTTTTGTTTGGATTATTAGATTTCTGCTCCAGAAGATTGAGTTGAGCATCCCAATGACCTTCCTTCTTTTATTAATTTCTGTCTCCACTTTTTCCGTGCAACTCTAAACTAGATCCCAAATAACAGGGAGTATTGACCTTCTTAATTTTCTTTCTCTCTATGTATAAATCATCTGGATCATTAGTGAGGTATTCTGTTTTCTGGTCATTAATATTCAATTGGGTACACTTATAATTTGCACCCTCCCTGTCTTGTGCTATAACACTTGATCGTCGGCAAATTGTAGATGATGTAAATAAACTCCACCTTTAATTTCTAGCTCCATCTCATTGCATTTATGAGACCATGTCTTAAGATTGATATCTATATATTTTTTGAATAATGTTGGTGACATGGGGCAACCTTGTAACAGACCCTCGCTTGTTCTTAATTTCTGTGAAAGTGTACTACCAGCTTTCGCTTGGCATATGTTATCTGTATACATTTCTTGTATTATTTTAATTAAAGGACCCTTTATATTTGCTGAAAGTAAAGCTCTCCAAAGTAGTTTTCTCATAACAGTATCATATGCTTTTTCTACGTCAATGAAAATTAATCCTATGTTTTTCTGATTTTTCCCTATTTTTCTCTAAGATCTGTTGTAATTTGAAAATATGGTCTATGCATGATCTACCATCTGTGAAGTCACATTGTTCTCCCTGGGTGTTATGAGTTTTAAAATTTATTTCCAGCTTATTTTTAATTATTTTCCCAAAAGTTGTCATTAATGTGTTTATAGCACAAATTCCTCAGTAGTTCGAGCAGCTTTTGAGATCTCCTTTTGTAAATATTGTATTAATATAGTCCAGCTTCATGTGCTTGGTTATAGAATCACTGTGTAACATTTTATTGAATAACTGTGTTATTAGTTTCACAGTTTGTTACCCCATATTATAAGAGCTCCAGATTTATATTGCCTGGTCCAGGTGATTTACCATTCTTCCTTGCCCTTAATACCGTACTCGCCTTGCTTTCTAAAATTTGGATCTCCTCCCCTTCCTGCTTTTTTCTTCCCCTGTTCCTTCCTCCAGATACTCTTCTCTATCCTCATTTAATAATTTATGGACATATTCTTCCCATTCTTTTGGTGTTATCAGTTGAAGATTGCTTTTGGTTTCTGTCTCTTGTCAAAGTTCTTTTAATACTGACCACACTTGTGTCGTTCTCACAAATCCTAGTTTTGGCACATGACCTTCCCCATGCTTCATTCTTTGCTATTCTTATTTTTTTAATCACTTCATTCTTCTTTTCGTTTTAGATTTTTCTACTTCTTATTTATCATTCAGCCACTGGTTGAATGTGTTCCTCTTTTCTTTAACTACCACTTTTATTTCCTCCGACCACCATTCTGGTGTACGGTTGTGGTTGTTTCTTCGTATGCTCAGCACCTCTGTAGCTATACTTATAACACTGGATTTTATGTAATCCTACATTTCCTCTGTACTTCCTTCAAATTATTCTTCCAATGCCTTTCTTTTCCCACTCATTCTGGCAGCAAAGAATGTTCGTATACTTTCATCTTGTAGGCTGTCAGTATTGAAGGATAGAGTTTGAGCTTTCTCAGGACAATTCATTTTAATGTTGCTAGAATCATTCTTTGCATTCTTCCATGGCAAAAAACTCTTCATTTTTACTAAATAATGGTCTGATCCACACTGGGCTCCTCTATAAGATCTAACATCTGCTGTCTTGAAACTACTTGTCAGTTTAGTGATAATATAATCTATTATAAAACCAAGTTCTCTATTATTCTGTTGCTAAGTATATTTATGAATATCCTTGTGTTTAATAAATGTTAGTAATTTTCAGATCAAGCTGTTCACAAATTTTAGTCAGTTGCTCTCCATTGTCATTATTCTCTCTCTCTCTCTCTCTCTCTCTCTCTCTCTCTCTCTCTCTCTCTCTCTCTCTCTCTCTCTCTCCTTGTTTTCCCACTTTGAACATGATTCTCTAATCCTACTCTTCCATTCATATCCCCCATGATAACTAGTTCCTTCTTCCTTGGGATTTTTTCTGTAGTCTAACGATTGTCCAGAAAATATGTTTCTCCTGGTCTCTTGCATCATTCCTGGGTGCATATACAACTTCTCTGGCAAATAGAGACATTTCTACCATAATAGTACGTTCATTAATAAATTTCCAATTTGTGATTCTCTTTTTTTCCTGCTTTGTTTATCATAATGGAGACTCATGATTTGGCTCTTACAGCTTTCGACACCCCACTCCAAATATGTACACAATTACCAAGTTGTTCTTCTTTGCCTTTCCTTGTGGTCTGAGAGTACGACAATATCCACTTTGAAACTGTTGAGTTCTGTTGGTAATATATTCAGTTTTGTGGAGATACCTTGCACATACCAGCATCCTAGTGGCACTTTCCTTTTTTCTTTGCCACTTTGTCATCCAATATTCCTGTTCTTTCAAATCATATTATTAGGTTTTTAGCATTTTAATTTTTCTGTGTGAGTGCGGAGTTGGCCCACTCTACAACCCCCAACCTTGGGGAACAGGTAATTTATTCTCGGGGGTTTTCTTCCTTTTGCCTTTGATGAGCCAGTATCACACTACAAGGCAGCAGCCGCTAGTTTTGGTCCACCCTGGGTATTTTATTTCCACGATACCCACCATATCTGGTGACCATTCCCCTGTCAACCACCTGGGGAGTTGACTGATGGGAGACTAGCACCTCCACATGTGAAGTTTATTTATATGTACCATAATATTTTTAATCTACCAACTGTCGTAAACACAATGTCAGATTTGGACCGTACTTTTGGCCTCGGTAGAGCACTGCATGAGGAATATAATTTCAGCATCTTATTTGGTCCACATTTTTTATGTAATTAGATCATAATCAGATCACAATAGTTGTCAAATTATAACTCTGTGTAAGCTCCAGTCAGGGCATTTCCTATTAAAGTGTCGCTTATCGAAGGCTGTTGTTTTCTTTCTAAAAGGAAATGTACCATGTAGATGTAAAGTTTGTTTTGCTGCCAAATCACATAAATATTTTAATTGTCTTTAAGTTCAATCACACCAACACTGAACCATGTTTGCATGGTTCAGAAATTGTGGTTGTTAACGATGTGCAAATATATCTTTTTTTGTTTATCTTTTTGCCCCCGAACAAATAATGGCATCATTCTAAAATCTTGTCTCCATGGACTCACTAACTCACTGAATGAAAGCCCAATATTTGCTCAAAATGAACTAGTTTATTTTGAAACTGGGGATCCTGTTCATGTTATTCTATGGAGCCTTGTGCAGATTTGCAAGTTTGGTCTTGTAGCACTTTAATAGCACACACACATCCATTTTTTTCATTATTAAGACAGAATTAAGGCATGAGATGGATTTTTTATGGCTGTAGATGTGTTACATAATTCCCAATCATCAGTCCCACACAATATTACTTTAAAGAATGTCATGTCTGTGGGTAACAATAGCCACTGAAGTAAACGTTATTGGCATATAATAAGAGCACTTATGGTGTAGTATAAAATACGGATGCCATATGAATTCTGTGTGATTTAAGCTGCATTACATTCTTTTTTTTATCTGCTAAGTAGACAATCAGTGTGGTGTGGTGTTTTATGTATTCATTTTGCAAGATCACTTTCTTTCTCAGTCGAATGGTGTGAACTGCAGATATTGCATTGGAATTGTCCAAATAGTCAGTGAATTATCAAGTGTCTTTGACATTTGAGAGAAATATGAAGCGATTATGTTGTTTTGTATAAAAAAAGTTGTTGTTGTAAGTATATTAATAAAGCACTAAAGTGCTTTGTGTTAGAAAATTTTTAATGTACTGCATGCAATGTTATGTGATCTTTAAATTCTTTTGCAGATAAATAGGTTCCGAAATCAACAGAAAATATCAGTAAAAGGACATGATGTACCTCCACCAATTGAAAATTTTGAACAGTTGGTAACAGAATATGGAGTTGGACAAGATATTGTTGATAATATTAAAAATCTGGGCTACTCTGTCCCCACACCAATCCAGATGCAAGCAATACCTGTAATGCTGAAGGTCAGTGAATTTCTTGTCTTTACAAAATCTATTTTCCTTGTACTTATTTTGTCATTTTATGTTATAATTCTTCAGTTGACATTTATAACATTTTTAGAACCAGCAGATTTTGGCTTGTGCACCAACAGGATCTGGAAAAACTGCTGCTTTCCTTGTACCTCTCATCCATCACCTTAAAGGGCCAAGGCGGAAAGGTTTTCGTGCAGTTGTAGTCAGTCCAACGAGGGAACTAGCTAAACAGACTTACAGGTGTGTGTGTATATATATATATATTAAAAACAAAGATTCCAAGACTTACCAAGCGGGAAAGCGCCGGCAGACAGGTACATGAACAAAACACACAAACACACACTGTGGAAGTTTCTTTCTATATATATATATATATATATATATATATATATATATATATATATATATATGTGTGTGTGTGTGTGTGTGTGTGTGTGTGTGTGTGTGTGTGTGTGTGTACATATATATTTATTTATTTATTTTTTCTCTCTCTTTAGGTTTGCAGATCATAGTTGTGTTGGTGTGTTGTTGAGGAAGGGAAGGAGAGGTGAACCCATTGCATAAAATCCCCCCCCCCCCCCCCCCCCCCCCCCCTGCCCTCCATCCCCACATGACCATGAGCTATCTATCACGAAATGTGCACCATGCTATTCCTCAGTTATATTCCTCGCTCACATCACTGAATGTTTTAAAATGTAAATCAACAAATACTTAAACACTGTTGTGTATAACATGTCCAGCTGTATGCTGATGAATCAAAATATTCAAGTCACTGTGATACCCTTACTCTACAAGACACTGCAGAGATGTTTGAAATTTAACTTGGGCATTGAGCAAAGTATGATGATAAGAAAATCTATGTCACATCCTCTCCTCTCACTGTGCAAATAACAGTGATGAATATTTCTCCACCACCGGGGTTTGAACTGACTAAATGGTTTGAGGACCAGTGCATAGGTACATGTTAGCGATCTTGTGTATGGATGTAAGTCCCTCAGAATGCGAAATAGTTTAATTGGTTTTTATAAACAGCACATTTTTCAGTTTTTAAGTGAGTACTTACCGACTTCTTTCTTACAAAAGGTCTTGCATTTTTATGAGTGTTTCATTAGAGGTTAAATTTGTTAAATTTTATGAGTTAGTGTGGATGTTACTTATGTCCCAGTTAGGGATTTAATCCATAGGAGGTGAAAAATAGTACTTTGTGAAATTAGTAGCATGGCTAGTTAATTACCTCACTGTTAGGAATGCCTTGTAGCATTCTTATGTTGGCAATCTGCTAGTAGTAGTAGTAGTAGTAGTAGTAGTAATAGTAGTAATAGTATGGTATTCTGCCCTACGGCAGGTCTTATCATGTGTTAAGCCTCTTCCACTTTTGTCTGTCCATAGCCTATCTTTTCATTTCTGAATATTTGCCTCCTTTGATATTGTCCGGCATTTGATATCTTCTTTTTCCTCTTCCCCTTTCTCCCTCCACCATTCCTTATATTCCTTCCTTCAATAAACAGACCCTCCTCAATGTCCAGTCCAGTTCCGTTTTCTCTTTCTGATGACTTCCAGCATGTTTCTTTCTTCTCCAACTCTTCTGAATACTTCATCATTCCTTACTCAGTCTTCCCATTTCACTTTTTCCATTCTTCTCCATATCCACATCTCTAATGCCTCCAATCTTCTTTCATCTTCCTTCCTCAATGTCCAGGTCTCCACACCATATAGAGCAACGCTCCAGATGTAACATTTGGCAAGTCTTTTCCTCAGATCTTTGTGTAGTGGTCCACAAAGTAATTTCTGTTTCCTCTTAAACCCTTCTTTTGCCATTGCAATTCTTTTCCTAATTTCTGTTGAGCAATACATATCATCCATTATTACATTTCCCAAGTTATTGAAGTTATTTGCTTGCTCTATTTCCACTCCCCCTATTTTCATACGGCATTTTCTCCCCTTTCCTCCAATTGCCATGCTTTTCGTTTTCTTCTTGTTAATCTTCATTCCATATTCTTCTAATTTTGTGTTTAGACCATCTAATATTTGTTCCATATTTCTTGCACTCTCTGCCATCACAAACATGTTGTCTGCAAATCTTATACACTTCACTCTCCGACCCCCTATACAAACTCCTCTCTTTCCATCAAAACTTTCACTAATAATTTCCTCCAGATATATATTGAACAGTGTTGGTGATAAACAACAACCTTATCTTACACCTCTTCACAGTTCAATTTCTTCACTCATCACACCTCCTATTTTTACTCTTGTTCTTTGTTTCAAATATAGAGCAATCTGCTATATTAACTGATAATTTATTGCACACTTTCCTTGACAACAGGAGAGGTAATCTCATCTTATTTGAATAACGTTGAAGATAATTTTCATGATATATGCATATAAAATACACAGACAGAAAAAATGCAGCTCCCTGAAGGATAAGGTCATTGTATTGAAAATTGATGTGACAGGTAGTTCATCATTGTAGGAGTATACGATAACAGATTCAGATCAAATGATACACAAGTATCACAATAAAGGATGCCGAAACCATCATTTCAGTATACAACGTACCCCTCTCTGTTGGCAAAATAGATCTGTATCTTGAATACATATGATCGTGAATGTATTGAATGGCATCCTGTGAAAGATTGTCCAAAGCATCTTGCGCCTTTTGTTGTAATTTGACATTGGTCCTTACAGGCTTTGGAGAACAAGTAAGTTTCCCCTTCATCATGTCCCACAAGTGTTCAGTTGGTAAAAGACCTGCTGGCGAGGGCAGTTGTAAACCACAAAGAGCTTGTCGTGTTGCAACAGCCATGTGCGGATATACCTGGTGCCGATGAAAAGGAAAGTCACATTCCCGTTGGGGAAATGGCAGCAGTACCCTGTGAATTGTAGTGGACTCTGGTTACTTTGCCCTCCAGAAAGACCAGATGTGACTGTGGGTTGTAACTGATGGCCCCAACACCATAATGCCTTAGATGAGACCTGTGTGTTGTGAACGAATACACTTTGGAATAGGCAACTCACAAGGCCTACATATGTATGTCCATCACTCCCATACAGTCAGAAGCTGCTCTCATTGCTGAAGACAACAGAGTGCAATTCTACTCTCCAGTCAGCTATTTCATGACACCAGAGTAGCCACGCTTGTTGGTGTCACAATGTGAGTGGTAGCCTGGCCAGAGGTCCCCATTTGTCCCCGATGACACAGCAGATGCAGCATGTGCCCTGATGTCATCTATGGATGATGTTTGGTCAGCTACCTCTGCTTACATAATGCATCATTCTTGTCTGCACCAGGTGGACATTCAGAACCTTATCTACAGGTGTGTGAATGTTCCAGAGACCACTGTTGAAAGTAGTGACAAACCGATACATTCTGTCCAATACGTGCAGAGTGTATCGATACATCCACATGGCTTTCTGCAGGCCCACAATGCTACCCCAAGCTGAAGCTGTTCAACAGGAGTAGTTACTTAGCGGCTAGACTCAGCATAGTTACTGCCTGTAGAGTCAAAACAGAGGGTGCACAGAGAGGTGTCCGGAGCACCACCTGATTGCTGTTCACCATGACAAATAAATCGCTATCACTACAGCCCCTCAGTATGTGTAGTGTTATACCCTGGTGCCACTGAACGCAATCCTCATGGTGTAAGCTTTTTGTTCTGGTATGTACTGACTTGTAAATTGTGTAACTTATGAAAATATTAGAATTATGTGTCCTGTACAAATGGTTGGTTTTTGAATTCAATTAACAAGCTGCAGTGTCGTGTGTGTGTGTGTGTGTGTGTGTGTGTGTGTGTGTGTGTGTGAACTTAGTGTCTATTGCAGTGTTCCTTACACATACCTTACACTACTGTTATCTCTAAAATATTTAACAAGTTACAAATACCCATGGCATACTTGCAGCTATTTATAAGAAATCAGGATTGCTTCTGGAGCTATCCTATAGAAGAAAAAATCTTGGCAATAATTGACTTCACACCATACATTCTGTGCCATACGTGTAGTCAGCAATACAAGTTCATTAGAAATGGCCATTTTGAGCTCTGTAATTGTTTTTAGCAAAGTAGGCACATAAACAACTACTTTCACACACATCTAGAAATTCAGTTTGGATTTATTAAAAGATTATAATTGGAAAAAGTGAGTTGGAATCACTATTTGGGAGCTGAAGTCTGACTACAGTCGTAAGGGTCGAAGGACCCTGAAGGGAGGCAGTCATTGTGTTCCCTATGTTATTTATTGTGTACAGGGCAATTCAGGTTGAACACAGTGATTACAAACAGCTACAACTATTTAACACTTGCAAGACATCATAAGTAGTGCAGAAAAAGTAACAGACAGTTTTATTTTACTACCTTCGGTCATGTATACATATATGTGTACATGTTTTTTGTTGTCATTGAAATGAGAATGAAAGAGCAACTCAAACAGTTTTCCTTACAAGTGTTCAGTGTGAGCATGATATGTCACTCATTGAGTCAATAGGCAAGTTTTTCCCAAACCTTGATCAATGTGTCTGGAGTAATTGCTGCAACACTGCTGTTTCTAAAGCCAGGTAGACCAGCTGGTAGTGGAGGCACATTAACTTGGCCCTTTTTGAACTGTCAAAGGTAAGAACTGCATGATGTTAGATCATGTGTGAATGTAGAGATCATGCAGAAAAATTCTGTCATGCAGCCCTTTTCGCTCAATTCAGCAGTTGGATACAATGCTGTTTAAACTAGTCACATATTGAGCTATGCCAATGACCATCTTACTACTAAATATTCCATGGTTCAGCTTCTGCCAGTTGAGGAAAGACCTGTAGCTCTAGGGTAGCAAGATAAGAAACACCAGTTACAGTTCCTCACTGAAAAAGAAAGGCCCACAAATTTTCTGCTGTCATATGGATTGCACAAATAAACTTTCAATTTAGGGAAGTCTCATTACAGCTGCGCCATCTCGTGGGAATTTCCTGCCCCCCCCCCCCCCCCCCCCCTCCCCCGCCCCACAAATGTGCACATTACGTGTGTTCACATTTCCACTAGTTGAAATATCATACTGAAGATGACACAATCCAGAAAATCTGCATCGTCATGCAACAACAATTTGTTTGCAAAGTTCACACACAAACTGTAGTTTGTTGGCTGTAGAGCTTGTAACAACTGCAAACAATAAGGACGTTGTTGTAAGCATCTCCTTAAAAGTCTCCACGCGGATGTCACTGGAATTGGTAATTCATGACTAGCCCTCTGAACTGATTTCTTGGGAGTTCATATGAAACACTCCCACTCATTCAAAATGTTCTTCAAACACTCTTGGTTGTTCCACACTCTTCCTTCTGCACACAGTTGTACTAGCGAAACTTAATTGCTCTTTCATTTGATGTATTATTTATAGTTGTAAGTTGTATGTAATAATTGGTACAAAGCCCTAAAAACCTATGTATTCGTTTTGAAACACCCTGCACATACATTTTTTACGTTTATGACGACTGCCAGGATTTGAGCAACTTACCTATGTATTAAAACTGATAAAGTAAATCATTGACGCAGTATGAGGAGTGTACAGTATATCTTGCATTGACAATTTGCTTTCTCTTACACAGAGAATGTTTGAAACTGTCTGAAGGGAGAAACCTAAGGATCCACATTATCAGCAAAGCCAGTCTAGCTGTGAAGAAGTTCGGTCCAGAATCTTCTAAGCGGTTTGGTAAGTTTTTAGTCAATTATTGTCTGATGGCACCAATGTTCTCTCATAATCATATCAGGATTCTTATTTATGGTTGTCACCACTTCTCGTTTCTCATTTTCCATCTCTTTCTATTCAGCCAGTCTACTTCCTTGAGGCCTTTCACAGCCCCTCTATTGTAGAAACTTCATCCCATTTTCTAGGTGAATGCCTTCTTTTTCATGCAATCCATTTCAAAATTCATTTTGGCCATCTCTCATCATTCATCCTTTCTAGATGAAGGGGCCACAATAGCTGTTTTGTTTCCATTAGAGTGATTATCATTTTGCTGATGCCCATGGTCTCTGTTAGTGTATTATTCTGTTCACAATCCTTTCTTGAAATGCCACAACTTGCTGTCCAAATTCCATTTCCAGCACTAGTAACCTGTCTCTCTCGCTTTTTCTCTGCCTCATACTCAGCTCCCATGTCTCTTCCCCATTTATGGCAATAACTCCTATTATTGGATTTATAGATGATATGTTCCATCCATTTTGTCGAATTACTATCCCTTAGAACAGAACAAAACAGAGTTGAGGTATCTTACTGCTTTTCCCCTTGACATATTTTGTTACATATGTCGACTGTGCTTCTGCTGTGGGATGATAGGAGTACTCCCAAGGATCTGAAAATATCACCTCCTTTGATCTTACAGTCCAGTTTTCTATATTTTTTCCCCTCCTAGTGTTAATCATTTTTCTGAATGTTAATTTTCAGTCATTATTTGTCTTCATCCCTCTGCTTTTGTAGCATGTAGGTGCACCACTGTTATCTCCAGCTACAATAACCGGATCATTAGTTGAAAGAATGATGTTAAAGTGGTACCTTCTGAAGTATTCTCATTTCACCACACCTTTGTTCTCCAGATCTTTAGGGCTTCCTCTAATTAGATTTTTAATGAAACGGTGGAAACTCCAGATAAGAATAACAACAACATAGGAAAAGACGGATTGCTACTTACCATAAAGAAGATGCATTATGTTGCAAACAGGCACAATTAAAAGACTCTTACATAAAGCTTTCAGCCACAGCCTTCATCAGCAAAAGAGAAACATACACCATTCATACACACAGGCAAGCACACTTCATGCACACGACTGCTAACCCCGGCATCTCGGGCCAGAATGCAACTATTAAGTGCAAGCAGCAGTCTCGAAGGGGTGGGGAAGGTGATGGGATAGTAGTGTGCGTGTGGGGAGTGGGGAGAGACACTAACGCTGTGTGGCAGAGTGTGCAGGAACTATAAAGCCAACAAGTGCAGCAGCAGGAGGTTGTGGGGCAGGGATGTGAGGTAAAAAGAAGAACAGTGGGGAAAGATGGGCGGGTGCGTTGGCAGATGGTGGCAAATAAACAGAGTGGCAGACGAGAATAGGGAGGAGGTGATAGGCCATAGGCCAGAGCGAGCGGAAACTGTTAGGCAGAGGGTGTGGGAACAGTGTGTTGCCTTAGGTTGAGGCCAGCATAATTACAGGAGTGGAGAATGTGTTGTAAGGATAACTCCCACCTGCACACAGAAAAGCTGGTTGTGGAGGGGAGGATGCAAATGGCTCAGTTAGTGAAGCAGTCATTGAAGTCAAGTATGTTATGTTTTGCTGCATGTTGTGCAACGGGGTGGTCTACTTTGCTCTTACTCATAATTTGGTGGTGGCCATTTATCTATTTGAACAGCTGGTTGGTAGTCATACCAATACAAAAAGTTGTGCAATGATTGCAGCAGATCTGGTAATTGACATGTGGATGTTGGGTGAGCGACAGAACACTGCTTTAAGAGGGGTGGGAAGTATCTTGGGTAGAATGTCCCTTGTGTCCAGGCATGATGATAGGTAATCAAAGCACTGGTGAAGGATGTGGTTCAGTTTTTCCAGTCCAAGGCTGTACTCTGTGATTAAGATTTTTAATAAAGTTGGTGACACAAAGCATCCTGTCACAGTCCTTTGAAGAGTGGGAATGACTTGGAAATGAAGTTTCCTGCTTTAACCGTACTAGTACAGTTGGTATAGAATTCCTGTATAGCTTTAACATCTCTTGATGATCTGCAACTTGTTTTGTAGAATAATGTCATAGGCTCTTCTTTTTCAGATCCATAAGGACTAAAAGAGGCACTGTGACCTTATCTGTCTGTTTCTCTGTGTGTTCCTATAAAGTAAATATCTGATGTAAGTGTCAACATCCCAGAAAGTGACAGTGAATGACACTGAGAGTTATCTGAATGTGAAATGCTTTCTGGCGACAACTTGTAGGTGGACTTCACTATCTCCACTTGTGCTTTCTCATGAAGATGCTACTTAGTTGCATGTGGCAACTCAAATACTTGACCCATTTGTCAGATGTGTTAAAAGGATGGATTAACAGATTTCAGTGCTTCTTACCAAACTCTCTGATTACCTGATCTATGCCACTTGAACTGTGGCAACTCTGGTGAGGAGCTGCACATAAAACATTGTTAATTTCAATTCATGGTCTAGACCCTGTAGAATAGTGAGCCAAGAGCAATGCAACTGGTCAGGCTGCTTATGCTGATGATGAAATTCTAATGTATATAGTATATAGTGGCCCTTCTGATGATGGTGTTATGAAAGCAGCTCACAAATTTCTTTGAAGAAGTAGTTACTGAATAAGACAACCAAAGTAGATTTCCCTAAAGAAAGAATTTGTTTGTTGCTACCCAAGAGTGGAACAAAGAGCATTACAAGCTGTCATCAAATATATTTGTTGCAAGTGGTACAGACATCTTTATCGCTCTTCTTTTGCAAATCTAATGGTAGGAGTGGCAGGATCCACAATAAGTTCATTGCCATGTCCTGAGTTTATGGCAGGCAAACCAGTTGCTGTTGTTGAATGTTATTCTTGTTGGCGTCAGCAATATGAAGTGCAAGTTGTTGTGCAAGCTATTGTGATATCACTGACCCTGTGGTCAGCTTGAATTCTGGATCCAGGTTTGCTGTTACTTTTCTGCTTATTATTTTTGTTTCTTTGCTTATCATGGTCACAGTCGCAAGGATTTGCAACTGTACTTGTAATGGTTGAATGCAAGTAGTTAACAGTTATAAAACTTCACCATAGAGCTGAGATCTGTTCAGAGTGCATAAGAAGTGTTTTGTATCTGCTGCTGCTGCTGCTCATCCCTGTGGTCAGGAGCCAAACTGAGATTGGCAGCCAGGTGGATCTTCCACTATGTATTTTATAAAAAAGGCACTGTACTTAGCTGGAATTGGGAGTTCATATTTATATATATCAAAAAAAGTTTTGCATCACTTCGGTTCTGAGTGTTCCGGAGCTTGTACAGAAAATTGGAATAGAGATCAACATAAACATCATTTCTGCCCTTTTTATTGCTCATGAAAACCACACATTGTGTGCTGTACCACCATTCAGCGAGACCTTCTGAGGTGGTGGTCCAGATTGCTGTACACACCGGTACCAGTAGCACATCCTCATGCATTGATGCATGCCTGTATTCATCATGGCATACTATCCACAAGTTCGTCAAGGGACTGTTGGCCCAGATTGTCCCACTGCTCAATGGCAATTCACCATAGATCCCTCAGAGTGGCTGGTGGGTCACATCATCCATAAACAGCTCTCTTCAATCTATCCCAGGCATGTTCGATAGGGTTCATGTCTGGAGAACATGCTGGCCACTCTAGTCAAGTGATGTCGTTATCTTAAAGAAAGTCAGTCACAAGAAGTGCGCGATGGGGATGTGAATTGTCATCCATGAAGACGAATGCCTCACTAATATGCTGCCGATATGGTTGTACTATCAGTCGGAGGATGGCATTCACCTATCATACAGCCATTACGACACCTTCCATGACCACCAGCAGCGTACATCAACCCCACATAATGCCACCCCAAAACAGCAAGGAACCTCCACCTTGCTGCACTCACTGGACAGTGTGTCTACATTCAGCCTGACCAAGTTGCCTACAAACACATCTCCGACAATTGTCTGGTTGAAGGCGTATGCAACACTCATCGGTGAAGAGAATATGTTGCCAATCCTGAGCGGTCCATTTGTCATGTTGTTGGGCCCATCTGCACAGCGCTGCATGGGGTCTTGGTTGCAAAGATGGACCTCATCATGAACATCGGGAGTGAAGTTGCGTATCATGTAGCTTATTGCACACAATGTGAGTTGTTACACAACGTCCTGTGGCTGCACAAAAAGCATTATTCAACATGGTGGTGTAGCTGTCAGGGTTCCTCCAAGCCATAATCCATAGGTAGCGATCATCCACTGCAGTAGTAGTCCTTGGGCGGCCTGAGCAAGGCATGTCATGGACAGTTCCTGTCTCTCTGTATCTCCTCCACGTCCGAACAATATTACTTTGGTTCACACCAAACCACCGGGACACTTCCCTGTTCTGAGAGCCCTTCCTGGCACAAAGTAACAATGCGGACGCGATCGAACCACGGTATTGACTGTCTGAGCATGGTTGAACTACAGACAACACGAGCCATGAACCTTCTTCCTGGTGTAATGAGTGGAACTGATCGGCTGTTGGACCCCTCCGTCAAGTAGGTGCTGCTCATGCATGGTTGTTTACCTCTTTGGATGGGTTTAGTGACATCTGTGAACATTCAAAGGGACTGTGTCTGTGATACAATATCCAGAGTCAACTTCTATCTGCAGGAGTGGAACCGGGTTGATGCAAAACTTTTTTGTGTGTGTGTGTGTGTGTGTGTGTGTGTGTGTGTGTAATATTACTTGCCCCGTGGTTATGTATTGCATCCTTTAACACACAATACAAGAAGGATGAAACTGAGGATATCTTCTTGTCTTCTGATACATCACCCAATGAGGAAATGCTTTGCTATTTTAGATTTGTCTGGTTGGCCTAGGAATTTGTGTGTGACATCACAACAGTCTTAAATCACACAATATGTCTGGCCAATGTATGAGATGCCACATTCACACAGAGCCACATAAGTGCCTTATTTCCTGAGGCTAAGGCTGTCTTTGACAGAATCCAACAATTCCCTTAGGCTCACAGGCGAACAGAAGAAAAATGTTATGTTGTATCTGTTGAGGTCTCTTCTGACAATGCCCATGTTGTTGTTTCACATACTGATTGTAATTGAAAGCTGTTTCAATTATTTAACAGTCCTGCGTACTGTACGTTAAACAGTTACCTGAATGGCAAGATCCAGAGGGAAACCCAGACCCTTCTAAAGAAGATTTCACTTCCATTTAATATCATTAAGAATTTGCATGAGCAGGTTGCTGTTTCTCCAAGACTCTTTGGTGTGCTGAAAATTCACAATGATGAGATGCCCCTTTGCCCTATGGTAAGTAATACGGGATGTACACCTGTATCAGGCCTTGCCAAACAGCACTTCATGAGATGCTTCCCTAGTGCTCTGAGCACAGTGATGAATGTGGCTAAGGGATGAGAAGGAAGAGGAAAATGAAAGCTGTAGCCAATTGCCAACTGTGCAAAGTAGTAACAAGGCAGTTTGCTGACAATAATAGTTTTCTTAAATCAGATTTGTGTTCTGTTTTGGGAATACTGTGGTGATTACATACCTGTATAAGAAGGAAAAGAGTGGAAAAGCCCCATCTTTCAATGTCAAATGGAAATAGTCTTACCTTTTGCATCGTTTAAATGTCATACAGTGTGCATAGAACAGAAAGATTACCCATGTTTCTTCAATATCCACAGTCAGTCCAAATGGCCAGTTTGTGATGGATGTCAGGAAAAATGATACAGTACCATTCCCAGAAGTGTCAGTAGAAAGGAAAGTGAAAGGAATGCTGGGACATAGCATGTGTTGCAAGCCATCTCACACCAGTTTGCATTTGGAGGCTATAAGTTGGTTACAACTCTACACAATGTGGAGATTTATTGTGGACATTGCTTCACAGAGCACATTCGTGACCAATCCTGACAGCCTTCTCAATGTGATTCAACATCTGAGAACATGAGACAATGACTAATTCGACAAAAAATTAGTCCGGCCAGTCAAATAAAATGGAAGAAAGGACCACCAAGTGTTACATATTTCTCGCCTTGTGTTGGTGGTATTTCTGCAATAATTGGAAGAGTCTTCAACAGAATAACATTAAATGTATCTTTCATCACCCCGTGACACCAAGAAATTTTTTGGTTCTCTCTTAGACGATCTCAACCTCCCTCAGGAAACAGATACGTAGAGGATGTGTGTGTGGGGGGGCGGGGGGGGGGGGGGGCATGCACCAATGTCTGTGTTTTTGTGTGAAATGTCTTACATTGACTTGACATGCTGTATGCCTTAATATTGATATGATGGACACCGTCATCATATATGCCTGGGCCATCCAGATAAAGCTGTGGAATATTGCCTAATCACATGACACTGCTTGTCACAGGAGACTGCTTTGTATACAAGAAGATAATATCCTGTTTAATCCTTATAGGACTGTGTGATAGTACATGATGCAGTCGTCCATCTAGAAGCGACACAGTCATGAAAAAAGCCTCCATAAAAAGACAGTGCAGGCGTTTGCAGCAGTAACCAGGCAGTAACTGCCTAACGATGCGAAGCAGTAGCCTCAAAGACATTTTGTGGTATTATGTCTTCTTCATAGAGGTTACCCAAGCCATAAACTTATTAAAGGAGTGTGTAATTTTTTCACCCGGGCTGCAATTTACTTAAACTTTTCCATTATTTCACAACTAGTGTAAGCTTTTTAAAGGCATCATCCTATGATCAGCAGTAATGCAGTGTACTTATCTACACATTTGATCACTGTGTAATGGCTGCAAGAAGCAGCAACTCTTTGTGAAATGAAGAAAATGTTTAAATAAATAAAAGCTCGAGTGAAAAAATGCCGCACCCTTTGATTCTGCGAATTTTATGTAACTTGATTACAGACCCTCGAGCTGTGTATTGAACAGATCTGCTGGGAAATCATGAAGAGTTTTCTACAAACTGCTTCAACTGGGGAAGGAAGGAGATAGGAATTAGAAAAGAGAGGAACTTTGACTCAAGAGAATCAATTGCTGTAGGGAGATGGTTTGTTGCTCAGTTCTGTAATTCCAGCCTTGCCTCCCCCACATTTCTCACATGTGTTTGAATTATTGCCAGTTGTGGATTATTTCAGTACTGTTGGTTTCTCCAATAGTCTGTAACAACTTTATTTTTATGTGTGTATATTATGTGCTAAGACATGGTAATTTTCCTTAAAGTTGTCAGATTTATGCTCATTTTCACTCTTTTCCTTTTGGACTAAATTTTATGTAAATCATCTTTCACATACACCATTCTGTGTTCCAGATATACTTATCACTACACCAAATCGGCTAGTCTATTTGCTGCAGCAAGATCCTCCTGTTATCTCACTTGCTAAGTAAGTTTACAATATTATGAGAAAGAAAGTTTGATTTTTGCTAAGTAAGTTGCAATTTCTTGTGTTAGGTTGTAAATTTTTTATTGTCAGATGAGTTTTATTTTGCTTAGGTAATAGCCACTTACGAGAAACATTCTTTTGCAACAGACGGCGTCATGTTCTTAGTTTTAAAACAACATTCATTCTGTATCATATAAGGTATGGAAGCATAACAGCAATGGAAATTCCTGGATGGAATAACAGGTAAAATAAAGGAAAGCCAGCTTCTCATCTATAGCTGACTGACGTGTGGTACATAGGAATACACAATGGGAAACAGTTTTTACACTAGTTTTTTGCCATTTCTCTTCTAGAAGTACACACATTCACACAGCCAACCACACAGAGACCCAAACACACAAACCTGCGGCTGTGATGAGACTGGCTGTACATTATCGACAGCAGGTGTCTGTGCAGATAGAAGTGGGAAGGGGGTAGGGAAGGATGCGACAGGCAAGGAGGGGGGAGCGAGTTAGTCATCCGTCAAAATTCCTGCCTCACACTAAGTGGCTGCACAATAAGATGAAAGGAAATCAGAGATTAGAGAATATAAGAGGTAGAGAGAGGGGAGGAGAGGAGGGAAGGTGGAGATGAGAAGGGAGACAGGGAGGGGAGAGAGAAAGGGAGAGTGATGGAAAAAAGGGAAGAAAGAGAAATGGAGAGTTAGAGCTGATAGAGAATGCTTGCATGGGGATGGGTGGGGGGAATGTGATGAGAGAAGACTGCACTTGATATGGATGGGAGAGGAGTGGTATGGACAGAAGACAGAAGGGAGTAGTAAGATGACACAGTGGGAAACAGCTTAACAGAGGTATAGGCCAGTGTGGTTGCGAGAGTGCGTAATGTGCTAGAGAGAGAATTCTCACCTGCATAGTTCAAATTCTCACCTGCATAGTTCAGAGAAATTAGCGCTAGAAAGGAATATATAAATGGCTCATGTAGTTCAGCAGCTGTTGAATTTATTTGTAGTACAGAGTGCAGCATTTCGGGCAACTGGATGATAAAGTTTGCAGTTTGCCACAGTTTGGCAGTGGTAGTAGTAAGTCAGTTACTTGTGACTCCTATATAAAATGCTGCACAGTAATTGCAGCTTAGCTGACATACAGTATGGCTGCTTTCACATATGGCCCTCTCTTTTATAGGGTAGGGAAATGCGTGTGACTGGATGTATTGGGAGGTAGTGGGTGAGTTTATGGGAAGGTCTTTCACTTGCGTTGACCACAAGGGAATGCCCCATGGGTGCACAATTGGGAGCAGGATTGGAATAGGTTTGGAAAAGGATATCCTGTAAGTTGGGTGGGTGATGGAATACAGCTTTGGGTGCTGTGGGTAAGATTTTAGGTAGGATGCCCACCCATCTCAAGACACGACGAGAGGTAGTCAAAGTCCTGGTGAAGAATGTGGCCAGGGTGATACTGGGTGATGAGAAGAGTGGGAATGTGAAAGATTGGGTAAGTCAGCAAGGCACGCTGATCTAACCCCCCTCCCCCCCCCCCCCCCCTGTCAACATCTCATAGCTCCCTAATTGTGCCTTCTGACTTATTTTGTCTTCCACATCCCCAAAAACTTCCTCCACCCTCCATGAAACACACTGTTTCTAAACATCCACCCTGTAACATCATTGTCAACCTTTGTTTCAAAACTCTGGCCTCCTAAGTGGTCTCATCTTTAGCCATAAGAAGTAAGTTCACCCATGCCAGACTGCTATAGGATCATCTTTCTTTTACTCATTCTCTACGGGGGAAACATTTTGCTACACACTGCACTGACAACAATCAACCAAACCACAACATAGAACCATGTTTAAAACAGTTCCAATTTCTTTCCAGACCTGATCCTCCTCCTATTTCACCCAGTTGTCCTTGTCAGGAATTCCTCAATTGTAACCTGGCCTCACATTCCTGTCCTAAATTCCTCTCCAATGAGTCTAACATCACTCTAAGAAACACACAACTATCTGTAACCTGACAACCAATCCGATCCTTATTGTCCTTCTGGCAGGCCACACACACCACGACAGTGGTCATGAATCCGTAGTGAGTAAGTCGCTGAAGGTACCTGCCAACTTTCTGGCTTCTGTGCATACAAACCTTGCAACCATGATCCCATCTCAGAAGTACAACATGATCACCAGCCACTCTTGTGGCCTTAGGTCCAACGCAAAGCCTGACATCTGAATCCATCTCCCTCTTGTCACCAGCAACCCCCTGCACTCCTACTGTTTACCCACTCTCTAAACTCCACAAACCCAATGCAATTGTGGTATTTTGTCTTCCAAACTATTGTCCATAACCTCCTAACCTGTATTTGAGACACCACTCACTTCCTTCACCAATTACCACCATTCTTCAGTTACTTTCCCATTATCACCAGACACCTTGTTGGTCAGTGTGGATGCAACATCCATATAAATCATTTCCCATGCACATGTCCTTTCCCAATGTCCTCCAACATCTGATTCCTAATTCTCCTATCTATCCACATCCTAACCCACAATTATTTCACTTTCAAAGACCATATCTGTAAATTTATCTGTGGTACTGCCAGTGTTAGTTGCATGGCACCATACTGTGCTAACTTAGTTTTAGCTCTTCTGAACTATACAGGTGGGAATTCTCTCTACATCATATCCTGCACTGTCACAGTCTCCCTAGCCTAAATCTCTGCTAACGAATTACCTACTACCCCACCTTACCTGTTCCCCCCTCTCTCTTTTGATCACACCACCCTTCCCCGTCCAGCTTATGTACTGCCTTCTCTCACCACTGTTCCTCCCCCCCCCCCCCCCCCATGCAGGCATTCTCTCTCTCCCTCTCACCCTCATGTCCTCCTCTCTTCCTCTCCCTCTCCCCCTACCTCCTCTCTCCTTCCCTCCTCTCTCCCTCCTTTTCCCACACCTATGCCTTTCTCTCTTCCCTCTCTATCTCCCTTCTCATCTCCATCTTCCTCACCATTCCTCCCCTCCCTTCCTCCCCTCCATTCTCCCCTCTCCTTGTCTCTACCTCTTATATGCTCTACCCTCTGAATTCCTTTCTCTTTGTTCTGCAGCCACTAGTTCACCCCCCTCCCCACCTTCAACCTTCATCTGTATAGGCGACTGCTACCGATAATCAATAGTGTTTCTCCACGGTCATGGGTCTCTGCATTTGGGTGTCTTTGTGGTTGTGTGTACTTCTACTAGAGAAAGAGCAAGAACTCAAAAGCTAGTGTAAATACTATTTTCTGTTGTGTGTTTCTGTGCTCCCCAAACCAGTCAGCTATAGGTAAGTTATGGGAACAATTTTTATTGCAATACTACATTGGTTTCCTCCACATTTTAGAAGTATTGTACTGAATCTAACAAAACATTTCTTTTATGAATTTATTAGATATATTTTATGTAACATATTTGAAGGTTAACTGGAGTAGCTTATAACTTTATCATGATTCATTGAACTGAAACATGTTTTACACTAAACATATATTTGTTATCAGTGTTAAATGGTTGGTCATTGATGAATCAGACAAGCTGTTTGAGGCCAGTGAAGATGGCTTCCGCGACCAGCTAGCTGTTATCTACCGAGCCTGTGATTCAGAAAATGTTCGGCGTGCACTTTTCTCTGCAACACACACCCCAGATGTTGCTCGTTGGGCCCACAAGAATCTGAAAGGACTTGTTTCTGTCACCATTGGGCACAGGTAAAGTTGCATCTGAAGATGCATCACACTTTTTTTTATGCAAAGAATCCATTTCTTAACAATGACTGTCTTCCATTGAAATGTAAACTACAAGAGTTAATATAGGTTATGTTATTTTCTCTCTCTTTGTCTCCAGAAACACGGCTGCAGATATTGTCGAGCAGCAGTTGTTGTTTGTGGGCACTGAGGCGGGGAAACTTGTTGCCTTCAGAGATATAGTAAGAAAGGTATGAAATAAATAAATACAGATTTACTACTACACAAAGTTGTTGTTCTTTATGTAATTGAGGTGCATGTTTTTTTTTTTTTTAAGTTTTATTGTTTGAAGAATTGTTTTATCCAGGTCAGTGTCAGTGACGTGTAATGCATAGTTTGGATATACATGGCTCATTCTTATTTTAGGAGCTCAGGATGTGTTCTTTGTCTTCATTATGCTTGTTTTGCTCAAATGTTGATTCTTGCTATAAATTCTATATATCCTGCTTGTGGACAAGAATTAGTTGTTGTTATCGTCACCGTCGTCTTCAGCCCTAAGATGGGATTAGTGCAGCTCTCCATGCTACTCAAAATGTGTCCTACCAACTGATCCCTTCTTCTAGTCAGGTTGTGCCACGAATTTCTCACAGCTCTATTCAGTACCTCGTCATTAATTACCTGATCTACCCATCTAATCTTCTTCATTATTCTTTAGCGCCACATTTCAAATGCTTCTATTCTTATCTTGTCTCAACTGTTTATCATCTGTGTTTCACTTCCATACATGGCTACACTCATACAAATACTTGCAGAAAAGACTTCCTGATCCTTAAGTGTATACTCAATGTTAACAAATTTCTCTTCTTCAGGAAGACTTTCCTTGCCAATGCCAGTCTACATTTTATATCTTCTTTGCTTTGACATCAGTTATTTTGCTGCCCAAATAGCAAAACTCAACTACTTTAAGTGTCTCCTTTCCTAATTTAATCCCTTCAGCGTTACCTTATGTAATTCTACCACCTTCCATTATCCTTGTTTTGCTGTTTATGTTCATCTTATACCTCCTTTTCAAGGCACTATCCACCCTATTTAACTGCTCTTCCAAGTCCTTTGGTGTGTCTGACAGAATTACAATGTCATCAGAAAACCTCGAAGTCCTTTATTTATCCTCCCTGGACCTTAATTTCTACTCCAAATTTTTCTTTCTTTTCCTTTACTGGTTGTCCAATGTACAGATTGAATAACGGGTGCAGTAGACTATCACTTCCATCTGGTTTCTGTACAAATTGTAAATAGCCTTTCACTCCCTGTATTTTACCCCTGCCACCTTTAGAATTTGAAAGAGAGTATTCCAGTCAACATGATGATTATGTTAATAAACAATTGCAATGAAGAAAAGTGCTGGTTGAAAATAAACCATGACTGAAAGGACATGCCACTACTTCCCTTCAAAATAAAGTAATAAGTGGCAGAAGGTACATTTAGGTACTGTTGACTGGTTGCGCAGGCTTTTGTACTGTCATTCTTCTTCTCCAGAGCCAGAATATTGCTCTCTCTCCCTCCCTATCATTTTCTTTGAATTCCGATATTCTGGCAAGCTAAGATAGCAGTAATCTCTACTTTTTATGTAGCTATACAATGAACTGTTATTGTAGTCTGTTTTTGGCTTCTCCAGGAGGAAAGACATGAGAGGGGGATGACACCCCTAGCTGCACAATATAGATATTTTGAAGAAATGGAATGGAATCTTAACTGTAGGTGAACTTTAGAAATAGTACTTGAGAACTTCCAGATGAATGATGAATCAGATTCAATTGTGTGCATATCACCTGCACAATTTTGAAGTAAATAGGATGCTTTAAAAAATCATGACATGTTACACAACTTCGAAATGTCTTGCAACGGCCTCTGTCATATCTGTTACATTGAGGCAACACTGCTGAGAAACGAGAAACAAGTAGAGTAACATAAATTACCTTGCGAAAAAGTGTACTGTCAAACTGCTTGGGACATCAGCTTTGACACACTAGAGAAGCAGAGTACCAAGAGTGCTGTTCCTGTGTGGTATCATCCTACATGGACCACATCAATGTATATATTGAAATAATCAGCAACCAGTTGCCCAACAGAAGTTTTATTTCCTTAACTGGGTTGAGGAACTTAGTGCCCTTCTTCAAAAAGTTATAAGTATCACATTATTTGTGGCTGTCGACAATAATATTCGTGCAACATATTGCTATGGTCATGTGGTTCATAGTGTGTGCACAAAAATGGTATAAAGAAGCCATACAACAAGTGCAGACATCATGCCAAAACGGGAGCTTCCATCTACACATTTCCAGTTCTGGCATGATGTCTGCAGTTGTTGTATGGCTTCTCTATATCATTTTTGTACAGGCCCTATGAACCACTCGACCACAGCAATTTGCTGCATGCATATTATTTTTGACCCTCGCAAATAATGAAATAGTTATAACCTTCTGAAGAAGGGAAGTAAGTGCCTCAACCCGGTTAAGGAAATAAATTGTCTTTGATCACTTTGTTACTAATTATTTCGATCTATACATTAATGTATACATTAATGTGACCATGAATTGAACTATCTCATTACCAGATTCCTCAAGCCAGTCCAGTACCACGTACACTGTCTCCTCTGTGTCACACCACTTATTCAGGGTATATACACCCCAGCACAGCCGGGACACCTGGGAAAAATTTGGAAATTTTTTTTCATCCGTAAAAAACTGGGATTGTTTTAATTTTTGTAATTTTACTGATAAGAACTTAACGCAACATTTACAACAAAACACAGTGCACACATAAGCATCTACCAACAGCAACATGTGTCGAAGGCCTTAGGACAAAGACTATGCTGTTGTAACCGTGACCATTCCAGTCACAGGGTTGCCGAGAATGAAAGCGCGGCGGGACCAAACGGGAGCAGCCTGCGAACAAACAAAACGAGTGTGGAAGGACCGACACGAACAACAACACGCAAATAGCAACGGTGTCACAAGCAAAACCTCACAAATCCCTAATGTCCACTCATTCACGGAAACCAACTAAACATGCTGTCTGTAGGCAAGAAGTCGATAGACTAATGTGAATATCAGACTGCCTGCTGAGCGAAGTGCAGGGTCTTAAATACCTGACAGAATACATTGCTATTGGCCACTGAGACCCTGTGCTCCACCGTGGTGCCCTCTCATTATATGCGGGCCAGGAGTGCACTCGCAGCCATGGCTTACGGTGTGATGACTGGAGAGACCTCTGTTGGTAATCGAGGTCCATGCTGTCTAGCACAGATTTGAAACCTGCAGCGCTCGGTACCAGACATGCAATACTTCATAATGACAAACTGCTTTCGACCAATGTGACATCACAACTGCTTACTTCTCCAACAGGTTGTGGCAAAATATTGCAAATGGTGGTTAGGGAAGCTTTATTTTCAAACTAAATGTGCTTTTACTCAAGAATCAGCTATGTTACATTACTGCTTAATCACAGCCTTGGAAGAAAAAAAAAAAGACAGTAATAAATTTTTGACCACCAGTGTTATAAGTGAAAGCTTAGCTTTTCATATAGCTATACGTTGTGTGTGTGTGTGTGTGTGTGTGTGTGTGTGTGTGTGTAACTTTTTCTATTTGTGTGTTTGGCAGGTATTACATTATCAGATTTTCTTTGACAAAGAAATTTGATGAAATATTTATCTTATTTCTTTTATATAGATCTTTGACGTAATGCAGAAGGGGTTATTACACTGTCATCAAATATTTCATTATAGTTCCTTCACTGTGCCTGCACCAGCATTTCAGGTGCTCATGGATTTTGCGGACATGTTTGTATTTATAAATGCTACATTAAATGGCCATCAGCTCCAACGGTTATATTTTTCCTTGCAGGTAACAGAAGACTAATGCTTTTTTTTATTCAAATCTAAGACGAAGTGCTAGATTTGATGAAAGAAAATTTGACCAAGGCCTAACTTTGACAAAGTTCCATGCTACACCTTCATGGATTTTTTTATGATGATTGTTCTGCATTCTACCAGAAATGCTGGTTCTCTGAACTTTCTTGATGGTTTTTCACAAAAAGAATGTCTTCTTCCCTTCAGGAATCTCAAACACTTAAGCATTACTCAAGAACAGGTCAAACAAGTATTTTGTATGCGGTCTTCTTTGTAGATGAGTTATGCTTTCCCAAAATTCTCCCAATGACCTGTAGTCAAGAATTCGCTTTACCTACAATCAAGATCACATGCTCGTTCAATTTCCTGTCGCTTTGCAACATTATATGTAGGTACTTGACATGACTTTGCAAAGCATAATGCAGCCAATACTTTATTTTAACATTAGAGGATTGTTTTTCATACTCATCTGGATTAATTTAAAGTTTTACACACTTAGAGCAAATTTCCATTCATCACTCCAAATAAAAATTCTGTCCAAGTCATCCTGTGCTTCTTCAATCACTTAAAGATAAACATTGTCTTGACCACAGCACCATCAGCAAACAGTCACAGATTGCTATTTGGCCTCTCTGTCAGACTGTTTATGTATGTAGAGAGCAAGAGTGGCGCTATCTGAAGTCACAAGAGTAGTCCTGGCAATACCTTTGTGTCTCCTGTGTTGAGCACTCAAAGCAATCATCATTAATTTGCTACTCAGCCTGTTTGCATATTCAGGTGTAAGATAGAACATTTTACAGTGTGGCTTATGTGTCACAATGTGTGTATCAGAATATTGCATCCTCTTCTGCTGACTCCCCCACAAGGTACATAGCTATATTATTGGTGGTTTTAAGGAGATGACTAAATTAATTTCTGATCTTACTGACTACTATGTGCAGCTTAATGATTCTTCTTTTCTGATGGTCCATGTAAAAAATTCAGCTGCCCATGAGACATGAAAGTAACAGCTTTTCCTGTATTTAGTGATGTAAAATGTTGTCTATAATCAGGATGTATACAACCCGGGAGATCCTGGGAAAACACGAGACATTTTTTCATCCGGGAGAAAACCAGGAAAAACCTGGGAATTTTTTAGAATTCTGGGTATTTTTCATTGTTTTAGCTAAATTTTTGTAATTTTGACTGCTAAGAACCGATACTCTAACAAAGAATATTATTGTATCCCGCTACTGCAGAATAATACTGCAGCAGTAAAACATGAATGAAAGATAAAACAAAAATAAAACTTAAATTGCAAATGAAAGGTGCTACATAAAAAACAGTGCTCATACAAGTGTCAGCCAACAGAAAAATGCATCAGAAGACTTTAGGAAGACTATGCAATGCTCCATAACAAGAAATTGCCTCCGATGAGTGTGACGTCATAACTCTTTAATCAGATTCATTTGAGCAGTTACAAGCGGCCTCTTGCGTTTGCGCAGTTGAGTCACGTGTGAGTAGTACCTTCTCCCACTTCTGTGGCTACAAAAATGTAGCTGTCGGCTGTGTAAGCAGCAGCAGCAAACAGCCACATGCTACCCGGAGAAGTGGTGACATCACACAAATTATAGAAGGATATGACGATTCCAAATGTATACAAAAATTTTGTACTACTACTTTTCGATCTCATGCTTCAGAAACTGGAACATATGAATGAAATGTGAAACTTTTTCCTAACATAAAGCTTTTTGCTTATAGTAGACCAAATAATTTTTTTTTGTGAATTATATTCTGGCGTGTTATAAAAATGACCATTATTGCCAAAACAGTCTCGTTTATTTGGTGTGTGTTACAGTTGCTGAAATATTAGAAAGGCCTATTATGTTTTATCTAGCAGACTGTGACGAAACAGATGTAGTCAAATCGAGAAACCACACCAGTCTTGGCTACTATTTTTATTAAGAGCTTTTCTGGTCTTAGACAATGAGATTTTGGTTTTTCATGTAGCAAAATGTTTGGCAAACTTTGATGAGGTAATAGATTCTTTCGCAGAAAGGAAAGCATGCCATGTAAAGCTGTAGCCAGGTTAGAGAGAAGAAAACTCTAGGACCTAAGGATTGAAGAAATGTTTACTGTCTTGCTTGTCTCTTGTCTTTACTGATTTTATGTATCCTATATTTAATTTTATGTCACACACAACAGCAAGTTATTAGTTAATAGGCAATAAAGAGTGCAAATTTTCTGAAGAGTTCTTGTTCTCCTGGTTACAAATAATCCTATCCAGTATTAACTGCGAGATTTTCTTTAAGAGGGGCAGGATGTCAAGCCGGCTGACTGGGAGCAGGAGAGGCACCACAAGACGTTTCAATTTCTACTGTCCTCAATATAGTTTTATGGCATCCATTACAAAATATACATGTTTGAATTCCACAGAGTGAAATACAGTGATGTGCGATAGAAGAATGGTGTGTGAAGAGTGTGGCACTTGGCATGCTTAAGACCAAATAACATGTCTTACAGTTCCTTGGAGATATATGTTTTATGTATCAGACTCTTCAGAAAGATGTGTACTACAAATACAAAATGAACATATTTTTGTAAAGTAGTTTCCTTTTAAATTTTTGACATCGTATATCAAACGGTCGTGTGAGGAGGGGCGTTAGGGGAGGGGGTTCCACTATTTAGTATTGCCCCAGTTCAGAAAGATCATAGATCAGGGGCTGATGTGCAGAGAAGTCTGTGTTATAGTGGGGGAGGGGGGTTGTAGTCTCCACGTGACCCGTGTTTACATTTAGTGATTTTGCTGTTTCCTCTTTATTTACTGCTCTCATGTCAAATGAAAGCAAAAAGATCTTTTTGGCTGAGAGCTATCAAACGAATTAAAACACATTCACATAATTACGGGAGGCTAAAATATGTTATTAGTTTCAGATTTTACTTTATTTCCAACTATCTGACTGTCAAGCATTAATTGCATTGCAGAACAATGAAGATATATTTGTCAGTTTGCTACAGACATTTGCTTTTTATTAATCTTTCCCTCCAAGGCAGTCAATTTAATTGAAATGAAGCATTCAATTCCACACTATTGGCTAGTTTCAACAGTCCACTGCATTTCAAGCCCATGTTTTCATATTCTAGCACGTATGGCATTGCCATAATAAAGAACTAAACATGAGGTAATGCAGTAGTAGTACATCAAGAAAATTAACATCCCGAAAACCACACTGAGAAGCTTAATATCAGGTTGAGGCCTACTTCATTGGAAATCTGGACATATGAATGTGCACTTTAAGGCGAATTATGCGTTTTAATATGGTTCACAAAATTCCGACACTCGTGGTTCAAATGGCTTTAAGCACTATGGGACTTAACATCTGAGGTCATCAGTCCCCTAGACTTAGAACTACTTAAACCTAACTATCCTAAGGACATCACACACAGCCATGCTCGAGGCAGGATTCGAACCTGCAACCATAGCAACAGAGCGGTTCCGGACTGAAGCGCCCTGAACCACCCGGCCACAGAAGCCGGCCCGACACTCTGATGTCTTGTTTCTTTTATGGCATAATGTAAGAACTTTTAATGTGTTACACGTACAATCATACGGGCTTCCTATGTCATCGTAGCTGCACAAGCGCGGTGACGCCTCTTATCTGATGCTCTCTGCCAACTGCTGGAACAAATCTATTTCTAACAGGTCGTGGGAAATATTGTGAATTTTGGTTTGAAAAGCATTATTTTCAAAATAAGTGTCCTTTTCGACAAGATGAACTATGTGCGAGAATTTATGATGAATTTCTTAAACCGTAGAATGTTTGACTCTCATTTAAAAATCATCTCTTTGATGACGAGCTATTTAAAAGAATTTTGAGTCCAGAATATCAGAGATTTATGTTAGTATTAAACAAATTTTACTGCCACATTTCTGTGATGTATCTTAAACTGTAACACGCGCAAAAAAGATGAACATTATATGTGAAAGCTTTGGACATTTTGGATTTTAGCACAAACTTTTAATTTTCTGGGAATACTGGCATTTTCATGCAATTAGTACCTAATTAAAAATTAAAAAAATATGAGTCAGTATTTGTTTATTAACATTTCTATTTCTAAATAAATATAAATTTAAATAAAAGTAAAAGAAAGATGTTCCTACTAATGAGATTTGAACCATTGACTTTCTGATCGCAAGACTGCTCTGCTAGGCACTTAGTAATTGAAAACTACAGTAATAAGTACAAATGTTTTATATTTAACAGTGCCCAGAACTGTTTTAATCTTCAAAGGTGATACTGTTTTTAGACTTGTGTGACACTAGTTTGGGAAATTCATGTCTGAGCAATGACTGACAAATTTTGTTAGTATGAAGAAAGTCGAAATGGCCAGTCTGTAAAGTCCCCTCATCAGTTCCATTTGCAGAAGTGCAATGTGGATGATAAGCAATACAGATGAGAACAGAATTTAAATTTTTGACATTTGGTGGTACAAAAGAATCCTGGCTAATATCGACTAACTGATGAAAAGGTGCTGAATTGAATTGGGAAGAAAAAGATGTATGGCACAACTCCACTATAAGGAAAGATCACTTCATAGCAGGCATAGTGATATATGGATAAGTAGTCAATTTCATAATGAAGGGAAGTATGAGAGATGGAAATTGTAGTGGGGACTAAAGTTTGACTACAAGATTACATGGATGTAGGTTGCAGTAGATGCGCAGAGATGACGAGGTCCGCACAGGATAAACTGACCTGAGATCTGCTTCAAACCCGTCTTTTGGATCGAAGACCACAGCAACAAAAGTTTCATAATGATTTTGTCAGCCACAAACTTTCTATTAGAGTTTTGTAAGCTCATCTTAGTTTCATGGCACTGAAATAATTGCATGTGAGACATTTGTTATCATGTAAGTAGAAATGAATAACATCCTCTGTTTATGGAAAATAACTTACTCGATTTAAAATGTTTTTTGTTTAAGGGACTTACTCCACCCGTGCTGGTTTTTGTCCAAACAAAAGAAAGAGCCAAAGAATTGTTTAATGAATTGCTTTATGATGGGATCAATGTTGATGTTATACATGCAGACAGAACGCAGCTGCAGGTGAGTAGACAAGTTGTTTTAGATAGAGAGAATACCATTTATTGTATGTTACTAAATATGATTACTTTAGAATGAAATTCACCATATTGTAGAAAAAGGCTGATGGAATTCAAATGATAGTGTCAGAGTTGTTCGTCAGTTCTGTGCATTGTTGAACAGTAATCAAACAAAAAACAGTGTTGGCCTATTCTGTAGTGTAAGATGTTGCAGAGCTTAAAGTGCTAGAAGCTTGTTGGGAAGGGATGGCCAGTTTACTTTTGCCTTGTTTTTCCAAAATAATTTCAGGTGAATCCCAGTAGGTTTCCTTCAACAAGATCAGTATCAGTTTCTTCCCAGGCTCTCACCAAATCCAAATGATTGTTGTAGAAGTTGATTAGATAGATTTTTTCATGTTCCACTGATCGTTTGTGCGATTTGTCATAATGATGTGATACGAGTCATTTTGTATTCATGTTACACAAACAGAAATCCTTATGTGAAATAAAAGGAGTTGTCAAGGGAAAGTTCAAGAGTATTGTGTTTCCTGTTTAAATTCTCTTCAGTATAGGCACTTAAAAATTTTCAGTGTTTCACCTTAGGTATTATTTCCTCACCTTTGAAGTCTGACTTTTCTACTGTGTCTTTGTAAATTCTTGTGTACATGATTTTGGGATTTGCTCACAAAAGGCATGTTTTGGCTTTCTTAACTCCATCTGTACTTTCTGCTTCAAGCCTGTGTATTCATTTTCCACTTTCCAGACAGCTAATTGTGACAAGAGATAGTGTTCTTCTCATGTAGAGTAATCTTGGAATTGACAACCATTGCTTTTTTTATTGTACATGTCTAGTTGTGTAGGATCAAATTGAGCAAGTCTCCAAGCTCATGGAATGTGTCAGTAGATGAGATTACTACATAAAAATAATAACAGATAAAATAAAATCTTTATGAACCCAAAAAACGACAAGCCATAAGTTTATGTAAATCAACAATATAACACAGGAATCAGCTTATTTTTTCAAAAAACTCCTCGACAGAATAGTAGGAGTGACCCATGAGGAAACTCTTCAGTTTGGATTTGAAAGTGCATGGATTATTGCTAAGATTTTTGAATTCTTGTGTAGCTTATTGAAAATGGATGCAGCAGTATACTGCACACCTTGCTGTAGCCTGTATTCCCATTTCACATCTATCTTAGGACCTAAAGGAAGTATCACCACTGGATTGCAAAATATCTCAGTAAATTATTGACCTCAATTGTTTTCTCATTGCATGGCCTATTGGCAAGCAGTACATTGTCCGACAGTCGAAGGAATTTTTGTGCTATACGTTCAAGATAACCAGACAGAAATACCTGTTGGTGGTAGATATGAGATAAGTGTCTAGTGTATACAGTATGCAGTTCTTGAACTGCTTAGTTAGATCTCTCTTGGTTTCTCTGCTTAATTATTATTGTCACAGTCTAACAGTCTGTTTTATTTATTATTAAGAGTGTAATCAGATGCACACAATTTGAATTAGCAATCTGGTTTGTATCTCTTCCACAGGAACAATTACAAAAAACTGATTGACCTATATTATTTTCTATTCTTCCATGAAAAGTATGGCATCTTATATACATGGAATTATTGTACAGTGAACCTGAAAGATTTAGTTACTTCTTCAGAACATGAAACATCATAAAGTCTCTTATCAAAGTTTATCGTCACACTTTTTCTATAACGATAACCAGTTTTGTTCCATTACAGAACATCTTGACACCAACAGTAGTCCGACAGTAGTTGGTGTCAAGATGCTCTGTAATGGAACAAAACTGGTTATCGTTATAGAAAAAGTGTGACGATAAACTTTGATAAGAGACTTTATGATGTTTCATGTTCTGAAGAAGTAACTAAATCTTTCAGGTTCACCGTACATTAATTCCATGTATATAAGATGACATACTCATGGAAGAACAGAAAATAATATAGGTCAGTCAGTTGAATTATCATATTTTTTGTAATTGTTCCTGTGGAAGAGATACAAACCAGATTGATAATTCAAATTGTGTGCATCTGATTACACTCTTAATAATAAATAAAAGAGACTGTTAGACTGTGACAATAATAATTAAGCAGAGAAACCAAGAGAGATCTAACTAAGCAGTAGTTACTGGAAGAGTTGTTAGACTACTCACTGTTATTTATGTATCTTTTACAATAAAAATTGAAGCATAGCATGTGAGAAGTTCAGCGTTACTGATTAGTAGTCAAAAAGTTCAGTACTTTATTATACTGCTACTGCCAATTGTCTCTTGGCCACAGAATTAAAACATTTTACACTGTAAACACGGGTTGTCAGTGTTTAGTGTAAAGTTGTTTGTAAATACTTGTGTAGAAATGTATTTAGAAAAGAGCACTGTTGGATGTTATCTCTTACATCACTGGGTACCAAAGACAAGGTTATGTAGATGGCCTGTCCACCCAAGAAATGTTAATGGACAGAAAAATTGAAAATTTCATCATTTGTACTCACGGTCATACATATGTTCAGATGAGTATCGACAATATTTCCAGAAGTCAATTCCAACATTTGACATTATCGTACAACACGTGGAACATAAACAATGTCTGCTTAGACTCTCTTCATCTAAGCTAAAATCTGAGTGTGTATTTCAGAAGCTTCTTATGCCTACTCTCCCACACTTCCTGATTGGCTACTGTTGTGTCCAAGTATAGGCTCTGTAGTCTCATTAGATGTTGGTCATGCAATTCAGCACTCATATAATGGCATGTGTACCTGGATAGAACAACTGGATCCAGAAAAAAAAAATTAATGAGAAATGAAAAGATGGTAAAAGTTATTAATGTGTGGGGATTCAGGTTGAGACTGACAACTGGGGTTAGGCACGTGCAGTGAAGTGCATTAGTCTTCTGTCAGGGGTCATGGATATAAAATAACATGAAGACTGTTGGAAAATAGTTCCATGCACAGCTGCTCTGCTGTTGTCACACTTGTTTCCACATAAAAGTAGTGTATCCATCTTTTCTGTATTTATGTACTAATATATGTCATACTACTGGATGTGTGTATGTTTTGCTGCATGCAACTACCCAGTGGTGATGAGAATTGTGGCTTACAGAAAAAAATGTAGAACATATGCAGTCTATGTGTCCTCTTTTCACAGTAGGATGGTACATTGCATATATTATTTGGACATGAAATACAGTCTGGAGAAATCTTGTTGCCACTGTTCTCAGACTTCAGTTCATCACGATGCATAGACTGTACACAGCTGGGCAGGGATTTACAATTGGAAAAGCTCAGTTTCCTGTCTCTCAAAAGACACCACAGGTTCTCATTTTTTAATTAGTAAATAAAAGCATTTATCCCAATAAGTGAACAATGTTTGACATTCACTGCTGTGAGTCTACTGTTGCTATATTGAGTGCTCCCTTTTGAGATCCCTTTTTCACATCTGTATTTAGGTAGATAATATTTTTTTCTTACAGAGGGACAATGTTGTACAAAGCTTCCGAAGAGGGGATATTTGGGTCCTTATCTGCACAGAACTAATGGGACGAGGTATTGATTTCAAAGGAGTAAACTTAGTCATCAATTATGACTTTCCTCCTAGTGTCATCTCCTACATACATCGGATAGGTAAGTTTTTATTTGCTTTTTTAAAAATGAAGTTATGCCTTTTTTATTGCTTCTATGAATACTATTGTCTACTTTTTGGTTTCAGGTAGAACTGGGAGAGCTGGAAATCCAGGGAAAGCAATCACATTTTTCACAGAAAGCGATACAGTGAATCTCCGAAGGTAACTTCCAACATACATTTCTTTAACTAGTTTGCACATTCATTAGCATCAGCCAAATAGGACAACATTCATTGCTGAATGAACTCTTCAATTTTCTTCCACTTCTGCTCCATCAAGTACCATGATGTTCCACCAGTCCTCTTAATATAATCAAGTCATCTCATTTAGGCTCTTCCAATGCTTCCTTTGTGTCTGTGAGATCTGCAATAAATCATGTTATTGCTCCAAATGTCGGCTTCTTTCCTGGCTCTGTTGGAAGACCATTGCCATTTCAACATAGTAATTCTATTGAGTAATCAGCTATTTCTACTTGTGAAGGACTCATTCCTGATGTTTTTTCCTGAGGCTGATGCCTGATTCTGTTTCTCTATTGTTCTTTGTGCACTTCATAAATTATGAACATTCTCTGTTGTCAGAAGCAATGTTTGCAGGCTCTAAGATGCAGGGAGTTAATTTGTCTGGAAAACCTGGAATTCTCATACAATTACATTTCATCTGGAAAAGTCGGGCAAATTTCAGGGAATTCTGTTTTTAACCTATCAATGTAATTTAATTTTATTGAGCTTTATAAATCACAAATTTTAAAGTGCATAGTATTTCAAAGTGTGTCAATTCTATGAATATTATTATGCCCATTGCCTAGTATGTCTCAGTCATGAGGAAAGAAAAGTTGTTATTGCGAGACATTGCCTCACCCTCCCCCATTAATTTATCAGCAGCTTTTCATGGCATATTCCTCGTCCCCATACCTGGAACTCTCAGTATTTTTTTTTCTTTTTTTTTTTTTTTTTTTTTTTTTTTTTTCTAAGTTTGAGTAGTTGCCATGAATATGTTGCTGGTAGAATACTGGTATTTTACACTTTTGATTTTTTGTTCTTCGGAACTTCCTTTTTGACCAGAATGCATAGAAGATTTCTGAATGATGCATAACTCAATTCATGGAATTTCTGCTGTTTGGTTGGTTTGTCATCGCAGAATTTTATGGTCAAAGCAGATATATTTGGAGGTGACTACAGTAAGTTTGTCATCACTTTTAACCAGTCGAAAGTTTGTATTCATAACTTTTTTTATCATGTTCCTCTTCAAATAAACTTCTAAAGATGCAATTTTCTGGCACTTTTGAGTCATACTTCACTCATAAGCACAATGTTGTCAACGAATTGTAGGTGTTTCTAGAACTGCTCATTGATTGGGTCTCTCTGTGATCCCATCCTCACCTTTGAATACATCTTCTGCAGCTAGGATAAACAACATAGAAGACTCTGTATCACCATAGTGGATTTCTTTGACTATTGGGATCATGTGCTATATGAGATGTTCATCTGGTCCAACCTATTGTTGCTTGTTCATAAATATGATTCAAGAGGCTTACAGGTTACTGATAAACAATGGCATTTTTTATTTCCGTGGTCATTACTTTACATATTCCTGCAGTATTTCTGTGGTGGTGATCTTTCTTCAGGTGGGATATCAATAGTCAAAGAATACAGCGAGTGGTAGAAATTATGGCACAAGCAGTATCTTGCTTATATGGATAATCTGCCCTTTCTTGTTCTCAGTCTCACAGAATTTCGTAATTTTTATGTTATGATTTTCTTTCGTTGACTGCACCAATTTAATATATATTCTCCCATCATCATCATCATCATCATCATCATTTAACAGTTCAAGTTTCCCGGGTACTGGTAATGAGCCACTTCCACTTCGTCCTGTCCAAATACATGTGTTCACAGAGAACATCATCCACTGCCCATCCTCTGGTCACCAGACCACCCTTAATCAAGTCCTTCCATCGGGTTTGAGGTCTTCATTGAGGTCTTTCCACATCCACCTCTCTCTCCTAATTTATTTTGGCTGTTCTGGTTGGTTCCATCACAGTCCCATATCATCGAAGTCTAGATGTGCCAGTTCGATCTAATAGCGATGTCTTTATTCCAGCCTCTATCCTCACCTCCTCATTCCTTAACTTGTCCATCTTGGTCTTCTGGATGGTGGATCTAAGAAATTTCATCTCTGATGCTTGCAGCCTTGATGATTCTCTTTTTTTGGGGGTACATGTTTCAATACCATAGGTCAGTATTGGTATGAAATAGCTATTAAACATATCAGTTTGGCCAGTTTTGGAATCAAGTCATCCCATTAAAGTGATATTACTTGTTGGGTGAATTCAGATCCTTTTGCACTCTGTTGGTGATTTCATTTGTGACTAAATTATCACTGGAGATTACACTTCCAAGGTAAGGAAAACTGTCCACACCCTCTAGTTGGTGGTCTCCTAGTTTTACACTTGCTGATTGTCCATCTCTGTTGACTGTCCTCACCACTGTCTTGGTCTTGCTCATGTTGAGATCATGTTTCTGGAACTGAGATTTCCATTCATCGAGTCTGATCTGTACTTTGTCTTCAATTTTACCCCATATTATGATGTCATCAGCAAAGACAAATATTCTCACATCCTTTCTTGTACTGTTGCTCGTAGTCTGATCTCAGCAGCCAGAGACTGTAGTCGTGTGTGTGTGTGTGTGTGTGTGTGTGTGTGTGTGGTTTTTTTTTTTTTTTTTTTTTTTTGTAATTCTGATTCTGATGAAGGCCGTTTTGGCTGAAGGCTTACTTGTTTGACAGTCTTTTTGTGATTTGCTTTGCTTATCTGTTACTTGGCATCTGTTCTTTATGGAATGATTTGTGATGCATCTGTAGTTCACTTTGGCTGTGGAGTGAAATCTCACTCTTTGCTAATCTTGAGCACTGTCACTTGAAGTTGAAAATTGTCTAAAGTAGTCTACGCTCATGACCTCTGTCAAACCTGCTTGGTAAAGACACATCTTCACGTACTACTCTTTTTAAAAAGTTAGGATTAAGTGTAATTCTTGGTTTGCCCATCTGGACTCACCGAACCTACTTCCATAAAATTTGTTTCTTGCACAGAGTATTAATACAAAACAGATTCTCTGCTGTAGGGTAATCTACCATTTGTTTGCCGTGTTCATTTATGTTGCCTAATTCATATTGGCAACATCCTTAGATTATCCTGCGTATTTTCCGTTCCGCCGTGATATGTCCCATGAGTACCAGCAGTTGTGTTTTCTTCTGATGTTTTTGTTTTGTTAATGTTTCCACACAACTGTCCGATTTCATCTTCTGAGTTACTGCTGGCATTATATACAGGGATGACTATGATAGAAAACTTGCTGTTCAGTGTGGGTATAATATATATGACTTAGAAATATACAAACCTTCTTTTGCACCAGATTTTTTATGTTCTTATTTTGCAAGACAGCAACATCATGTCAGTTCATTTCAACTATAATGTCTGCTTGTGTCTGTGTATGTGCGGATGGATGGATGGATGGATGGATGGATGGATGGATGGATGTGTGTGTGTGTGTGTGTGTGTGTGTGTGTGTGTGTGTGTGTGTGTGTGTGTGTGCGTGGGTGCGTGTGTGCGTATACCTGTCCTTTTCCCCCCCTAAGGTAAGTCTTTCCGCTCCCGGGATTGGAATGACTCCTTACCCTCTCCCTTAAAACCCACATCCTTTCGTCTTTCCCTCTCCTTCCCTCTTTCCTGAAGAAGCAACCGTTGGTTGCGAAAGCTTGAATTTTGTGTGTATGTTTCTGTGTCTATCGACCTGCCAGCACTTTTGTTTGGTAAGTCACATCATCTTTGTTTTTAGATATATGACTTGGAAATATACAGAGCTTCTTTTGCACCAGATTTTTTATGTTCTTGTTTAGCAAGAGAGCAACATCATGTCTGAATACATCTTCATTGTTTTCTAGGAGGAGACTATCTGATGAAAGGATTTCAGCATGTTTTCCACTTACAAGGGACCTCACAGGTTGCTCTACCCTCTCAGATTTTATGCATTTGTGTAGGATTTGAAGCTCAGTGTCATCACATCCATTTCCTAAAGCAGTACAGTGTACTTATCAGAAACACTAAAAAATTGATTTTGAATATTTCTGAGCAGTGTCAAGTATAAAATGTTTCTAGCATTTAAACACAGCCACTTGTAGCTGAGTGTGAAGCATTCGTGTCCCGTAATCATGAAGTCCCTAGTTCTAACCATGCTTGTACTAGTTACTCTTTTAGATACATTTATTTTGCTTCTTATTTGTATTACAAATTGAAATTTATGAAACAGATATTGGATCATAAATCTTAATACAAATAACTGCTTCTTATTTTAACAACAAAAAAGATAATCAATCATATCTAAAGGCTGTAAATTGAACAAAATACTTAGGAATTACAATTACGAACAACTTAAATTGGAAAGAACACATACAAAATGTTGTGTGACTGGTGAACCAGACTGTGTTTTATTGGCAGAACACTTGGAGGATACAACAGATCTACTAAGGAAATTGCCTACGCTATACTTGTCCGTCCTCTTTTGGAGTACTGCTTTGTGGCATGGGAGCCTTGTCAGATAGGATTAATAGAGTACATTGAGAAAGTTCAAAGACGGGCAGCACATTTTGTATTATGGAGAAATAGGGGAGACTGTCGTGGACATGATACAAGTTTAAAACAAAGGCTTTTCTCGTGGCGAAATCTTCTCACAAAGTTTCAGTCACCAACTTGCTCATCCAGCAGCAAAAATATTTTGTTGATGCTGACCTATGCACGGAGAAATGATCATTATAATAAAATAAGGGAAATCAGAACTCGCATGGAAAGAAACAGGTGGTCATTTTTCCTACATGCCGTTCAGGAGCAGAATAATAGAGCATTATTGTGAAGATGGTTCTGTGAACCCTCTGTCAGGCACTTAAGTGTGATTTGCAGAGTATCCATGATAATTCTGGGCCAACTGACTGCCATGTCACCCTCTGCCAGTAGCATCATTGGATGTGGTTTTGGAGGAGCATGTGGTCAGCACACCACTGCCCCAGTCATTGTCAAGTTTCTAGACCTGAAACCTCTACTACTCATTCAGGAAGCTCTTCAGTTTGCCTCACGAGGCTGAGTGCACCCCGTTCCAGTCCTCCCACCAACGAAAAATCACATGCAGAACCAGGAATCATACTCAGGTCTTCCACTTGGCAGTCAATTTCACTGACCACTCAGCTGCAGGGGCAGACATTTTTAACTATTAATTGCATGACAGTGGAAGTATTCACAACAAATTAAAATTTGTTACAAACATGGGAAATTTGAAATAGGAAAATTAATACTTTTTACTGCTAAAAACTGAACAGTATTATCCTCAGTCAGATACTTCATAGAAAACATGGCATTTTACCATATGTTCTTGAGACACAGATTCTGAATGAATGCTTATCTATCAAAAACACAAATATTTTAATTTTATATTGACATGGTGAAATTGAAATACACCATTTGTGACTTTAGCGCATGATTTCTGTATTTGAAACGATGTGTTTTATAACCAGTGAAGACTCATTCTATAAAAACAGTGATGTTCCAGATTTTTTTTAAATATGTCTAAAAATAAATGCAGGTGTTCTTTTGTCCTGGGAAATGTGTTTTAGAACCACTGTATGTGCATGCTCTCCTCATCCACAATTCTATTATCAGAACCTGATGAACAGTGTGTGACTCAATTTCTGTTGTTTCCGAGTCATTCTTGCTGTTCACTGGCAATTTAAACATGTCAAATCTCTTCACTTGTGAAATTTTTATCAGCTCTGGGTACTGATAAATCTTACAATAATAGGTTTGAGATTCTCAGTTACCTAAAAATTTCTTAATCGTCTCAAGACATGAACACTTCATTAAACATATCTCTCTCTCTCTCTCTCTCTCTCTCTCTCTCTCTCTCTCTCTCTCTCTCTCTCTCTCTCTCTCCATCTCTCCATCTCTTCATATGCTTCTCGAATTTCTGCATTTTCTCACTTGTGGTATGCCCAAGTTGTCAGTAAAACTTAGAAGTGCTCAATTGCATGATGTTAATGTCACTTGTTTTCTGAGCTGAAAAACTGCTTCAAGAACAAATTACTATGGATCACTTCATTGCAGTAGCAAGCTGAAATTCACACTGAAAGCATTTGCAATGTTGACCTATCATTGCGGCTGAAGACATACCACAACATATAGAGTGCTATACTAACGGTTTCTTTGCCAACAGCCTTGCCGCAGCAGTAACACCAGTTCCCATCAGATCACTGAAGTTAAGCGTTGTCGGGCTGGCTAGCATTTGGGTTTTACGAGCGCTGTTGGCAAGTAGGGTGCACTCGGCCCTTGTGAGACAAACTGAGGAGCTACTTGATTGAGTAGTGGCAGCTTCGGTCTCATGAACTTACATACGACTCGGAGAGTATTGTGCTGACCACATGCCCCTCCATATCCGCATCCAGTGATGCCTGTGGGCTGAGAATGACATGGTGGCCGGTTGGTACTGTTGGGTAAACATGGCCTGTAATCGGCAGGATTTACTAACAGTTTCTTTATTTGAAGACATTGTACACATTACATTTCTTGAACATGTATAACCATCCTTTTATCCTGGTAAATTACATTTTAGTCAGTTTAGATAAACTGACCAATATTGTGACAGCATTTGCCACAGAGACTGATATACCTTGACAGCTTCATGACATGTCGCAACAGGGACTGATATACTTTAACAGCTTCACAACATGTTAAATTTGTTGGGTAAACTTGGCATAAATACCTCTGGAATATCAGTATCAACAATAAAAGAAACCTAAAAACCGATTGAAAATACTGCCAAAATTTAATGTACTTTGTAGTGTCAGACTTAATTAAAGACAAAGATTAGTGATTCCAGAATACTGACTCTCTCTGTGTGTTTGATGTTTCCTTCCTTCATTTGCAGCATTGCTCAAATGGTCAAAGATTCAGGGTGCGAGGTACCAGAATACCTACTTAAACTTAAGAAATCCAGTAAAAGGGATCGGCGTAAACTTGAAAAGAAGGCCCCGCAACGAGAACGGATATCTACTGTTCCACTTTGTGATATTGAGAAGCAGAAAAAGTTGCAGTAAGTGTAGAGTTAAACATTTTATATATTGAATGGTGACTATAATTTAGTGGTATTTGAATGTTAAAGATGATTCTTTACCTTCAGCTTTTACACTAATACTTTCTTAATGTTTCAGACAGAAGATTCGGGCCATAAAAAGAAAGAAAAAGGAAGGCAACAAAGATAGACCACAAGCATCTAAGCAGAAAAAGCAAAAACTTTAATGTTTATAAATTTGTAAATAGACAGCACGAAGTTATTTGTTACAATGTTGGTAATATCTGTTAACAAATACAGTTTTGTGTTTGCTGTAAGAGCTTTTCTTTGCACCTTGGATACTGAAAGGCAGATGATATTTTAAATAATAAATATCTGTACACAGCAGACAAGTTCAGCTATCATTTTAGCGAATGTACGTATTGAAGCTCAGTTTCATCATCTGGGCTTCAGTTTTATGTTCAGATAACTGTATTGTGGATGAAACACTGAGATTTAGGAATATGCACTGTATTTGTTGATCACATGATGAATTGTATACTACATTTCACTATACCTGTGTTCCACATTTTATTTCAAATAATTTCAAATAACAAGGTAGTACAATGTAACTACCATGAAAATAGTTTGCGGTTGAGAAATTTCTGAATACTCAGTGCTTTGACAATGTAATAAGATTTGGAAGGTCCATTAATGGAAGTGTGATCAGAAACGTGTATTTACTGAAAGAAAAGCAGAGTTTAAACACAGTTGGTAGTTTTTTTATTTAAAATTTCACATAATGACTACTTTGAATTAATATATACTTATGATTAACTAAAATAGTTCTCTGTGTGTGTGTGTGTGTGTGTGTGTGTGTGTGTGTGTGTGTGTGTGTGAGAGAGAGAGAGAGAGAGAGAGAGAGAGAGAGAGAGAGAGAGAGAGAATTTGGGGGAGGGGGGGGGGGAGGTTTGTCAGGCAGGTAACTCCAGTCTTTTCAGAGAAGTCATTGCATGTTGGGTTGGGTTCTCTATTCATTGAATTCTTTTTAGTGCATAATATTGACCCAACATGTCAGCTTCACGAATTTAGGCGGCAAGTGACTATTAGACATAGCTAACACCTCACTTTCATTGTAAATATTTCATTGATATATCACAAACAAATTAAGGAGCCTAATGTTGGTAATTATTTTTAAATTATTTTTTTAAATTCTAATCTTTAATATGAGGGTATTTCGAAAAGTTCACAGATCCCATTGCAAATCTCCCTGAGAGGATGGCACACAGATCACAGCATTGGGCTCCACTCCTCAGATGCTACAGTTACAATTTTTATCTGCCTGTAGGCTAGGACTCCATCTCTGATACTATTGCTTGCCTCCCAATGGCTCAGACTGTACATGGGGGTGCCAATTAATACACTCACAATGTAGTTCAGGAATTCTTTAAGCTTGGTTTGGAAGTACTGTACACCAAAAATGATTCATGAGTTGTATCGTTTCTACAGCACTGTAGAATAGTAAATAGCTTACATTGTTTGTTTAACAACAACAGACTGTTACTTTAGTATTTTCTGAGATATCGAATAGTAGTGGTCGTCAGAATTACCTTTAGGAAGTGAAGTACAACAAATTATATCCAAAAGACCCATGAGTTTTTCAACTATTAGCAAACTTCATGTATTTAATGACATTTTTATGCAATCTATTCCATGTTTCAATCCGTAATGAGTTCCTTAACTCTGAATATGGTTTCCTTGTGACTATACAGATACGGGTAAAGGAAAGAACTTGTCACATTTTCAATATAGTCAGCAAGGTATTGCTCATATGGAAGGAATTTCATTGTCCAGGGTTCAAAATATGAGCAACAAATTGAAAAATGAGTCTTGAAATGCAGTAGAAAGGTAAACATGGTCGAAAATGCATTACATTCCCTAGAACAGACACAGAAATAAGATGAATGGTAGTGGAAAACCACAGAAAACCGATGCAGGTGATTAAGAATGTGTTGGAGGATGATGAAGTGCCTGTATCTACCATAACTTTGCAGCAAAGGTTCAATAAAATGATGCTCCAATGACATCATCCTACCAAGAAACAGAAACTTACCCCAGTTATGAAACAATGACTAGAATGGACCAAAAAGTACAAAACTGGACTCTAGATGGCTAGAAAGAGGTAAATGAGCTATATCATCATTGTACTTCTCCTTTTATGATAATGACTTGCAAATGAGTCATATGATTGCCTCTCAGTTCTGACAAAACCAGTATCCAAATTGCACAACAGAAAACAGAATTTGTGAGACACAGGAGCGATAAAAAATTCCAAAGAGATTGCATAGTTCAATGAGTCAAGCATCCTACGTCAGTAACGGCTTTGTTTGTAATGAGTAGCAAAGGAAATGTACACTTTTATGTTGTGGAAGGGACAATACATCAAGATCAGTCCTGGGAACTTGCCTTCTTTTTCAGGTGAAAGAATGGTTTCCTGACAACAACTACATCTCTATGCTCGATTCAGCACTATGCCACAAGGCAAAATATGTGACTAAATATTTCAGTGAGACTGTAATTCGTACTTTGGTCTGGTTAGGGAAATCCCCAGACATGAATCCCATTGAAAATGTCTGGCAAGGACTGAAGACTGTAATTGCAATGGGAGAAATATGCACGAATCACATCAGGCGGCTGGAGAAACTTGTGGCAGAATAAAGCTGCATAACAAAACTGCTATTTTCATTAAGTGAATATCATAATTTGGCACCCCACTATATCTTACAACCAAAAGGTGCCATGTTTTCAGCTGGATAAAGAACTATCACACACAATACTTCCCTGCAACATCACAGCTTGTCACACTAGTAACAGCACATGATCATCTCTTGAAATGAGTAGCTTACTGCATAATGAATGGTCCCAACACTTTTCTGCAAAGGTAGATCCATAGCGCCGCATCTATTTTTTACTGGAACATGGGCTGGCTCATGTTCAAGTAGCCCTAGTTCTATCAACTGGACATTCATAGCAATGGATAAGCATCCTGGCAGCACTCTAGTCCTGTGTAATGCTATCACTGCATAACAGGCACTGGGGGATGACAAATGTGAAAATCATAGATCCATGGCTATCATAGATTATACACACATCGATCACATAGTTTGATCCTGTACTTAGTGGCAGCAGACCTGCCACCATCCGCATCTATATGTTTACTCCAAAAGCCACCTGATAGTGCATGGCAGATGGTACATCCTGTACTACCTTCCCCTCTCCCCCGCCACTGTTCCTCTGTTTCATTCATGAATGGTGCGTGGAAAGGATGATTGTCAGTAATCGTGTATATGAGTTCTAATTTCTCTGATTTTCTTGTTGTGGACATTTTGTGAGATATACAAGTAGTGTATTACTCGAATCTTCTTGGAATTTCAACACTAAACCTCTTTGTGATGCATAACAGCTTCTACCACTGGAATTTATTGAGCAACTCTGTAATGTGCTAGTGGCAGGTAAATGATGATAAAACACGCCACTCTGTTGGACCTCCTCTGTGTCTTTTATGAATGAAATGTTGTAAGGAGTGCAGACTGATGAATTACATTCGATAGCTGGTCACATACATTTCATAAGCCGTTTCGTTTGATGGGGAATTGCATTTCCTTAACATTCTGCCAATGAATCTCAGCCTGACATATGCTTTTCCCGCTGTTTACATTAGTTACTGCTTCCAATGATTTGTCACCAACACTGTGGTAGACCATACGGATCTCTTCACCAATTGATGCACAATAATTCACATTTATTTAGTTCCAGTGTCAACTACCAGTCCTTGCACAAATTGTCTACAGGTCTTCCTGCATTTCACGTCAGCTTTGTGGCATTGCAAACGTCCTGTTGACAAGAGCATTGTCTGTGATTAGCCTCAAGGGACCTTCAGTGTTATCCACTAGGTCATTAAAACCAACTTTAAACAGTAACATCTTTGTAACATTCCCTTGTGGTTGTCCCAAAATTCTTTTATATTTGTCGATTTTGCTGTGTTAAGAAAGACATTCTAAATTGTATATGAAAAGAAGTTCTGAATAGGTTCACAGATTTGCCCCACTACTCGTAAAGGTCACATTTTGTTTGTTAAACATAAATAAAGAATTGAATTGAAAGTGTGTCAGAAGTCAACAGACGTGGAATCAACTGGGCGCCTTTGCCTACAGCTCTCTGAATCTCGTGGCAAAAAGGCTGAGTGAGTGTTGCAAGACCTCTGTTTGCAGAATTCATATTTATTTTCACAGAGATTTTTGCTCTCCAGAGAGGTCATAATGCGTGAGCAGAAAACATTTTACATAAGGAGGAAGAATTTGCGAACCACCTATTGCTAACTAGGGGCAAAGTGCAGGAAGCAATCCCTCAGACAATGAAAATCAGAACACGTCATTATTAAATAGGACTGGAAATGTGTTCCAAGGAAGTATGCACAGTAAGAAGATGGGCATAAATGATCTTTGACATTGTAGGTTTCAATGATTGAAAGCAAACAGAATAAACACCAGACCAGTGGTAATGTTCTCTTTGTACTAGTGGTTTGGCTCCACAATCAAGAGGGCAGTCTGTCGCCCATCACCAGAATAAGTTAGCATAAGCAGTGAAATGGATGCTCCTTAGTACTAATTTGTGGTCCTGCCATCGTCACGGACAACATTACTGTCCTCTGGAGTGTGGAACTAAAATACTAGTACAGACAGAACATTCTCATTGGTGCTTTCACTCATTGCATTCACACCTACACTGTCAAAGATCTTATCTCCACCCTGCAAATGGGCGTATCTCCCTTTGGGTGCATTTCTGACCATATGTCCATATGACCTTTATGCTCCTTATCCTCTCAGGGATCGTTTCCTGCTATTTGTCGCCATTTAGAAAACTCGTCCTTTTTCCAGGTACATTTTTATACTTCCTGTGGCTAATAGCCTTCAATGGTAAATCAAAATTCTATATATATGGTGTTTAAAAATGTACAATATTTTGAGAGATGGTAATACTCACCAAAACAAGAAAGTCTAGTAAACATGGGCTCTAAAATGCATACCTTAAGAGCTATGGGCACTTGTTCATCTTTCATACTATGAAAGAGATCCCTTCTACTGCACACTCTTTGCTTTCCATATTTTGAGAGGAGCTAGTGTGGACCAAAACAAGTAAAAAGTGTCCTGTAAACATGGGCTAGAGCTATAAACACTTGTTCCTCTTCGATACTGTGAAACACCTCTATTCTATCAAACAAGTGTTCATAGCTCTTAAGGTATGCATTTTGGAGGCCATGAACATTTTTTACTTCTTTTGGTCCACACTACCTCCTCTCAGTGTCTGAACGCAGAGTGCGCAGTAGAAGAAATCTCTCATAGTATCGAAGATTAACAACTGCCCATAGCTCTTAATATATCCATTTTAGAAACCATGTTTACTAGACTTTCGTTCTTGCTTTGATGAGTGATACCCACCTCTCAAAATATTGGACTCTTTGTTTTAGAACCCTGTATGTGGCAGAAGCAGCAGCAGAAATGGTAGCACAAAAATTTGCCACAGAAGAACTACAGTGCACTGCGGTCACAGCCATTGGTCTCAAGTTTGTACGAGTTCCTTTCCCAGAATTCCACGATTGCAGTGCCAGCGATGACCAGCCACCGGACCACAGTGGCAATCCTGATGACTGAATGGAGTCAATTGACTTGCAATTGCCAGAAACAGGCAAGGGAAATCCACAGGAGATGACCATGAAGTGAAGATGCCAGCAGTGGGGTAGCTTAAGAGGTGCTAGTGGTATTGGGAGTCAGACCTTGACCAATGCAGCCACTGGTGCAATGGGGTCATGAAACCATTGGAGCAGTTGTCACTGGAAGAAAGGTGTGAAAGTCACAGAAAAGGGAAGGTGGAGATGGGTTCAAGTGACTGGAACACCGTGGACACTAACAGGATAGGCCAGAAGACCCTAAACTCCACGGAAAATAGTTTGTGTGTGGCTGAATATGCATTGTGCCCAGTGTGTGGACAATGGGACCGTGTAGCAGAAAAAACGTGTGAGGAGTACAAGAAGAAAACTGCTATGGTTTCCCAGGAGACAGGAACAATGGCCTGGAAAACATGCGGATAGTGGACAGTGGGTGGTGCAGTGGAAATGCTGCAGGCTCCAAAGATGTGCTTAAGGAACAGTAGGAAGGATTTCTTAAACGCACCAGAGGACGGGACGGGAATGACAGCCTGGAATGTGCAGCACGTGAAGAAATACAGGGCGTACTTGAGATGCTTAGCGCATGAGACTTAACAGAAGTGCCTGTACTACTGGAGCAGACTACCCGCTGGTCACAGGTGTTGTGCCATAGGTAGGAGTGACTGGTGAATGCCGGACGTAAGACTGTTTGCTGCTGTTGTAAAATTAGCTACCGTTGGTGACAATGCTTTTAGTGTTTGTGATTTTAAGTGTTTACTAACCTCACCAACTTAGCTGTGCATGATACGACTTGTTCAAGAACAAAGTAGCTCTCTCTAAAATAAACAATATGGCAACTAGAATATCGGTGGCCATTATATAATCCGTGGATCAGATACTAAAGAGAAATAATATTCTGTGAAGCAAGTACCAATGTGAAATAAATAAAGAAACAGAATCACATACATATTTTGCGAAGATACCAGTGTGGTGGCTTAACAAAGGAACAATATTCTCTCAACAGTACTTCACAATGATTATGACAGTGAAGGCCAACTCACACTGTCCGTCACATCACTGCACCAACACGGTGTATTCACATTAAATGCCACGTCATGGCAGTTCACGTTGAGTGATCTCAACTTGCGTTGCTGTCATCAACTCTTCGTTTCGCGGGAATTGGGAACTTTGCAAGATGATTTTCAACTGTGTTTATGAGCGGTAACCTATAATCGTGTATGAGGGAGCCCACATTTGTAAGAAAATGACATTTATTGGACTCAAATGTTTTCCAGCTTGCAAGGATAGCATGTATATTAGAGAAGAGAAACAGAAGTGGAAAACAACACAAAGAGAGTGTGTGGGTTCGAGTAATTCTCATTACATGGTACAAGGAGCTTTAGGAAGTGGAATCTGATTTTATATTTTGGAAAGTGAAAGCATTAGTTTTTTATTTGTTATGTCAAATTGCATCCAGAATTATTAGTTACGAGCTGCCATCACATTCCATTAAAATTTGGTTTAAAGTTAACATTAGTTGTTACTCCAGTGCAAATGTTTATGTATTAGTCATATCCCCAATACCGTTCCCTTCAAGATGTATAGGTTTTCTTTACATGTTGCATTTGACGTTTAATAGTTGAAGTGCCTAAATCGTGCTGGGGTTAGCAAATGAAACCGCGTAAATACTAACTGCTGACGCTTACAAAACTGTTTCACCCACAGTTCAGAGAGCTGCTTAACAATAAGTAGGTCTGCCACAAATACATATTGAAACAACCAACTTGCAGTGTCTGAAGGTTTCAGTGCATTTCTTTCCGGCCCAGATCTAGGGAGGTGCAACTAGGGTATCTGTCCCCGATGGCAATATCATGGTGAGCCAAATTCATATTAGTGAAGAAAAGAGCCTTGTTTTACAAAGCACCTACCACTGAGCTCACGTTAGTCTATCGATTAGTCATTTGATTTCGAAACACATCGCAGATTGTTGTTGACCATGTTAGGTACCATAAGTTGATTTTTGAATGCATACATATTGTTCGTGATGTCTCTGCCAGTGGAGTCCCGTCGCACCTAGAAATAAAAAACTTTCCCGCAGACAAAAGGGAACGAGGCTACACGAGCTGAGCCGAATAAACCTGAATGGGTGAATGCCAATTGCTGTTTGTTTATAAGTTTGATTGCGTGTACGATTAATTAGCGTTGTTATAAATATGGCAAAATCCATAGATTCAAACTACCAGAGTGGAAATAAATGACTAACAGGAATAACAGGTAAGAAAGATTACATATTATCTTCTTGGTGTAGTGAAATTTGACAAAAACTTTTTCGAGAATGCTACACTACTAAGGTCCACTTGTACAGTCCCCAGCTAGCAGCCTCATAACTTCTGTTCTCGGATTAGAACAGAGAACGCCTAACCACTGAATAAACGAGGGAGAACTGAACCGGTGATTCTAGCGGGTCAGTGAAGTAAACCAGGCAACAACTTTTTTCATAAGTAAAATAAGAACACCCTGGAATTGATTGGAGTACAGAATGCTTTTGTTTCGAAATACTGACACCAGGGATTGAAGAAAAGTGTACTGTCTTGCTTGTCTCTTGTCTTTACTGGTTTTTTGTTTCATATATTTAACTTGATGTCACACAAAAGACAAAGTTGTTAGTTAACATTTAATAAAGACAATAAATTTTCTGAACATTTCTTATTCTCCCAGTTAAAAATAATCCCACCCAGCATTATTTCTTAGCTTTTTTAAGGTGGTTAGGACGTCAAACTGGCTGACTGGGACCAGGAGAGACACCACAGCACATTTTAATTTTCACTTTCCTGAATATAAGTTGGTAGCTTCATTTACAAAATATACATATTTGAATACCACAGAGCGAAGTACAGTGGGAAGAGACATGACAATGCACTTTGACACTGTTAAGACCAAATAAATGTCCTACATTTCCTTAAACATCTATGTTTTATATACCAAACTCTTCAGAAAAACGAGAGTTGAAAAATCGATTCTTTTTAAAATTTTGATGCCTCCTAAATCACGTGAGGCAGGAGGGGGGGGGGGGGGGTTACCACTATTAAGTTTTTCCCCAGTTCGAAAATATCATAGATCTGTTAATGATTTATTTATGTAACACTAAAAATTCCTGACAACACACAAATAAATTCCACCTATTAATCAATCTGCTTCTACCCACATACTTTCTTTGCTTCAAGTTGCAGCCATGTTGCAATCATTTCATTGTATAATATTAAATAAGGTACTGGTATATATAAAAATCCACTTCATATGTATTGTAGACGGCACGTAATTTAGTGTGCTCATGTCATGCAATTTAGACTGCCATCTCTTGCTTCAATTAATTTGTGTCATTTATTATAAGTTTTAATGAAAGAAATAACAAAATGAAACAATTTATGACAAATAACAAACAACTGATATAAAGGACAAAAAACACGATGAAACGAAATGAGGTCTGACCATGGTCATGTATTGAGAGAAAATGAGCTTCTGGGTCTTGTGATCAGCAATGGACAGATGTCAGCTGTCAAAATTTCCTCCAGGAAGCCTTGATAGTGCTGTGACAGGATGGGACATCAAGTGTGGATGCCACCATTTGAAATGCATTTCAGGATGTTTTGGAAGGTCAGGACATGATGTAGTGTGATGGCTGGTGTGAATTGGCCTTCACTTCTCTCCCCCAACGGTGCTTCCTATATTCTAACCTCATTGCTCTAAATAGCCACCTAGACCAGTCATGGGCATGATGATCTGCGGGCCTTATTCATGTACTGTATATAATTCAGGCAGTTTGCAAGCAAAAATCTGAAGTTTTAGTATTTTCCAAAACAAGTCCTGTAATGTTGTTCACTTTGTCCTGCATAAAACACTGTATAAAATTTATCTCTGTATGAGCCTTATAATAATTTTGTTCTCAATTTTATTACATTACTTGACTATCTGTGAAGATAGCAAATCTTGGACACGCATCTTTTTATATAACGATATCTCTGAAACTATGCCACATAGGATTCTGGGGTTTTCACCTGTAGATATAAGGCACACGCCACTCAATGTTGGCTACGTTACTGTTAATACGCTGAAATTGCAGAAGCTACAACTGGTCTTGTGTTGGGTCATATGGCATCCTTTCCTCGCTTCTTTGGAGACTCCATATAAAATTACATAATTTTTTGTTTCTGTATTATAATTTGCATGTTATGACAAGACAATGGCGCTTTGAAGATTTACCATGAATGTCACTCTTGATACGATTTGTTACAATTAAATCTCAGTTAATGACACATCTGTTGCAAAAAGCCTTTAGGAGATTCTAAAATAAATGATACTATTACCATGTGATTGAACTGGTCTTGATAAAAGAAGTGTGGTTATCGAGCCTAAGAAAAATGTTTGTGTCTTGCTACATTCTAATTATTTTTTTCATCTTGGCATTTGTAAGAGATTCTGGTTCTTTGTTATACACGTAATGAAGTATGTTCTGCAATATCCGATGTTAAATAGAAGAACTTGCTCTCTCAGGATCGAGCTTCTTCGATTTCGTGACTTCAACCGGATTAAAAAAACGAAAGATCAGACTCCTGCAAGTGAAATTATCAGCAATGATACCTGTATTCTTGATTGCCACAAATCTTTGACAATTTTTCCGATTATATAGATATTTCCAAAGGTATAGTTAGGCAGGAACCTAAGAAGAAAGCTTAAATTACTGTGAGTGAAACAAGCAGCAATCATATTTCTAGTCTTGGTTGTCAGGAAAACTCTTCTGTTTATTCGAAATACGTCGTGATTTCTGAGGATGTGATCAGACAGGAACAAAAGAACGCAGCTTAAATTGCTGCGAGTGAAACGATCAGCGATGACATTTAGGCTCTTGTTTGTCACAAATATTAAGCCGCAATCTTGGACCGCTAACAAGGCTTTCATAAGTTTTACGGTGAAAACGATGGCACCACACAGCGAGGGACATCACATGACCCACCCGCCGACCAAAAGCGGAACGCCGATTGTATCTTCTGAATTTTAGTCACTCGTAACAATATATCGGCTGGTGGCTTTGTGTCCTGTGAAAATATATGAATTTCGTGTGGATTCCTGTCTTTGGAAGTACTTTGTGCAATTTGGAAAAAAAAAAAAATGAAGGAGCTTTAATGTGCCAGTCTCCTTAATAAAAATAAATTTGGCGGTAACCAGTGTTCTAGAAACTTAAAATCATGTGGTTCTTGTGATGAACAATTCACTAGCAGCACAGAAGCAGATGCCAGAATGTGACATCTGATAAAAAGAAAAATACGCCTCTGACCAGTAAAAATGAACCTATTAAGTGTGTATCTGAATCACACCTGTATAAGAACAGACAGATAAGGCAATTGGAATGCACTGGACATGTCCAAAAGAGGGTGGCACACATCTCAGAAAATTGGGGTGAAGTCTGCACTCCACGAAACTGTTAGACGGAACGCCACTGAGGGATCGACTGCCTAATAAAACAATAAATGACCTTCAGCAGTGTTATGGAATGGGTATCAGGAATAATACACACATCAAAAAAAGTTTTGCATCAGCCCGTTTCCCAGAACTCCCAAAGATAGATATTGACTGGGGATATTGTATCATAGACACAGTCCCTTTGACTTTTCAGAGATCTCATTAAACCCAATCAAAGGTGTAAACAACAAGCATGAGCAGCGCCTATTAGGCAGAGAGGGTCCGACAGCCGATCAGTTCCAGTCATTCCACCAGGGAACAGGTACACGGCTCGTGTTGTTTGTAGTTCTACCATGCCTAAACGGTCAATACAGCGGTTCGATCGCGTCCGCGTTGTTACTTTGTGCCAGGAAAGGCTCTCAACAAGGTAAGTGTCCAGACGTCTCGGAGTGAACCAAAGCTATGTTGTTCGGCCATGGAGGAGATACAGAGAGACAGGAACTGTCGATGACATTGCTCGCTCAGGCCATTCAAGGGCTACTACTGCAGTGGATGGCCGCTACCTGCAGATTATGCCTAGGAGGAACCCTGACAGCAACGCCACCATGTTGAATAATGCTTTTCTTGCAGCCACAGGACGTCGTGTTACAACTCAAACTGTGCGCAATAGGCTGCATGATGTGCAACTTCTCTCCCAACGTCGACGGCGATGTCCATCTCTGCAACCACAATACCATGTACCGCAGTACAGATGGGTCCAATAACATGCCGAATGGACATCTCGGGATTGGCATCACGTTCTCTTTACCAATGAGTGTCGCATTTGCCTACAACCAGGCAATCGTCAGTGACGTGTTCGGAGACTCGCCAGTCAGGCAGAATGCCTTAGACACACTGTCCAGCGAGTGCAGCAAGGTGGTGGTTCCCTGCTGTTTTGGGGAGGCAATATGTGGAGCCAACGTACGCCGCTGGGAGTCATGGAAGGCGCCATAATGGCTGTACAATACGTGAATGCCATCCTCTGACCGTAAGTGCAACCATATAGGCAGCATATTGGCGAGGCATTCGCGCTCCCATCGTCCACATATTGTGAATGATTTCATTTAGGATAACGACATCGCTCGACTAGAGCGGCCAGCATATTCTCCAGACATGAATCTTATCGAACATGCTTGGGAGAGATTGAAAAGGGCTGTTTATGGACGACGTGACCCACCAACCACTCTGAGGGATCTACACCGAATCACCGTTGAGGAGTGCACAATCTGGACTAACAGTGCCTTGATGAACTTGTGGATGGTATGACACGATGAGAACAATGCAAGAGGACGTGCTACTGGGTATTACAGGTTCCAGTGTGTACAGCATTCTGGCCCACCACCTCTGAAGGTCTCGGTGTATGGTGGTACAACATGCAATGTGTGGTTTTCATGAGCAATAAAAAGGGCGGAAATGATGTTTATGTTGATCTCTAATCCAATTTTCTGTACAAGTTCCGGAACCGAGGTGGTGCAAAGCTTTTTTTGATGTGTGTGTAAATGATTTAGAACGTATGAATACAATGGTTTGAGGCAGATACTGTGAATCTTCCTTGGAAAAAACGGCAGGGAACATACACAAATGAACAGCACATCACAAATGAAAGAATACATTCATTTGAATGCATTTCAGATCGCTTCTTACACGGCATCGTAACCATAAGAAAACAATGGGTGCTTAGAAGTACACAGAAAAGATAGCCGACAATGATGACAGCCCTCCTAATTCTTGACCTCCGTTAACTTCTGAAGAGCCTTCGTTGCCTTTCTCAGACAGTCAGTGACAGTCTTCTCATTTGCGATATATTCCGATCTTCCATCTCCTCATTTACGAAGAAATCTTTAGATCTATGGTTTTTTTCGAATATTGACGATATTCAGCAAGTTTCTTCACACCTTGATTATTGATGGCAATCGTCATAGGATGGGACAGAAAACAATCTTGATTAATCTCACTGAGAAAGCTATTCGTCCACCTCACTTCTCTTATAGAATCACTCAGTATAACAAACTTTGCTTCATTTGTACTTGGTGCAACAGTTCATTGTTTTCTGCATCATTATACTACATCTCGATTTTCCTACTTGTCTTGCGGTAAACGAGCGCATCATTTATTGTACCTTGCAAATAATGTTATGTGTTCTTGACGGCACACCCACCAATGCTCGTGACTCATATTGTTGCTCAACTGATTTATATAAGTTGCTGGATATGCTACATCTGGCCTTCTATCCATTGCCAAGTATAGAAGAGTCCTAATTACAGTCCTGTATTTTGATGTGTCCCGTTTGCTGAACCTCTTTTCATTTGTCACATTTTTTAACTTTTCATTCATGACGAGAGGTGTTTAGTAGGTTTTGCAGTTTTCTATTTGGAATTCTTTTAAGATTTCTTTTGTATGTGGTGTTTGGTTTAAAATCAGTGTTCCACTTTTCTTCGTAGCTCGAATTGACTGTACATGTCGTGCTGCTCCAAAATCTCTTACTTCAGAATCAATGCTTAATATATCTTTCACTTTCGTTATTTCACTTTTATCACCATACAATATTATGCCAGCACATATGCAGTTACTATGAGTTCATGCTCTAGACCATATTAAACATATTGGTCAGCTAGTGACTGGATCATCCCTCTTTTGCGTAGGAACTTGTCAAGTGTTAGATTCCATCTTCTGCCATACTGATGCAACCTGCAGAGACACATTTCCACTCTGCAGATCCATTCGTCATTGTTCAGTTCCTCTTGATGTGGTATGCCACTGAAATTTCTACGTAGTGAAACTAATGGGTAGTTCCACATAGACATCTTTTTTTGTCAGGCATCAAATAGGCCACGACATTTATATAATGAATTTCCGAATCTCGTTAAATTGTTATCCTGTGAGTAGTTGCATAGTTTTCGCTTTTACATCTAGACTGTAACATTTGTGAAAACCAGTTCTTGGTCTTTGCTAATTATCTAAAGCTGCCATTCATATTCTGTGTCTGACAATTCTGCCATTATCGTAATATATTCTCCTGAAAACCCACTTTATTCATATTGTCTTTATGTTGTTTCTATATGGTACAAATGTCAAGGTTCAGTTACGCATTACGCTTTCCAGTTCTTCTGACATTGCTTCTTGCCAGTTGCTTTTATTGTCAGATGACAAAGCCACTTATGCACTTTGTGGATATTTTTCTATTGGTGTATTCTCCTTTCCAACAGCACATGCCTTGTTCTTTTCATTATTGTAGTCTGTCGGCCATTTCGGTGGTTTGACTTGTCGCCTAGGATGTGTTTTGTAGTTCCCGTTTATTTTTGATTCTCGTAGTCCACAGTTCTCAGCACTCCCATACTTTCCTTCAGTGACGTTTCACACATCATTGTGTTCAGAAGCTATACACACGTCCAAATCTTCACTCTGTTCAACGTCAGATGCTTCTGTTATTTCCTTCATCCTCTGCAACAGTTGTGGTCTTCAGGTCAATCACTTTTGTATCACCTTTGTTCTGTTTTGTAAGAAATATAGTTTCATCACATGGAGGATCTGTGGCAATCGCTATACTTCTTGATTCTATATGCCACCGACTGTAGGCTTTCATTGTGTCTGATTTCCAACCACTATATAAAGTTGTCCTTATGGTTCAAATTTGCCATGTCAGGTTTTGATTTTTGCCCATGTGGCATGCGAATAATTGCAGATGATCAGTGTTTGGTTCTTGTCCATGCCATTGTTTGTAGGGATTTTCTGCATCATCTGCTGTTATCAGACATCTACCTCACAAGTAATTTGCGATTGCTATTTCTTCACCCCAGTAATTTTGTAACTTGCTACTCTCCAAAAACATGCATCATACAGTATTTGTAAGGGTATATTTTTAAACGTTTTACACGGAACACGAAAATAGCGCTAGCAAGACCTGATTTTAGCAGTTGTTTGGATTAGTCTGAGAAATGGACAACGGAGGATAAATAAATTTACTTTGCGAATAAATAGCTCACTTCTTTGGAAAGCATTGCTAGTACTGAAGATTTCACCATACGCCCACAATACTACGAGGAGTAGGGCGATGACGTACAGAGACATATAAACGACATGCAGGTGACACAAACGTAAGGGCTGTGATGCTTTTGAGTGCAAACTAACGTTAGCGTCTGAAACACGATGAAACTGCAAAAGTTTAAACAATAAGGATCTTAGTTGGACAGTATGAAGATAAAAAACAATTCTTCTAATAAAGTAAAATGTGTGTGGTCACGTTAACTAGAAAATATCTTTTTGAACGTGACGTGTGTGAACAGCGATTGCGAATGCAAGTGCATGTAAACAGCAAGGAAATGACCATAATATTCTGTTTCTGACCGGTGTAGTGTAGTTTTGTGATTGCGATTTTGTTCCCATGTGAGAGGACTGTCAAGCCGTTTTACAAATATGTTAAAGTGTACTTCCAGCTTACTTGTTAGATTCGAACCAGCGATTTATGGGCCTCGTCTTACAGAATTCGACGGTCTGAGGTACCAAATAATTCACGTGGGCTCCCGTAAAACGACGGTATTCGCTAGGACTTTAATTTCGTTGAATGACACTATTCTCCGTTGTAACAGTGGGAGAGCGTATCTCGGAGGTAAGTTAATGTTAACTTCACAGTGCAACACATTTTTAATAAGGTTAGTGAACTTGTGCTTCGACGTGGTGACAATTTGCAGGTACAGTGCAACCGCATTTTAGGCATCTTCTCATTCTCTGGAACATTCAAAAACATCTTTTCACGAGTTTTTATATATGTTTTTGTAAAGTATGGTAGTGCACACGATTTGTAACCCATTTTCCGAAACGTAAGTTCCAAAAGAGGATTACTGTGAGTTAGCATTATGATGGTAGGAGCAGCGAATTAGGAAGTGAGGTCACAAGCATTACACGACTCGAATGAAGCGTTTTAGCAGGCTATCAAATTGTTTTAATTGCATTTCTGTTTTTATAAAATAATACTGAAATTCAAGAGGGAAGAAAGCATGTTAGGAGCATAAAATGACATAATTAATAACTTAACATAGTTTCCAGAAAACAGTCAAATTCCCTATTTTGATCCAATGACGGCACATGCCGCCTCTCAGATAGTTAATGTATTGCTAATTGTGGCACTGTCATACACCAAAAGATAGCATATTCGCATAGCTACCAGAGAGTCATTTGTGTCCTTCCTTCAACAGGGAATGCTCACAGCCAGAAAAGGCTCAGTGTGGTGCAAATGTGTGAAGCAAGGAGACAACCTAGCCATCGAGATGCACTCGTGCTTGCTACGGCCAACTGAGCGAGTTTTAAAGGGGTCAAATTGTGGCCTTCCGAGTGGTGGGATGGTATTTTAAGAGAATTGCCAGTCAAGCTGGACGTAGTGCATCAGTTGTGCAACGATGCTGTTATCAGAGGTCATGTGCACATACTCAGATCCGTAGACGAAGTTCTGTATGCCCACGCAGCACACAAGTCCACCAGAATTGTTGTACTGTAAGGGCAGCAGTGGCACGTCGTACAGTTACCACAGCAATATAACAGGGCTTGTGAGTCCAGACGTGTATATACCAACTATTACGAACCAGTTAGTAGCAGTGGGAGTATGGGCATGCACTCCTCTTGCCTGTCTTGCACATAGTCACAGCATCGACGTGCACTGCTCGACTGGTGCTGTCAGAGTATCACTTGGAGGAGGAAATGGCGTGCTATGGTCTTCAGTGACGAAAGCAGATTCTGCTTGCATGCAGGGAAAGTCATTTACACTTACGATGTGAACCTAGTGAGTGCTATCTCATAGAGTGCATTCGTCCAAGACTCAGTGCCCTACCCCAGACCATATTATCTGAGTTGCATAAGTTACAACTCTCATTCACCATTATTGGTTCTGGAGGAATTGATAACCAGTGTTTGATATGTGCAGAATGTCGTTAGACGCATTCTTTTGCCATTCTTGCAACCAACAAAATAATGATCACACACATACATCCCATCAAATTCAACGCACTCTACAAGACGTGCAGCAACTTCCCTGGCCAGCACAATTTCCATGATTTATCTCCAACCCGAGAAAATTCTGGTTATATGTGAAGTCGCTAAGCCGATCTAAGGCTTCCATTCAATCCGTTGTTGACCAGTCTGGCGTGGCAGTTGAAGATAGCAAAACGACAGCCGAAGTTTTACGAGGTGCATTCAAGTTCGAAGGCCTCCGATTTTTTTTCTAATTAACTACTCACCCTAAATCGATGAAACTGGCGTTACTTCTCGACGTAATCGCCCTGCAGACATACACATTTTCACAACGCTGACGCCATGATTCCATGGCAGCGGCGAAGGCTTCTTTAGGAGTCGGTCTTGACCACTGGAAAATCGCTGAGGCAATAGCATCACAGCTGGTGAATGTGCGGCCACGGAGAGTGTCTTTCATTGTTGGAAAAAGCCAAAAGTCACTAGGAACCAGGTCAAGTGAGTAGGGAGCATGAGGAATCACTTCAAAGTTGTTACCACGAAGAAACTGTTGCGTAACATTAGCTCGATGTGCGGGTGCATTGGCTTGGTGAAACAGCACACACGCAGCCCTTCCCGACGGTTTTTGTTGCATTGCAGGAAGGAATTTGTACTTCAAAACATTTTCGTAGGATGCACCTGTTACCGTAGTGCCCTTTGGAACGCAGTGGGTAAGGATTACGCCCTCGCTGTCCCAGAACATGGACACCATCAGTTTTTCAGCACTGGCGGTTACCCGAAAGTTTTTGGTGGCGGTGAATCTGTGTACTTCCATTGAGCTGACTGGCGCTTTGTTTCTGGATTGAAAAATGGCATCCACGTCTCATCCATTGTCACAACCGACGAAAAGAAAGTCCCATTCATGCTATCGTTGCGTGTCAACATTGCTTGGCAACATGCCACACGGGCAGCCATGTGGTCGTCCGTCAGCATTCGTGGCACCCACCTGGATGACACTTTTCGCATTTTCAGGTCGTCATGCAGGATTGTGTGCACAGAACCCACAGAAATGCCAACTCTGGAGGCGATCTGTTCAACAGTCATTCGGCGATCCCCCAAAACAATTCTCTCCACTTTCTCGATCATGTCGTCAGACCGGCTTGTGCGAGCCCGAGGTTGTTTCGGTTTGTTGTCACACGATGTTCTGCCTTCATTAAACCGTCGCACCCACGAACGCACTTTCGAAAGATCCATAACTCCATCACCACATGCCTCCTTCAACTGCCGATGAATTTCAATTAGTTTCACACCACGCAAATCCAGAAAACGAATGATTGCACGCTGTTCAAGTAAGGAAAATGTCGCCATTTTAAGTATTTAAAACAGTTCTCATTCTCGCCGCTGGCGGTAAAATTCCATCTGGCGTACGGTGCTGTCATCTCTGCGACGTATTGGCAATGAACGCGGCCTCATTTATAACAATGCGCATGTATCTATCTCTTTCCAGTCCAGAGAAAAAAAAATCGGAGGCCTTAGAACTTGAATGCACCTCATAAATTTCACGCTCAAGAAATCGTTCACGCAGGAGAAATGTACAAACATACCGTCATTTGGCCATTGGATAGACTCCCTTATGGACGACATAAGCGTACCTGGCGTAGAGAAAATCAGCTTAAAGATTTGAAAACAAATAAACCAACAACTCCGGATGGAATCCCAGTTCGATTTTACTAAGAGTGCTTTACAGTGTTGGCCCCTTACCTAGCCTGCATGTGTCGTGAATCTCTCGCCCAGCACATAGTCCATAGCGACTGGAAAAAGAGCACAGGTGATTCCAGTATATAACAAAGGTAAAAGAACGGACCTGCAATATTACAGAATGATATTCCTAAGCATATTGTGATGCTCCCATCAGTTTGTGGAAAATATGTGCAGAATTTACTGCACACAAGAAACTGTTATTTGGGAAACACTGTGAAAAATAAACCAGTGGATCATATTGTTGATGCAACATATCGTATGTACTTTTGCTGAAGTAATATATATATATATATATATATATATATATATATATATAAATTGCAAATCGTGTGTTATTTTGTTATTTCTTACTTCATAATCCTTTCATTGTGATGTGCCACTTGAGCTCAGACTGTAAGGTAATTGTGCTATGGTATCTACATTATTATTATTATTGCTATTATAATGGATTTTTCTGACAGCCCACTGTACGTCAGTATATGACGTAGTCAGTATCATGGCAGGGTATGTGAAGCAGGGACTTTGTTCTAAGCAGCTAGTACTGTGATGGTGCAGGAAACTGGAAGACGAAGAGGAAAAGGATACTTCTTCGCAATAATATCCAAGCAATAACAGCTTATCCATTGAGCTGCAGAAAGACAAATTTTCTCATATCACTGCTAACACACCTGGATGGAATCCACTTTGAGCATGTACATGTGTTCTCAGAAACACTGTTTCAACCCAAATACTACCTATTACAGGAGATATTGTAGGGTGCCGATGGTGTGACATACACAAAATTCACTGAAAGCACTGGTATCCTACCACCGAAAAATGTAAAGCCAAGCATTGTGTTCATATTTAACCGTGTTTCTGTGGAAAATCAGGATCAAATTCGAAGCTATTTCTATTTTTGTCGTCATGTGGGTGCTGACATATTTTATTTGAGTGAGACACATTCCAGAATCCCAAAACAGTTAGTGAGGGTAATGCAAACCTCATTACAACCTTCAAACAAGACAATTTGAGTTTAAAGGACATTTACTAAACACATCTAGAAACTTATATGTAATTCAATGAATCTGAAAGACATGTAGAGAGCGTTGGAATCACACACAGTACGGGTTTCTTGCTATCGATAAATTAAGAAAACTGAATGATGGTAACTATAGACAAAACTTCCATAAATACAGTTATGACTAGAGCTAACTTTATCACTATACATCAGGAGAACTCTGCTTAGTATACAATGAGAGGTCAACTAAGCATAAAGTCATTGAGGCATAGAAGGCTTGTAGTGCTTCGAGAATTTCGGAGGAAACTCTCGAATTACTCGGCCTTCCAACGTTTCGAACAACCGATATTTTAGATATGAGTAGGAGAAACGAATCAGCCGACTGCACATAGTTTATTTGTATGTGCAGGTCAAAAAGGGCAGCCACGAGAAAAAAGATGGACACAGTAGCTGAACAGCTGCAGACAAGTACTGGCTGCACGATCCACAGAGTTTCGTGTATTGGCAAAGAAGAACAAGAAAAGTTTATGTAGGATTCTGTGCTCTTTAATGTCTGTGATGATTATACAAAAATTAGTGGACAGTTGAAAGTACTTTCCTCAGGACACTCATGAATTAGACTCGTTTTGTGACTAGATATTCTCGAATTACTGTATGTCTTGGTTATGATCGAAGTGAGACACATGTAAGCTATTTTGAAGAAATGTAAATAATTCTAATGTTATGAACGTTGAAAATATATTGTGATTGAATTGAAAAGTATTCTACAAGTACACAAATTATTTCAAGAATAGATAACTAGTTAATAAATTGCTTTAACCAGCACCATATCTTTGGAGAAGAAGCTTTCGGTAGATCGATGTAGCGGATTAAGCAGAAAAGAGAATTGGCTACACACAGCGGGCAAGTTAACTGAATTGAGAGGCATGCGAGTCTTGCACCCCAGCACCACACTGTCTCTTGATGCCGTCCAGAGAACGTCAGAGGCTGTTTCAGATAAATGACAGCCACTTGGAGCCACTTGGAGTAGGAGCAGACTCTAAGAAAAACGTTTAAGCCTGTTACTGAATTGCTTGGGCAGATCTTGACAAAATTACATGATGTCGACGATACCATTGCTGAATTCATTGACCATCACAATGATGTTTGGATAAACAGGATATATGGCATCAGCTTGGAAAAACCGTACATACAGGGCACAGAGCCTATAAGTTTTACGGGCGTCACAATACAGATCAGTGATAGAGTATTTCAAAGACTAACAGGCTTGCTCGACCTTATTTCCCTAAAACCCTCAAAAACCGTACATTATTCACCAAAAGATCTAAAAATATTATGATGAAA